>NC_140997.1:87605118-87631098 GCF_052327205.1 Somniosus microcephalus | reverse complement strand
CTAATGGTGAGGAGGAGGGTCTGTGTTTTAAGTGTGCGAATGCCTGCTGCAGTGCAGTCTTCTGTGCTCTTAAGTGTGTGTGATGTTTATCTCCAGGCCTTTCAATTGTGCAGCACCTGCGGGATGTGCGTTTAAACTTCTATTCTAATAGCGTGCACCCTGCAACCCTGCTCCTGGCCACCTTGTAAGAAGCCTCAATTGAATCCAGTGGGTTCAGGCTGTCACAGTGAAGGGCTGCTGTCCTGCCCTGGACCCGGTTCTGGGACTCAGAGGAACTGGCGTGTCCTTTATCCCTCCGCACTGCAGAGCGTGGCCCCCGGAGCGTGATCCCCGGAGTGCGATACCCATCAGTTTGGGACAATTTTCCCCACCAGACCTGGCAGGAAAGCTGAGATTGGATCCTGGCATGATGGGAATCTTGAATTTGTGATGTAGCGCATATGGTGCGTTGTGTTTAGTGTACATGTCTTTGCTGATAATCCACTGCTAAGAGAAACCTGTAATGGTTCCCTTTATCAATCTTACTTTTGTTTCAATGCAGAAACGTCAGGTGTTGGTTACCATCGCTGAAATAAGCCTGCCACTTATATTTGCTGCAATTCTTATAACTCTGAGACAGCGAGTTAGCTCTGTGCAGTATCCGAATGCGACTATTTATCCCCCCTTCTACATTTATGATATTCCCTATTTCCCCCAACACCCTAAAGTCCAATGGAGTTTGGCTTACATCCCATCCAACGTGACTGCAGTGGGGACGATCGCAAAGATGGTGAAAAACACTCTGCAGAAGATAGTTCAAAGTAAGTGTCTTAACGTTCTATGTCACTGTCCTTTTACTGGGGGCAATCTTTTCTTTAATAACAACAGAAAATGCTGGAAAAACTCAGCAGGCCAGGCAACATCCGTGGAGAGAAAACAGAGTCAACGTTTCAGTTCGAAGACCCTTCGTCAGAACTGACCCTTCGTCAGAGCAATCTTTTCTTTCTCAGGACGGTGATGCAATTCAGCTTTTATTCTCTTGTCTGAAATGGTTGGGGAGCAAAGTCCGTGGGTGACCATCTGGCAGTTTCAATCATTTTTTTGTGCCGACACGAAAATGAGTGAATTATTTTACAACTTGATATTGTGGGTTTTGAACTCGCGACCACTTGGTTGCTGGTCCGGTATCATTAGTCTATAATAATAGTCTACGATACCCATTAGTACCAGGCTACGACACCCATTAGTACCATGCTCCGATACCCATTAATACCAGGCTATGATCCCTATCAAACCTGAACCACCAAGGTGCCATTTAACCCTATGTAATCTGAACCATGTATTAAAGAAGTCTTCTTTCTTTGCAGTTGTAGGTTTCCAAACAGAAGCTCAGTTTAATGAATTTATTAAATCGGCAAACAAGTCAGCAGAGAATGTGCTGGTAGCTCTTGTAATCGACCATGACTTTAAGCACCATGATGAGCCTTTACCGCTGCAGGTACGTGCTATATTAGTAAGTCCTTACCGCTGTACGTACCTGCTACATAGTGAGTTTGACTGGAGGTGCAAAGGTGATGTTTGCCGAGTGTTAGTGTGGAATCCTCCACTCTCTCACTCTCTGTGTTTTTATGCTCCATATATTGGAAGCTTTTCTTTAATCGCTAAATGTTTAGTGTACATTTTGTGTTTTACTGAAGTAAGTAGGGTTTATTGCAGAAGGAGCTCACAATCACCCTTTCCGTTCCTGCAGCAGATGTTAGGAATTGAGGGGAGTGAAACTCTCCTGTCTCAGGAAGGGGATGCTGTTCCATGACCTCTTGCACTCTGGTTTGCAGAAGTAGCTTGTGTCGGGTGTGGTGTGATTAAATCCTGGAGAGTGGGACCAGCATTCTCCGTGAATTGCTACAGCTCGTGTCACTATGGCGGAAGGACACACTACCGTACGTATGTTGCAGTGAGCCCTGTCGAGCTGTAACTCCCAACACTGGTGGTTTTGCTGAATAGGAACTCCAACTAATAGTGGTTTCATTGTTTTGTTACTTAGATATCTTTGAAGCCATCAACAACTTTGGAATGTTCTTTAGTGCCTCTTGGAGTCTGCCAGATTTGCCAGAATTTGAAATCCTGGACTTGAGGTTATTGTTATAACAAAGAATTGTTGGAAAATTCGTTATTTTGCTCTTTGTTCACTTGCACATGGACCAGGAGCCAGCACTGTACTCGGAGCTGGGCACGAGATCACAGTGTCCCTCAGAGGACTGTTCTGTCCTCAGTTTCTTGCTAACAGGATGTCTGCAACTCCAATCTAGAATGAAAGTGCTCCTTGTGATGGTACTGGCCATAATGTGTTTCTGGAAGCAGGGGTGGTATTGGTTGACTCTGGACGGATCACAGTGCAAGGTACACTGCCTCTACGAGCTTCTCTTCCATCCAGTTCAGATGTATGTGGGAGGTTGTACTGGAGTTGGCTAGATTGCAGGGAAATGGACAAGCCAAAATATCACAGTACAAACGGATGGCAGACAGTAACTGGTCCCAGTTGGAGGCCTGCACGCTCAACTCCACTGTTCTCAATTGGTTATCGCTATATAGAGATGTAATTGGTATAATCGATATAAGCAATAATGTCACCAAGCCAGTAATAAAAACCTAAACGAGCTCCACTAATCTATCACCCAAATAGTTTCTCTGCTGTAGCCGCAGTGTTAGGGTGTGTTTGTTCAGATCAGGGTGTTTGAACTGGGCCACGGGAGCCCTGGCTGCCGGAGCCCGGGCAATCAATCCTCCTTGTGCTCATCTTTCTTGCTCGCTTTGTCCAGTGTGAATTTTCTGGGCCGGGAGATTTGGAAAGGGCTGTTCTGAGCATTGAGCTTGGTGTTAAATCAACATCAGCTGTATGCAAATTAATGGGAACCTCGTATGAGGAGAATGGCCAGTTAGGCCAGTTAATCTGTTTTGGTGATGTTGATTGAGGGAGGAATGTTAGCCAGAACATCATGTAATTAGTAATTGTTGATTTTATCATTTTAGGTAAGCTATCACCTGCGGTTTAAATACAGTCCTCAGAACGCACCCCTTGGGGAATTAAGTAGTCTCAATCCAAACCGAGATCAGGACTGGAACACTCAGTTCCTTTACCCACTTTTCCAGGTACCTGGGCCTCGTGAGCAGTACTTCAAGGACGGAGGCAATCCAGGTGAGCTATCAGTGCTGACCCTTCTACAGCTTCACTCATACAGGCGAGCAAGCCAGGTGGACAGAACTTGACATCTGGACACCCCGCCCTGTGTCCTGATGGCATCCGTTGCAATTTATTTTGGGGTAGGATGGGAGAGAAATTTAGATTTCTTCATTCTAGGAATAGTGAGCGCAGGTTTATGGCAGTGAGAGTTAAAATTCTTTGATGTGAGCTACGCGCCACTCTCGTTCTGCACCCCGCTGCCCTTAGCTGGAGTGTCGGCATAGTTCCTTGTTGGGTGAGGCACTCCTGTTATCTCTTAATACGCAGATTCTGTCTTGTACCTAGCACTTGTTTTTCGTGATGTTTGTCTAGCTATTGCAAATCATTCTTCTTGTTGGCAAGAGTTTGATCCACAACAAGGAAGATGTTGAGTTCTCTCTGGTTTCAGCTTTGTGTTAAGTGCTTCAGGACATGCTTAGTTGCTATTTATGGTGCCATCACATCCGCCATGGCATTTCAGAATGAGATTGGCAGGACAGACTCCAGCGATAGAAACCGCTCCGCCCTTCCCCCTCCGCTTCCCCCCTCCGCTTTCCCCCTCCGCTTCCCCCCTCCCCTTTCCCCTTCCCCCGCCCCCTCCGCTTCCCCCCTCCGCTTCCCCCTTCCCCCCTCCGCTTTCCCCTTCCCCCCTCCGCTTTCCCCTTCCCCCCTCCGCTTTCCCCTTCCCTTTCCCCTTCCCCCCTCCACCCTCCGCTTCCCCCTCCCCCTCCACTTTCCCCCCTCCCCTTTCCCTTCCCCCTACGCTCCCCCGCCGCTCGCCCTTCCCCCGCCCTTCCCCCTCCGCTCCCCCTTCCCCCTCCGCTCCCCCCTTCCCCCTCCGCTCCGCTCCCCCCTTCCCCCTCCGCTCCCCCCTTCCCCCTCCGCTCCCCCCTCCGCTCCCCCCTTCCCCTGCTGCTCCCTCTTCCACGACCTCAGGACATCCCAAAGCGCTTTACAGCCAATGAATTACTCTGAAGTGTAGTCACTGTTGTAATGTGGGAAACGTGGCAGCCAATTTCCGCACAGCAAGATCCCACAAACAGCAATGTGATAATGACCAGATAATCTGTTTTATTGATGATGGTTGAGGGATACACATTGTCCAGGACACCAGAGGGAACTCCCCCGCTCTTCTTCGAATAGTGCCCCGGGATCTTTTACGTTCACTAGAGAAAGCCGGCGGGGCCTCTGTTTAATGTCTCATCTGAAAGATGGCACCTCCAGTGCAGCACTCCCTCAGTATTGCGCTGGAGCGTTGGCCTGGATTATGGGCTCGTGTCTGGAGTGGTGCTTGAACCCACGACTTTCTCAGAGATGAGAGTGCTGCCCACTGAGCCACAGCTGACACCTGCATGCACTCACACAATATCTCACGTGGATATGTAATTAACATCTCCCGCCATTCAGTAACCAAGGAGGTAAAGCAGTCTCAAGGATCAAAAAACACTCGCACTCTCTGCTTTTCATCTTACTATTTTACCAACAAACGCACAGAAAGGTTAAAATTCACATGCACACGCTGTGCGAATGTGAATTATGAGATCACATGACCAGTGGCAGTGTTAAATGCTGATTTTTTATTTACTTTAACTATTGGTTATTGTAGTATTAAAATAATGTGTCCTAACAGTGACTATCCTTGCTATAGTATGAATATAATGAATTATAACTGTGTTCTGGTAAAGCTCTTAATATTTTCAGAAGAAAGCAGAATATTCATGATTGTTATCCAGTTTTGCGGTGTACTTTATGTGCTGTATTCGTGTGCTTTGGTTTTTCTAAGGCTATTACCGTGAGGGGTTCCTGGCGACACAACTAGCGACAGACAAAGCCATTATCCGTTACCACGCCAGCACGGCAGCAGCCAAGGTGCTTTCGTTGTTTTCGGTAGAAATGCAGCGGTTCCCCTTCCCCCCCTACACCGATGACCTCTTCATTTTGGCAATCCAAACGCAGCTTTCATTGGTGGTCATGCTGAGCTTCACCTACACGGCACTCAATGTCACCAAAGCAATTGTACTGGAGAAGGAAACCAAGCAGAAGGTAAAATGTCAATGTGTGCGCGCTTGTGGTCGCACAGAGTTGGTCAGAAGCAGAGTGCATTGTAAACAGAATGTAAAAGTTGGGAATTTGGTGAGAGTTGGAACTCGGAGCAGAGGTGGCAGGAGGTGCTGCTTTCTGCATCCAATACTTGTGGTGGTTTGTGTAGTCTAGAGGCAGTAAGTATTTAAAATGTTGTCCAGTGTTTTAGTGCTTAGTGTAAGTTAGTAAGTAAAAAAAAAAATGACAGTGGACTAAAAAGTAGATATAAATAATCTAGGCTAAGATATGGCAGAGGAGGTTGTGTGCCTGGACTGCAGTATGTGGGAGTTTGTGGACGGTGAGACTGTCCCGAGCGAACACGTGTGCAGTAGATGTCTCCGTCTCAAATCTCTTCGGCTCAGAGTCATTGAGCTGGAATGCAAGTTGGAGACACTCCGACACATAAGGGAGGGGGAGGAGTACCTGGACAGTTTGCTCCAGACTTCGGTCACAGCTCGTAGAGAGGTGCAGGATCAGAATGGGGTTGGTGTGACCGATAGTGTGCAGAGTAAGGGGCACCCAGGTGAGATAAAGAAATACCATCCGCTGAAATTGATCCTATCAACTGGCACAATATACTTACTACCTGTGAGGATAAGGATAAATTCTGGTGGAAGGACAGCCAGCATGCTCTCATGGCACCTTGGAGCAGGAGGCTGTCCAGAGGGGGGAGGAGGGGACACATAATGTGGTAGTTGTAGGGGATTCAATAATTAGGGGGACAGATGGCATCCTTTGTAAGCAGGATAGAGAGTCCCACATGGTAATCATAATCATAATCAACTTTATTGTCATTGTTAGTGCACAAGTGCAGTACAACGAAATGTAGGCTTGCGGCTCCCGAGAGTGTACATTTAGATTAAGACATTTAAACATTCAACATTCATTTGGCTTGTAATACATTAACATAAACATAACCATGATAAAGTGCATTGGCAGATGTGCAGGCTTTAGAGTTTATTTGTGGAGTTCAGTAGGATGACAGCCCTGGGAAAGAAGCTGTTCCTAAATCTGGTCGTACGGGTGCGAATGCATCTGTAGCGTCTCCCAGATGGCAGGAGGGCGAACAGACTATGGCTGGGGTGGGTAGGGTCTTTGATGATGGTCCGTGACCTCCGTAAACAGCATTTCTGGTATATGTGCTCTATGGTCGGTAGCCGGGTGCCGGTAATGCGTTGGGCAGTTTTTACTACCCGCTGCAGGGCTTTCCAGTCATAGTAGCTACAGCTGCCATACCATACTGTGATACAGTTTGTCAGGATGCTCTCTATTGTGCAGCGGTAAAAGTTAGAGAGGATCAGGGGTGACAGGTTACATCCCTTCAGCCTCCTTAGGAAATATAGGCGCTGCTGGGCCTTCTTCACCAGAGAGGAGGTATTGAGGGACCAGGAGAGGTCTTCCGTGATGTGGACTCCGAGGAACTTAAAGCTGTCCACCCTTTCCACCACAGCCCCATGGATGTGGATGGGGGTGTGACTTCCGCCTTTAGACTTCCTGAAGTCCACAATGATTTCTTTGGTTTTCTTGATGTTAAGGGCCAGGTTGTTATCGGCGCACCACTTCACGAGATGCTGGACCTCCTCCCTGTAGGCTGACTCATCGTTGTTGGTGATCTGGTCTACTACCGTGGTATCATCCGCAAACTTGATGATGGTGTTGGAACCGTGAACAGCCACACAGTCGTGGGTGAAGAGGGAGTAGAGGAGGGGGCTCAGCACACATCCTTGTGGGGCCCCCGTGTTCAGGGTCGGGGGGGGGGAGGTGTGGTTACCTAATTTGACAGACTGGGGTCTGTTTGTTAGGAAGTCCAGGGTCCAGTTGCAGAGGGAAGTGTTCAGGCCAAGAGTGTGGAGTTTGGTGGCCAGCTTGTTGGGGACGATAGTGTTGAATGCTGAGCTGTAGTCTATGAACAGCATTCTGATGTAGGTCTCTTTACCATCTAAGTGATTCAGTGCAGAGTGTAGAGCAGTTGTGATTGCATCCTCCGTTGATCTGTTTGCACGATAGGCAAACTGGTGTTGGTCAAGAGAGGCGGGAACACTGGCTTTGATGTGAGCTAGGACCAGTCTCTCGAAACACTTCATTATGATGGGTGTGAGTGCGACAGGTCGATAGTCGTTCAGGCACGTCACAGCTGTTTGCTTTGGCACAGGAATAATGGTAGCGGTCTTGAAGTATGTAGGGACTACTGCCTGGGCCAATGACAGATTGAAGATGACGGTGAAGACATCAGCCAGCTGATCAGCACATTCCTTGAGTACCCGTCCAGGGATGCTATCAGGTCCAGCAGCCTTTCGTGTGTTCACTCCGCGTAGAACACCCCTTACGTCGGAGGTCGACAGAGTGAGCACCTGGTCTTCTGGGGGTGGCAAGGCTTTGGTAGCCGGCTCCCTGTTGTCCCTGTCAAAGTGAGCGTAGAAGTTGTTAAGCTCCTCCGGAAGGGAGGCATCGCTAACCGGGGGGCTGGTGTTTTTACTCTTGTAGTCAGTGATGGACTGGATGCCTTGCCACATGCGCCGGGGGTCCGAGTTGTTGAGGAAATGATCCTCTATCCGCAGTATCTGTTTCCTTTTGGCAGTCCTGATACCCTTTTTTAGGTTGGTCCTAGCTGCACTGTAAGCCGCCGCGTCGCCAGATTTAAATGCTGCGTCGCATGCTTTCAACAGCGAGCGGACCTCTCCGTTCATCCAGGGTTTCTGGTTGGGGTATGTCCTGATATTTTTATGGGTCGTGACGACCTCGACGCAACTGTTAATGTAGAATAGCACTGTGGATGCGTATTCCTCGATGTCATTATGGGCAAACATGCCCCAATCAGTGCGTTCGAAGCAATCCTGAAGCTCCGAGACTGCCCCCTCTGGCCATACTTTCACTGATCTCACTGATGTTCTCCCTCTTTTGATGAGCGGTTTGTATGCCGGGGCTAGAAACAGGGAGAGGTGGTCAGACTTCCCAAGGTGGGGGCAGGGAATGGCCTTATAAGCATCTACAATGCTCATGTAGACTTGATCCAGTGTGTTCTCCCCTCTTGTGGGGCAGGAAACATTCTGGTGGAATTTCGGTAGTACAGATTTTAAGTTTATGCGATTGAAGTCCCCCGTGACGATAAAAGCTCCGTCTGGGTGCGCAGTTTGTTGTTCGCTGATGGCCCTGTAGAGGTCCTTCAGTGCTAGTTTGGCATTAGCGTGTGGTGGGATGTAGACCGCAGTGATGATAACAGCCATGAATTCCCGAGGCAGGTAGAAGAGTCTGCACCTTACCATGAGTAATTCCAAATCAGCCGAACAGGATCTATCGATTATGTCCGTGTTAGTGCACCAGGCATTGTTAGTGTAAATGCACAAACCGCCTCCCTTGCTCTTACCGGAGTCTGCAGTTCTGTCGGCGCGGAAGACCGTGCGTCCTTCTAGCTGGATGGTGGTGTCAGGGATGCCGTTGTTCAACCAGGTCTCTGAAGATCATGGCACAGCATTCCTTTGTCCCTTTCTGTGAGGAGAGATCAAGTTTGATCTCATCCATTTTGTTTTCTAGTGACCTGACGTTGGCCAGGAAAATACTTGGGAGGGAGGGTTTGTGTGGGGCCCTCTTCAGCCTATTTTGGATTCCTGCCCTCTTACCCCGCTTCTGCTTGCGTTCCCTGCGCGGTCTGCGCCGACTTCCGGCTGGGGAAGGACGCCACGCTGGTCCCGGGGATCGGGCGATGTCGGGAGGCAGATCGACGGCGCCGAGTGTGAGCCGCATGCAGTTGGCCCCGATATCGAGGAGCGTCTGCCGGCTGTACAGTAGGTCTGCCCTCAATTCCCGTATCAGCAGAGTCCAGAAGAGACTCAGAAAGAGGGTAAAAACGCTCAGTCTCGGGAGCGACAAAGCCGCTGCGTCCATGCGCGCCGCCATTTTTTTTTGTTTTTATTATGTTGTCTGCCTGGTGCCAGGGTGAGGGATATCCTGAATGGCTTGAAAGGATATTGGAGAGGGAGGGGGAGGATGCAGTTGTTGTGGTCTATGTTGGAACCAATAACTTAGGGAAGAGTAGGCAAGAGGTCCTGTTTGGAGAGTACCTGGAGCTAGGAGCTAAATTAAGGGACCTCAAGGGTTATAATCTCTGGATTATTACCCGAGCCACGTGCAAATTGGTGTAGGGATAAGCAGTTTAGGGAGGTGAACACGTGGCTGAAGGAGTGGTGTGGGAAAGAGGTGTTCTATTTCATGGGACTCTGGCACCAGTACTGGGACAGGAAGGAACTGTAACGTTGGGACGGGCTATACCTGAACTGTGCGGGGATCAGGGTCCTAGCGAAAAGGATACATAGGGTGGTCACGAAGACTTTAAACTAGTAAATTGGGGGGGGAGGGCTCGGGTGGAAAAGGTAATATAAACAATAGTTCTAAACCAAACGAAAGGGAACAGAGTAGAGTAATAGCCAGCAATTGTGCTTTAGACATTACAGGTAAAGGGAAAACTAAAATATGTAAAGTAATGAAATCAGGAGAGAGACATAAGAAATGTGAGTAAAACATTAGAGCCGAAGGACAGGTTAGGATGTGTGGCCCAAATAAGCATTCTTTATAGAAACCCTCGGAGTATAAGGAACAAATTGAATTAATTGCAGGTGCAAATTCAACTTGGAGGGTATGACATGATGGCCATTACTGAGACATGGCTGCAAGACAGGCAGGACTGGGAGCTGAACCAGGCTATAAGGTCTACAGGTAAGATAGGGAAAATGGTAAAGGGGATGGAGTAGCCTTAGTGATTAAGGATGAAATCACTTCAATGATGAGAGGATATAATGAGAGGTAAGCAGGCAGTGGAGACTTTATGGGTAGAATTAAGAAATAGAAAAGGGTTTAAAATTGTACTGGAGCTGTGTATAGGCCCCTTGGTAGCAGCTGTGAAGCGTTAGAATGTATAAATGCAGAAATTAGACAAGCGTGTAGCAAAGGTTTCAGTGGGGGATTTTAACTTTCATATAGATTAGGATAAACAGACTAGCTGAAGTCAGAAAGGTAGTGAATTTCTTGAGTATGTTCAAGATAGTTTTCTGCAACAATATGTCCTAGAACCAACAAGGGGGCAGGCCATATTACATTTAGTAATGAGTAATGAGCCAGATTTAGTTAACAGCCTAACGATGCGTGAATGTTTATCTAATAACGATCAAAACATGATCGAGTTCAACGTAGTGTTTGAAAGGGAGAAACACGAAACAGCTACTAAGATTCTAGATTTAGTAAAACTGACTTCATTGCAATGAGACAGAGACTGTCCACAGTAAACTGGACAAATCTGTTATTTGGTAAAAGGACAGATGTTCAGTGGGAGGTGTTCAAAAAAGAATTTAATGTGATACAGAACCAGTTTATACCCCTAAGGGGCAAGAGTTCTACTTGCCAAAAAAACGGCCGTGGATGACTAAAGAGGTAAGGGACAACATAAAACTAAAAGAAAAAGCAGACAAAAATCCAAAAACTAGCACAGATCCTGGCAACTGGTAGAGATACAAAGAACAACAAAAGGTGACAAAACAGATAGTAAGAGCTACAAAAAGGGAGTATGAAAAGAAACTTGTAAGTGATAGCAAAATCAACACAAACAAATTTTACAATTATATTAGGAAAAAAAGCGTGGTCAGGAGCAACATGGGCCCCTTGAAAACTGATAACGGTGATATTATAAATGAAAATAAGGAAATGGCGGACATGTTGAATAATTACTTTGCGTCAGTATTTACAGTAGCGGAAGAGGATAGCATGCCGGAAATCCCAAGGAAACTAATATTGAATCAGAGACGGGGATACACCAAAATTAACATAAGCAAAATAACAGTAATGAAGAAAATAATGGCACTAAAGAGTGACAAATCCCCAGGGCAAGATAGATGGTTTCCATCCCAGAGTTTTAAAGGAACTGGTGAAACACATTGCAGAAGCCCTAACTGTAATTTTTCAATGTTCTCTCAATTTGGGAACCGTTCCTTTAGAATGGAAAATTGTGCATGTCACTCCGCTATATAATAAAGGTGAGAGAGGGAAACCAGTTAATTATAGACCAGTTAGCCCAACATCTGTTGGCAGGAAATTACTAGAGCCTATAATTAAGGATGGAGTGACTGAACACTTCAAAAATTTTCAGCTGATCAGAGAGAGCCAGCATTGTAAATGGTAGGTCATGCCTGACGAATCTGATTGAATTTTTTGAAGAGGTTACTAAAGTAGTGGGCAGGGGAATGTCAACGGGTGTTCCAGAAGGCATTTGATGAAGTCTCTTATAAGAGATTGTTAGCTAAAGTTGAAGCTCATGGAATTGAAGGCATATTATTGACCTGGTTAGGAAATTGGTTGAGCGGCAGGAGACAGAGAGCAGGGATAATGGGCAGGTACTCGAATTGGCAGGATGTGACTTATGGTGTCCCGCAAGGATCAACTATTCACTGTATTTATTCACAACTTAGATGATGAGATAGAAAGTCATATATCCAAGTTTGCCGATGACACAAAGATAGGCAGCATTGTAGGCAGTGTAGATGGAAGCATAAAATTACAAAGAGATATTAATAGATTAAGCGAATGGGAAAAACTGAGGCAAATGTGAGATCATCCACTTTGGACCTAAACAGGATAGAACAGGGTACTTTCTAAATGGTGTAAAGCCAGAAACAGTGGATGTCCAAAGAGACTCGGGGGTCCATGTACATAGATCATTAAAATGTCATGGACGGTACAGAAAATAATACTTTACAGCTAGAGGACTAGAATACAAGGGGGTAGAATCATAGAAATTTACAGAACAGAAGGAGGCCATTCAGCCCATCATTTCTGCACCGGCTGACAAAGAGCGATCCAGCCTAATCCCACTTTCCAGCTCTTGGTCCGTAGCCTTATAGGTTACAGCACTTCAAGTGCATATCCAAGTACTTTTTAAATGGGTTTCTGCCTCTACCACCCTTTCAGGCAGTGAGTTCCAGACCCCCACTGCCATCTGGCTGAAAAAAGTTCTCCTCAACTCCTTCTACCAATTACTTTAAATCTATGCCCCCTGGTTATTGACCTCTCTGCTAAGGGAAATAGCTCCTTCCGATCCACTGTATCTCGGGCCCCTCATAATTTTATACACCTCACTTAAGTCTCCCCTCAGCCTCCTCTGTTCCAAAGAAACCAACCCCAGCTTATCCAATCTTTCCTCATAGCTAAAATTCTCCAGTCCTGGTGACATCCTCATAAATCTTCCCTGTACCCTGTCTAGTGCAATCGCATCTTTCCTGTAATATGGTGACCAGAACTGTACGCAGTACCCTGGAAGTTATGCTACAGCTATACAAAGCCACCTTTAGCCCGCACCTGGAGGACCGTGAGCAGTTCTGGACACCACACGGTAGGAAGGATATGTTGGTCTTGTGGAGGGAGTGCAGCATTGTAAGACGTTCAGATTGTCTTGACAGTTTATAGAGTTCAGACTCGTGGAACAGACAACTCGAGACAAAGATTTCAGGGTAAACTATTCTTTACTTAAAATCAGCAAGAGGTTACAAGTAAGTACCAAATAGAATTCGCACTCAATTCATTTACTAATTACAAGCAAGCACGCACAAATCTAAAATCATTTAATTCAAGCTCAAGTGGTCATAAGCAACCACATACATACTAACACCAGTGAGAGGTCAATTCAGCGATGACTAGACGTATGACTTTAACTGGCAACTGACCAGGTCGCCCACGACTGCAGCCACAAATGTCAGTCTACAACAAAACTTATACAACAAAACTTGGCAACTCGCCTACGGCATTCATGCCCCAAACTGTGTGGATAACATTGTTTTTCTCTCTCTCTCGCTCTCTCTTTGATGCTTAGTTAACCAAGGCCAGACAGTCAAGGGTTGGAAAGAGTCGTCGTTTTCACATTTGCAGGTTGTTGACTTGTGGTTCTCACAGAATTTTCAACATCTTATCTTTTGGAGGAAAAGTACCAACACATCACTTATTTTACAAATGTTTTAGCCAAGCAGTCTCTTGCCCTCAAAGCTTGTCAGTAGATTTGGTCACTTTTAGCTTCAGTCAAGTTTACCGTGGACAGTGTTACATAGTCCACCCTCAAGTGTCTGTACCTGAATTTAAGGTCACAGACACTTATACGTTATCGTCTTCCTCTTCTTTCCGGGTCTTCTGTAACAGCTTGACCAATGCTTGCTGCTTGTGGCGTCTGTTGACTCGACAAGTTATTATCAGTAAATATAACACAATCACCAACTGAACAATGACTAAAACATGGGAGGTAATTCTTATCCAGGGGTGAACCTCGATATTCATACCGATATCCCACCAAGACGAATCATCCCCAATCTTAGATATTTCTTTGTGCAGATTCCGGTTTTTCTGGGCCAGGGTATAAAAGTGCTTTTGAGACTGACTAACTCGTTGCATTAACTCGACCAGGTGTTCTGGTAGAGGTGAAATGTCATAGCCGAATCGAGTCACGTACTGGTGTAATTGCTCTTTTCGTTCATCTTCTACAGCGATACCTACTTGCCTATGCGAATAAAACCCGTGCCCCAAATCTTACAGGTTGGACTGGGATAAAGCAAAAAGTTCCCACCACAATGGGACAAGTCAGGTTGTTACCATACTGGTATTCCCGGTGTATGGTGGAGACATAATACTCACCTTTCCCTCGATATGCAGAGTCAACGGGGAAAAGCTTTCCTGCAACTACTTTCATGGTGCAGTTCCATTCTACCCCATCCCAATCAAACCTGCACGCAGGGGATGCGTGTTCTACCACATCATAAGGGCAGAAGAATGTGTCCCGAGTTTGAGCGCACCCGGTAAGCTCTGGGGCCACCCAAGTGGTCCTATCCACCCGGGTCACATACTGCGGGGGTTCGTCATACCTTACTAAGTGGTCTCCCTGACGTACTCCTATATTCTCCACGCGGTATAGAGGATTTAGGGTTGCCTTTTCGTGCAGGATGGGATAATACAATACCATCCCTAATAAGGTGATGTCGTTCTGTTCCTGCAAATGACAATAGTGTTTTACCGGGTACACCTGTACTAACGCCCTGGCTTTACACATAGTTATGGTAAATTGGTAAGTGGACATTGCCCTCAGGTGTCGATTAGTCACCCACAAGGGAAGTTTCCCCTCCGCAACGCGCTGGAGGTTTTCACGGGCTTGTTCCACTAACCAGGATCCATACATTACACAAACATCATTTCGCGTGGCCTCACTAGAGGCATTCAGATTCTACGTTAAAATTTGGTTTATCTTTTTAAAATGGGATGCTAAATAGTTAACCACGTCGTGCAGATGAATGGTTATAATTTGGTCCTCCTTCAATTTCTCTTGTTCCAGACCATTTTATTCAGAATTTCCTTTAGACGATTTCAAACTGCCTTTACGGATTGATCCAAATTAGCCAAATCAAGGCTATTAACGAGGGAGGTTCGGTATTAAAAACAGTGGCTGCATCATTTATCAGCCCCCTTCGCATTCTGATATGGTCCACTTTAATCCCCTAACTGACATTGTTTTCTTCAATGATCTCAGTATATTCCCTTAAATTATTGTTAAGTCCATTACCATCTCCTGAGCCCTGGCAATATAATGGGTCTAATTCCGATTCCACCAGTGTTGTGCTGGCCCTTTCCCAAAATCCCTCTATTAATTCCTGCACCATTCTCCCATATAACCGCACTGTTTCTGGTTTGCACCAGTTTGGTAGTCCCACCTCAGTCAGATGTAATATCACAGGTATCACCTGTGATGCACATCATGGTACAATATCATCCGAGTTGGGATTACCACTAACCCATTTGTCGGCCCCAGAGTGTGTTTGGGACAAATAACCTGGGTCTGTGTTTTATTGATAGGAGGGGGAAGTTTAGGACGGACTTTCAATTCCACCATGTGTATTCTGTTTTTACATTCCTGCACATGATAATGTGTGCAACCCTCCGAACCCCTACACGGCCTCCCCCCCCCTGTCCATGAACCATTGGTAGGGACCCATGTCATCTGTTCCATTCGCTTGGATACTTTTCCCGCCTATCCAGTGGATGGGAGCTCCACAAAGTGGCTCTGTGGATACATAAGTATGGTTGGATGGCATCCTCGAAGGGTTTACGCACCCATAGATTCCCTTATGCTCTTGTCACCACCGTGGCCAACACAACAGAGTGTCTCCTGCTGCTCAGGATTGGGTCAGGCTTCCTACGTTCCCCTGAGGGTTCCCTATCTGATAATACCTTGAATGGTCACTTGGTTCTGCTTGTAAAAACTACACCCTTGGCCCGGTGTGGTGATCTTTGCATTTTATGCATACCCTCCTTACCTTCCTGGACCTCATAATTGAAAACCCATACTGTCCCTGAACACGCGGTTTCGCAATCACCCTTGATGTACTGGAGGGTAATGTTTCAAGTGGCATCCCGGGGTGGTGTCTCCGGGGCAACTGCAATTGACCTATTATAGGGAAAATAGTTAGTGGTGGTCCAGTATGACGAATAGGCTGACGTGGAATCTTCGAGACAGAGCAGAATCGCGACCATTGGCCAGAATAATTCCTTCATTTTATACAGTTCAGGCTCTCAATACTGATGGGTTTTAAAAAAACAAAACAAAATGGGACTTCCTACTTTTCTTTTTCTGTATAGGGCAATTTTCGACTGACGATACTTCAGGGGTGTCTTTTATTTCTTTTACTACGTCGTGGGGTAGGAGGAGTCTGTTGGACTCATCTGTGGACAGGAGGTGATTTCAGACCTGGGGCGAGGCGGTTTCTACAGCTCCCATGTCCTGTCCACCTTCATTTGAATCATACTGTGCCTGTGGAGGCGCCACTTCAGGCAGGGGCACCTCATTGGGTGGGGGTGTCCCATTAGGCCACCCCTTCTTCATCATCCCACTGAAGTGGCTGAGTCAGTCTCACCGTGCTCATAATTGTGGCTTGTTGTCTTCTTGACCTGCTAGTGGGCTGAAAAACCATTTGATTTTCTTGGGTAACTGAACCGTATACACCATGGGACTGGCTTTGTCAATAATGTTATACAGCCTCTTGTAGAGGGGTTCAAAACACTCCTCCTACCCTCGCATAGTTTCATACCATTACCTGGCTCCCTACTTCCCACTCCTGAGGTTTACTCGGAGTCAGGTGTAATCAGTTGTGTTGGTGTGCCTTCCCAATGTTGTGGGCGGCCCTCAAGTTCAGTTCTTTTAAAGTTCCCCACAGGTCACTCAGGAATTTGTCCTGAGTCACCTCTTTAATTTGTTTATCAGTCAGAGTGGGGACCAACAGGTGTGTGGGGTTCGCATGAGCCTCCCCATTACCAATTCATGAGGGGAGTGACCTGTTCCTTTGGACTCTTTACTACGGATTCCCATAAAGATTTGGGGAAGTACCTCATCCCACTTAGTGTGCTTTTTGTTTAATTCCTTTTGCAGGGCCAACTTCAATGTACGGTTCATTCTTTGCACAATTCCAGATGATTGTGGGTTGTGGGTCACATGCCATTTCCCTTCAATTCCAAGCAATTTCAGAGTGGCTTGTATTACCTGACCTGTAAAATCACTTCCCTGGCCTGAATCTACCACATCTGGAGAATACCTCCCTAACTAGGGTCTTGGCCGTCCATGAGGCTGTGGCCGACTTGCACGGGAAGACTTCTACCCGCCTGACAATCTTGCACCATCAACACTCATCTGGCCCCCTGCTTAAAAGAAAAAACAGACAATCCATTGTGGCTTGCCTACGAGCCCAATGGGTTAATTAGTCAATTCCTGATTCCCTTCTGTCACTGTGGGGAAACATTCACTTAAAATTAAGAAACTTAAATTTATCTGAGGAAGAATGTTCTTGCCATGGAGGGAGTGCAGCGAAGATTCACCAGACTGATACCTGGGATGGCAGGAATGACGTATGAAGAGATTGGGTCGATTAGGCTTATATTCGCTAGAGTTTAGAAGAATGAGAGGGGATCTCATTGAAACTTATAAAATACTAATAGGACTAGACAGAGTAGATGCAGGAAGGATGTTCCCGATGGCGGGGGAGTCCAGAACCAGGGGTCACAGTCTAAGGATAAGGGGTAAGCCATTTAGGACTGAGATGAGGAGGAATTTCTTCACCCAGAGAGTGGTGAACCTGTGGAATTCTCTACCACAGAAGGCAGTTGAGGCCAAATTATTAAATATATTCAAGAAGGAGTTAGATATATTTCTTAAGGCTAAAGGGACCAAGGGATATGGGGAGAAAGCAGGGACAGGGTACTGAATGTGGATGATCAGCCATGATCTCATTAAATGGCGGATCAGGCTCGAGGGGCCGAATGGCCTACTCCTGCTCTTATCTTCTATGTTTCTATGTTAATAATGTCCAATATCTTTAAATTTCATTCAGCAATAAAAAGTTGTTGTGTGGTGAATTAAAAAGAAACAGCTGTCAGCGGAAAGGGTTAACTCCTTTGCAGGTTTGTAAGAAGGCGGAGCAATTGTGTCACTTCACGTAAATTAAAAAAAAAACTTTCCCGATCGTAAAAGACAGGTTGATTTTCACAATTTAATAGGTTAGTTAACATTTTTTCAAAAGAAGACAATCCCAGATACCATCAATCAATGTCAGCTTGTGTCACAGCTTCTCGCAGCTTTCAGGTAAATTTAAAACAAAATCTTTGTGCCTTTAAAATTAGTAGCACCACTACAAACATTTTGTGAAACAACTCCACACACAACAATAGCATTTCTAATTTTTTCCTGGTCACACACACTTGAAATTGGTCAGAAATTTCAAAAATGCCAATTGTTGATGTGATTGCCTCATGTCCAGAACTAGAGGCTTTCACACAATTTACACCAACCAGAATTTCACCGTGACCACAATAAAGTCTGGTTTAAACAGGTTAATTAACCTCAATAACTCCAATTCAATTCAAACCAATATCTGAAACTAACCTTGAAAAAGAGGGAGAAGCTTCCCTCAGCTTGTAGCTTCTAAACATTAACCAAATTAAGAAGACAGTGCTTTGTAAATGTTCAAATTGATTTAAAATAAAATCAAACAATAGCTATTTTTTGTAATCCAATTAAAACAAAATACTTTCAAAAAGTCCAAATTCATTTTCTACCAGACACGATTAGAAACCATGGCAACCGTAACTTCAAGGCTGGAGCTTACCTTTTGTAAAACAAACTGCCTCTGATTTACAGTTTGCTGTATAAATCGTTCCAGTCAAAATATATCCACAGCATTGTCTTTAACTTAAAAAATGCAAATCACAAAGTTTCTCCCACTTCTAGGTGCACAATCTTAAATTGAAATGGACATATTTAACACATCCACACACACAAAACTTCCAACATCCAAGACAAAGGGTTAAACGGCTTTAGCTCCATGCACAGAAAAGTGGGTGGAGCTAAAACAAACACAGCAAACACTTTCTTTCAAAGACAGACTTTCAGACAAAAGGAATACTGTAACTTCTTAAAATTCATAGTCAGGAAAACTTCCACACTTTCTCACAAACTGAAATTCCAGCATCCTTTAAGGTTCCTTTCACTCAGCAAATCTTGTGTTTCATTTGTCTTGGCACAGACGCTGATAGCTTCCGTGTCGCTAAAACTTTAAGTTTCCTTTTTTCCTTCTTTTAAATTGTTGTCTCAGCACCTTTTCCCGGCTCCCCAAAACCCTGTTTTTTCCATTTCTTTGCTAAGTTTTCAGATTGCAACTTAGATCATTTTCCCTCTTTATCTCTTACTCTTTATACTTATTACATTCAGTGTGGTCCCCACGAGCACACCGTTCCTCTAGAGCCAGTTTCTGGGTGACCCCAAATGCAACCTTCAGGTCCTCATTGATCTTTTCTGCCTGCTCTGACCGATGTCTCTGTTTGGATAGTTCTTTTGACAAGGCATCGCACTGATTCTGATTATTTATACACTGGCTCTCGAGTTGTTGTTCTTTATTACACCACCTCTCCTCCTGTTCTAACTTTTCCTCAAGCCTGTTTCTACGTTCCCTTTCTTCTTCTGTTTCTTTCCTTAACTTGATCTTTACCCTTTCATCAGATTTAGCCTGCCTCTGATAGGGCAATAAACAAATGGATTTCCTTAACCTTTGCTGACACATGGACCCTTGGGTCCATTGTTCAGCCTCCAATACTGGATCATCACCATCTATAATGACCCGTACCCATCCCTCTTTGAGGGGTAACTTCGCTGTCACATATTTCGTGACTAACGCTTTCATCGTCTTTGCCATTGTTTGTTCCGAATGGGTCCCTTTTCGGGCGCCAAATCTGTAAGACGTTCAGATTGTCTGACAGTTTATACAGTTCAGACCCGTGGAACAGACAACTCGAGACAAAGATTTCAGGGTAAACTATTCTTTACTTGAAATCAGCAAGAGGTTACAAGTAAGTACCAAGTACACAAACCGTACTTAATTAATTTACTTATTACAAGTAAGCACGCATGGAGTATACAAAAACAATTCACACTCAATTCATTTACTAATTACAAGCAAGCACGCACGAATCTAAAATCATTTACTTCAAGCTCAAGTGGTCATAAGCAACCACGTACGTACTAACACCAGTGAGAGGTCAATTCAGCGATGACTAGACGTATGACTTTAACTGGCAATTGACCAGGTAGCCCATGACTGCAGCCACGAGTGTCAGTCTACAACATCCCTTATAACCCAAAACTTGGCAACTCACCCACAGCATTCGTGTCCCAAACTCTGTGATTAATGTTGTTTTTCTCTCTCTTCCTATCTGTTTTGACGCTTAGTTAACCAAGGCCAGACAGTCAAGGGTTGGAGAGAGTCGTTTTTCACATCTGAAGGTTGTTCACTCGTGGTTCTCACAGAATTTTCAAGATCTTATCTTTTGGAGGAAAAGTACCAGCACATCACTTATTTTACAAATGTTTTAGCCAAGCAGTCTCTTGCCCTCAAAGCTTGTCGGTACATTTGGTCACTTTTAGCTTCAGTCGAGTTTACCGTGGACAGTATTACATAGTAGATTTACCCGAATGATACCTGGACTCCAAGGGTTAAATTATGAGGAGAGATTACACAAACTAGGGTTGTATTCCTTTAGAAGGTTAAGTGGTGATTTGATCGAAGTTTTCAAGATATTAAGGTGAACTGATAGGGTAGATAGAGAGAAACTATTTCCGCTGGTTGGGGATTCTAGGACTCGGGGGGCACAGTATAAAAATTAGAGCCAGGCTTTTCAGGAGTGAAGTTAGGAAACACTTCTATATGCAAAGGGTGGTAAAAGATTGGAACTCTCTTGCGCAAATGGCAGTTGATGCTGGGTCAATTGTTAATTTTAAATCTGAGATTGATAGATTTTTGTTAAAAATTAAGGAATATGGGGCAAAGGCGGGTATATGGAGTTAGGTCACAGATCAGCCATGAATCATTGAATGGTGGAACAGGCTCGAGGGGCTAAACGGCCTACTCCTGTTCCTATATTGTGTGTACATACTAGTTGGTTAGACCATCAAAATTTATTCTTTCCCTTCTATTTTTGTCAGAATCTTAACATGTTTATTAAACTAGTACTGCTTAATAATAGTTTTGTGATATTACTTTGTTCTGTGATGGTTAATTGCTGTATCTTTACCAAATGAAGCCAGGACGTTTACTGTTGATGTGAGCTGGTAGACAGGTGGCTCTGATGGCCTGTGGCCTTGTTTTTTTTTCAGGAGTATATGAAGATGATGGGACTCAACAACTGGCTGCATTGGTTGGCCTGGTTCTTCAAATTCTTCCTTTTCCTTGTCATTTCAGTATTCCTCATGACTCTGCTGTTTTGTGTGAAGGTATGTGTTTGTTTAAAGCCCTTTGTTTAGGGTTCGGCCATTTTCACTCGGCCTCCAGTTGAGAGTATCTGGGCTGCTCCTGTCACAGCTGCCAGCCATGTCTCAGTGCACTCTCACCTCTGAGCCAGAAGGTCATGGGTTCAAGTCTCACGCTAGAGACTTGAGCACAATATTTAGGCCGACATTCCAATGCAGTACTGAAGGAGTGCTGTACAGAGGTGCTGTCGTTTGGATGCGATGTTACACCGAGGCCCCGTCAGTTGGACGTAAAAGATCCTTTGGCACTATTTCGAAGAACAGCAGGGGTGTTCTCCCTGGTGTCCTGGCCAATATTTAGCCCTCAACCTACATCACTGAAAAAACAGATTGTCTATCACATTGCTGTTTGTGGGATCTTGCTGTGTGAAAATTGGCTGCTGCGCTTCCTACATTACAACAGTGACGACACTTCAAGTAATTCATTGGCTGTAAAGCGCTTTGAAGCTGTAGATATACAAGTCTTTCCTTTCCTCTTTTCTTCGTCGTCGGCGGGAATTTCAGCGCCAGCAGCGGGGCTATAAAAGTCCCAGAGACCCAGGTAAGGCCTCCGTGCATCAGCGGGAATTTCAGCGGCAGAGCGGGGCTATAAAAGACCCCAGAGACCAGGTAAGGCCTCAGTGCGTCGGCGGGTGTTTCAGCAGCAGCAGCGGGGCTATAAAAGGCCCCAGAGACCAGGTAAGGCCTCAGTGCGTCGGCGGGTGTTTCAGCGGCAGAGCGGGGCTATAAAAGGCCCCAGAGACCAGGTAAGGCCTCAGTGCGTCGGCGGGAATCTCGAGCGGCAGCAGCGGGGCTATAAAAGGCCCCAGAGACCAATCTCCAGTCTGGGAAGGAGAGGGGTAAAAAGTAATCCAAGTGTGACGTCACCAGAAAGCGGGTAAGTGATTGGTTGGTGAGTATTTCTCCCTTTTTAAGCTTAAATCTCTTTGGTTTATAGTTTCTAAGGTGTGATATTCACCATCTAGAATCGGGGCAGAGGGTATTTAAGAATAATATTAATAAATGTAATTAATTACATAGAATGGGAGATCAGGTGATGTGTTACTGCTGCAATATGTGGGAGCTGGTGGACACCATTGATGCTCACGGTGATCACATTTGCAGTAAGTGTTGGCTGCTCGAGGAACTCCGGCTCCGTGTTGAAGAGCTGGAGTCCGAGCTTCAAACACTGAGACACATCAGGGAGGGGGAGAGTTACCTGGACTCTGTGTATCACGAGGTATTCACACCAATTAGATTAATTAATTCAGATGTAGTCCGTGGCCAGGGTCAGGATGGTGTGACTAGAAGTGAGGCAGGTACAGGGATCCAGGAGGTAGTGTTGGAGGAGCCGCAGCCCTTGCACTTGTCCAACAGGTTCGAGGCTCTTACTCCCTGTGAGGATGGGAACAGGGACTGCGGGGAGGATGAGCAACCTGGCCACAGCACCGTGGAGCGGGGGGCCATTCAAGTGGGGGGAGTTAAAAGAAATGTTGTTGTGGTAGGGGATAGTATCGTTAGGGGGATAGATAGAGTTCTTTGCAGCCGAGAGTGAGAGTCCCGAAGGCTGTGTTGCCTGCCCGGTGCCAGGGTTAAGGACATCTCCTCTGGACTGGAGAGAAACTTGGAGTGGGAGGGGGAGGATCCAGTTGTCGTGGTCCATGTTGGTACCAACGACATAGATAGGACAAGGAAGGAGGTTCTGCTGAGGGAGTTTGAGCAGCTAGGGGTCAAATTAAAAAGCAGAACCACAAGGGTAATAATCTCTGGATTATTACCTGAGCCACGAGCGAATTTGGCTAGGACAAATAAAATTAGAGAGTTAAATGCGTGGCTCAAAGACTGGTGTGGGAGAAAAGGGTTTTGCTTCCTGGGACACTGGCACCAGTACTGGGGCAGGAGGGAGCTGTTCCGTTGGGACGGGCTTCACTTGGCCAGTGCTGGGACTAGAGTCCTGGCGGATCATATAACTAGGGCTGTAGAGAGGGCTTTAAACTAACTAGTGGGGGGGAGGTTCCCAGAGAGCAAATAATAAAAATGACAACAGAGAAGGTCATAGACTTAGGTAGCAGTGGGGAAATTAAAAACCAGAGCATGTCAGGAAGGGGCAGAAGGTATGGAGTAAAAGGTAAAGTAATAAAAAGGGCAAAAGCAGGAACTAAGTGTCACAAAACATCTTTGAAAGTTCTCTATCTGAATGCACGTAGCATTCGTAACAAAATAGACGAGTTAATGGCACAAATAACTACATATGGGTATGATCTTGTGGCCATTACAGAAACATGGCTGCAGGGTGACAATGCCTGGGAATTAAACATACCAGGTTATTTAACGATCAGGAAGGACAGGCAGGAAGGAAGGGGAGGTGGGGTGGGAATCACTGTAATACAGAGAAATGACATTGGGTCAAAAGATCAGGATAATGAAACAGTTTGGGTGGAGGTAAGGAATAATAAGGGGAAAAAAACACTAGTGGGCGTAGTCTATAGGCCTCCGAACAGTGGCAACTCTGTTGGACGGAGTATCAATCAGGAAATAGTTGAGGCTTGTAATAAGGGAACATCTATAATTATGGGGGATTTTAACTATCATATTAATTGGACAAATCAAATTGGGCAGGGCTGCCTTGAGGATGAGTTCATTGAGTGTATTAGGGATGGGTTTCTTGAGCAGTATGTAACTGAACCGACCAGGGGGCAAGCAACCTTAGATCTGGCCCTGTGTAACGAGACAGGATTAATTAAAAATGTCCTAGTAAAGGATCCCCTTGGAATGAGTGACCATAACATGGTTGAATTCCATATTCAATTAGAGGGTGAGAAGGTTGGATCTCAAACAAGCGTGCTAAGCTTGAATAAAGGAGACTATGAAGGTATGAGAGCGGAATTGAGTAGAGTGGATTGGGAAAATAGATGAAAGGGTAAGACGATACATGATCAGTGGTGTACATTTAAGGAGTTATTTTACAACTTCCAAAAAAATATATTCCACTGAGAAGAAAAGGGTGTAAAAGAAAAGACAGCCATCCGTGGCTAAGTAAAGAAATTAAGGATAATATTCAACTAAAAACAAGGGCATATAAGGTAGCCAAATCTAGTGGGAGGATAGAGGATTGGGAAAACTTTAAAAGACAGCAAAAAATAACAAAAAGATTGATTAAGAAAGGGAAGATAGATTGAAAGTAAATTAGCAAAAAATATAAAAACAGATAGTAAGAGTTTTTATAGTTATATAAAAAGAAAAAGGGTGGCTAAAGTAAATGTTGGTCCCTTAGAGGATGAGACCGGGAAATTAATGGTGGGAAATATGGAGATGGCAAAAACACTGAATGAATATTTTATATCAGTCTTTACAGTAGAAGACACTAAGAATATCCCAACACTGGACAAACAGGGGACTAAAGGGGGGGAGGAGCTAAACACGATCAAAATCACTAAGGAAGTGGTACTCGGTAAAATAATGGGACTCAAGGCGGATAAATCACCTGGACCTGATGGCTTACATCCTAGGGTCTTGAGGGAAGTGGTGGTAGGGATTGTGGATGCATTGGTAATAATTTTCCAAAACTCCCTGGACTTGGCAAAGGTCCCGGCAGACTGGAAAACTGCTAATGTAACACCCTTATTTAAAAAGGGCAGTAGACAGAAGGCTGGAAACTATCGACCGGTTAGCCTAACATCTGTGGTAGGTAAAATTTTGGAGTCCATTATTAAGGAGACAGTAACAGGACATTTGGATAATCATAATTTAATAGGACAAAGTCAGCATGGTTTTATGAAGGGGAAGTCATGTTTGACAAATTTGCTGGAGTTCTTTGAGGAAGTAACATATAGGGTGGATAAAGGGGAATCAGTGGACGTAGTGTATTTAGACTTCCAAAAGGCATTTGACAAGATGCCACACAAAAGATTATTGCTTAAGATAAAAAATCACAGGATTGGGGGTAATATTCTGGCATGGATAGAGGATTGGCTATCTAACAGAAGGCAGAGAGTTGGGATAAATGGTTCATTCTCAGACTGGCAATCAGTAACTAGTGGTGTTCCACAGGGGTCAGTGCTGGGTCCCCAACTCTTTACAATCTATATTAACGATTTGGAGGAGGGGACCGAGTGTAACATATCAAAGTTTGCAGATGATACTAAGATGGGAGGGAAAGTAGTGAGTGAGGAGGACATAAAAAACCTGCAAGGGGACATAGACAGGCTAAGTAAGTGGGCGGAGATTTGGCAGATGGAATACAATACTGGAAAGTGTGAGGTTATGCACTTTGGCAGGAAAAATCGTAGAGCAAGTTATTATCTTAATGGCAAGAAACTGGAAAGTACTGAAGTACAAAGGGATCTGGGGGTCCTGGTGCACGAAACTCAAAAGGTTAGTATGCAGGTGCAGCAAGTGATTAAGAAGGCCAATGGAATGTTGGCTTTCATTGCTAGGGGGATAGAATATAAAAATAGGGAGGTATTGCTTCAGTTGTACAAGGTATTGGTGAGACCGCACCTGGAATACTGCGTACAGCTTTGGTGTCCATACTTAAGAAAGGACATACTTGCTCTCGAGTCAGTACAAAGAAGGTTCACTCGGTTAATCCCGGGGATGAGGGGATGGACATATGAGGAGAGGTTGAGTAGATTGGGACTCTACTCATTGGAGTTCAGGAGAATGAGAGGCGATCTTATCTATCTATCTATATATATATTCTATCTATATATATAAAGCGGCTCTTCTGTCTGTCCGTGTTCTATACGTTTGAAAGTTATAGAGCGTACCGATGCGCGCGTCGCCTCAAAAGAAAGCTTGCGATTCCGGACCGGTCATAGGCGTATTTACGTTTCGGCCGGACAAAAATCGCGCTCGTGGT
>NC_140997.1:87571804-87604618 GCF_052327205.1 Somniosus microcephalus | reverse complement strand
GGACTGGACACTGCTAGTGGGGGAGGGGGACTGGACACTCTGCTAGTGGGGGAGGGGGAGTGGACACACTGCTAGTGGGCGAGGGAGTGGACACTCTGCTAGTGGGGGGAGGGGGACTGGACACTCTGCTAGTGGGGGAGGGAGTGGACACTCTGCTAGTGGGGGGAGAGGGAGTGGACACTCTGCTAGTGGGGGAGGGGGACTGGACACTCTGCTAGTGGAGGGAAGGGGAGTGGACACTCTGCTAGTGGGGGGAGGGTGACTGGACACTCTGCTGGTGGGGGGAGGGGGACTGGACACTCTGCTAGTGGGGGAGGGGGACTGGACACACTGCTAGTGGGGGGAGAGGGAGTGGACACTCTGCTTGTGGGGGAGGGGGACTGGACACTCTGCTAGTGGGGGGAGAGGGAGTGGACACTCTGCTAGTGGGGGAGGGGGACTGGACACTCTGCTAGTGGGGGAGGGGGACTGGACACTCTGCTAGTGGGGGGAGAGGGAGTGGGCACTCTGCTAGTGGGGGGAGAGGGAGTGGACACTCTGCTAGTGGGGGAGAGGGAGTGGACACTCTGCTAGTGCGGGGAGAGGGAGTGGACAGTCTGCTAGTGGGGGGAGAGGGAGTGGACACTCTGCTAGTGGGGGGAGAGGGAGTGGACACTCTGCTAGTGGGGGGAGAGGGAGTGGACACTCTGCTAGTGGGGGGAGAGGGAGTGGACACTCTGCTAGTGGGGGGAGAGGGAGTGGACACTCTGCTAGTGGGGGGAGAGGGAGTGGACACTCTGCTAGTGGGGGAGGGCGACTGGACACTCTGCTAGTGGGGGGAGAGGGAGTGGACACTCTGCTAGTGGGGGAGAGGGAGTGGACACTCTGCTAGTGGGGGGAGAGGGAGTGGACACTCTGCTAGTGGGGGGAGAGGGAGTGGTCACTCTGCTAGTGGGGGGAGAGGGAGTGGACACTCTGCTAGTGGGGGGAGAGGGAGTGGTCACTCTGCTAGTGGGGGGAGAGGGAGTGGACACTCTGCTAGTGGGGGGAGAGGGAGTGGACACTCTGCTGGTGGGGGGAGAGGGAGTGGACACTCTGCTCGTGGGGGGAGGGGGAGTGGACAATCTGCCAGTGGGGGGAGGGGGACTGGACACTCTGCTAGTGGGGGAGGGGAGTGGACACTCTGCTAGTGGGGGGAGCGGGACTGGACACTCTGTTAGTGGGGGAGGGGAGTGGACACTCTGCTAGTGGGGGGAGAGGGAGAGGACACTCTGCTAGTGGGGGAGGGGGACTGGACACTCTGCTAGTGGGGGGAGGGGGACTGGACACTCTGCTAGTGCGGGTGGGGGACTGGACACTCTGCTAGTGGGGGAGGGGAGTGGACACTCTGCTAGTGGGGGGAGGGGGACTGGACACTCTGCTAGTGGGGGGAGGGGGAATGGACACTCTGCTAGTGGGGGAGGGGAGTGGACACTCTGCTAGTGGGGGGAGGGGGACTGGACACTCTACTAGTGGGGGAGGGGAGTGGACACTCTGCTAGTGGGGGGAGAGGGAGTGGACACTCTGCGAGTGGGGGAGGGGGACTGGACACTCTGCTAGTGGAGGGAAGGGGAGTGGACAATCTGCGAGTGGGGGGAGGGTTACTGGACACTCTGCTGGTGGGGGGAGGGGGACTGGACACTCTGCTAGTGGGGGAGGGGGACTGGACACTCTGCTAGTGGGGGAGGGGGACTGGACACTCTGCTCGTGGGGGGAGAGGGAGTGGACACTCTGCTAATGGGGGAGGGGGACTGGACACTCTGCTAGTGGGGGGAGAGGGACTGGACACTCTGCTAGTGGGGGGAGAGGGAGTGGACACTCTGCTAGTCGGGGGAGAGGGAGTGGACACTCTGCTAGTGGGGGGAGGGAGTGGACACTCTGCTAGTGGGGGGAGAGGGAGTGGATACTCTGCTAGTGGGGGAGAGGGAGTGGAGACTCTGCTAGTGGGGGAGGGGGACTGGACACTCTGCTAGTGGGGGGAGGGGGACTGGACACTCTGCTAGTGGGGGGAGAGGGAGTGGTCACTCTGCTAGTGGGGGGAGAGGGTGTGGACACTCTGCTAGTGGGGGGAGAGGGAGTGGACACTCTGCTAGTCGGGGGAGAGGGAGTGGACACTCTGCTAGTGGGGGGAGGGAGTGGACACTCTGCTCGTGGGGGGAGAGGGAGTGGACACTCTGCTAGTGGGGGAGAGGGAGTGGACACTCTGCTAGTGGGGGGAGGGGGCCTGGACAGTCTGCTCGTGGGGGGGAGGGGGAGTGGACACAGCTAGTGGGGGAGGGGGACTGGACACTCTGCTAGAGGGTGGAGAGGGAGTGGACACTCTGCTAGTGGGGGAGGGGGACTGGACACTCTGCTAGTGGGGGGAGAGGGAGTGGACACTCTGCTAGTGGGGGGAGGGGGACTGGACACTCTGCTTGTGGGGGGAGAGGGAGTGGACACTCTGCTAGTGGGGGAGGGGGACTGGACACTCTGCTAGTGGGGGGAGGGGGACTGGACACTCTGCTTGTGGGGGGAGAGGGAGTGGTCACTCTGCTAGTGGGGGGAGAGGGTGTGGACACTCTGCTAGTGGGGGAGAGGGAGTGGACACTCTGCTAGTGGGGGGAGAGGGACTGGACACTCTGCTAGTGGGGGGAGGGAGTGGACACTCTGCTAGTGGGGGGAGAGGGAGTGGACACTCTGCTAGTGGGGGGAGGGGGACTGGACACTCTGCTAGTGTGGGGAGGGGGACTGGACACTGCTAGTGGGGGAGGGGGACTGGACACTCTGCTAGTGGGGGGAGGGGGACTGGACACTCTGCTAGCAATGGGGGAGGGGGACTGGACTCTGCTGGTGCGGGTGGGGGACTGGACACTCTGCTAGTTGGGGAGAGGGACTGGACACTGCTAGTGGGGGAGGGGGACTGGACACTCTGCTAGTGGAGGGAAGGGGAGTGGACACTCTGCTAGTGGGGGGAGGGTGACTGGACACTCTGCTGGTGGGGGGAGGGGGACTGGACACTCTGCTAGTGGGGGAGGGGGACTGGACACTCTGCTAGTGGGGGGAGAGGGAGTGGACACTCTGCTAGTGGGGGAGGGGGACTGGACACTCTGCTAGTGGGGGGAGAGGGAGTGGACACTCTGATAGTCGGGGGAGAGGGAGTGGACACTCTGCAAGTGGGGGGAGAGGGAGTGGACACTCTGCTAGTGGGGGGAGGGCGCCTGGACAGTCTGCTAGTGGGGGGAGGGGGAGTGGACAGAGCTAGTGGGGGAGGGGGACTGGACACTCTGCTAGAGGGGGGAGAGGGAGTGGTCACTCTGCTAGTGGGGGGAGAGATTGTGGACACTCTGCTAGTGGGGGGAGGGGGAGTGGACACTCTGCTAGTGGGGGGAGAGGGAGTGGACAATCTGCTAGTGGGGGAGGGGGACTGGACACCCTGCTAGTGGGGGAGGGGGACTGGACACTCTGCTAGTGGGGGGAGAGGGAGTGGTCACTCTGCTAGTGGGGGGAGAGATTGTGGACACTCTGCTAGTGGGGGGAGGGAGTGGACACTCTGCTAGTGGGGGGAGAGGGAGTGGACACTCTGCTAGTGGGGGGAGAGGGAGTGGACACTCTGCTAGTGGGGGGAGGGGGAGTGGACAATCTGCCAGTGGGGGGAGGGGGACTGGACACTCTGCTAGCAGTGGGGGAGGGGCACTGGACACAGCTAGTGGGGGAGGGGGACTGGACACTCTGCTAGTGGGGGGAGGGGGACTGGACACTCTGCTAGCAGTGGGGGAGGGGGACTGGACACTCTGCTAGTTGGGGAGAGGGACTGGACACTCTGCTAGTGGGGGAGGGGGACTGGACACTCTGCTAGTGGGGGGAGGGGGACTGGACACTCTGCTAGTGGGGGAGGGGAGTGGACACTCTGCTAGTGGGGGGAGCGGGACTGGACACTCTGCTAGTGGGGGAGGGGAGTGGACACTCTGCAAGTGGGGGGAGAGGGAGAGGACACTCTGCTAGTGGGGGAGGGGGACTGGACACTCTGCTAGTGGGGGGAGGGGGACTGGACACTCTGCTAGTGGGGGGAGAGTGAGTGGACACTCTGCTAGTTGGGGAGAGGGACTGGACACTCTGCTAGTTGGGGAGAGGGACTCGACACTGCTAGTGGGGGGAGGGGGACTGGACACTCTGCTAGTTGGGGAGAGGGACTGGACACTGCTAGTGGGGGAGGGGGACTGGACACTCTGCTAGTGGGGGGAGGGGGACTGGACACTCTGCTAGTCGGGGAGGGGAGTGGACACTCTGCTAGTGGGGGGAGGGGGACTGGACACTCTGCTAGTGGGGGAGGGGAGTGGACACTCTGCTAGTGGGGGGAGAGGGAGTGGACACTCTGCTAGTGGGGGGAGGGTGACTGGACACTCTGCTGGTGGGGGGAGGGGGACTGGACACTCTGCTAGTGGGGGAGGGGGACTGGACACTCTGCTGGTGGGGGAGGGGGACTGGACACTCTGCTAGTGCGGGGAGGAGGACTGGACACTCTGCTGGTGGGGGGAGGGGGACTGGACACTCTGCTAGTGGGGGAGGGGGACTGGACACTCTGCTAGTGGGGGGAGAGGGGAGTGGACACTCTGCTAGTGGGGGGAGGAGGACAGGACACTCTGCTAGTGGGGGGAGGGGGACTGGGCACTCTGCTAGTGGGGGGAGAGGGAGTGGACACTCTGCTAGTGGGGGGAGAGGGAGTGGACACTCTGCTAGTGGGGGGAGAGGGAGTGGACACTCTGCTAGTGGGGGGAGAGGGAGTGGACACTCTGCTAGTGGGGGGAGAGGGAGTGGACACTCTGCTAGTGGGGGGAGAGGGAGTGGACACTCTGCTAGTGGGGGGAGAGGGAGTGGACACTCTGCTAGTGGGGGAGGGCGACTGGACACTCTGCTAGTGGGGGGAGAGGGAGTGGACACTCTGCTAGTGGGGGAGAGGGAGTGGACACTCTGCTAGTGGGGGGAGGGGGAGTGGACAATCTGCCAGTGGGGGGAGGGGGACTGGACACAGCTAGTGGGGGAGGGGGACTGGACACTCTGCTAGTGTGGGGAGGGGGACTGGACACTGCTAGTGGGGGAGGGGGACTGGACACTCTGCTAGTGGGGGGAGGGGGACTGGACACTCTGCTAGCAGTGGGGGAGGGGGACTGGAAACTCTGCTAGTGGGGGAGGGGGACTGGACACTCTGCTAGTGGGGGGAGGGGGACTGGACACTCTGCTAGTGGGGGAGGGGAGTGGACACTCTGCTCGTGGGGGGAGAGGGAGAGGACACTCTGCTAGTGGGGGGAGAGGGAGTGGACACTCTGCTAGTGGGGGGAGAGGGAGTGGACACTCTGCTGGTGGGGGGAGGGGGACTGGACACTCTGCTAGTGGGGGAGCGGGACTGGACACTCTGCTAGTGGGGGGAGAGGGAGTGGACACTCTGCTAGTGGGGGAGGGGGACTGGACACTCTGCTAGTGGGGGGAGGGGGACTGGACACTCTGCTAGTGGGGGGAGAGGGAGTGGTCACTCTGCTAGTGGGGGGAGAGGGAGTGGACACTCTGCTAGTGGGGGGAGAGGGAGTGGTCACTCTGCTAGTGGGGGGAGAGGGAGTGGACACTCTGCTAGTGGGGGGAGAGGGAGTGGACACTCTGCTGGTGGGGGGAGAGGGAGTGGACACTCTGCTCGTGGGGGGAGGGGGAGTGGACAATCTGCCAGTGGGGGGAGGGGGACTGGACACTCTGCTAGTGGGGGAGGGGAGTGGACACTCTGCTAGTGGGGGGAGCGGGACTGGACACTCTGTTAGTCGGGGAGGGGAGTGGACACTCTGCTAGTGGGGGGAGAGGGAGAGGACACTCTGCTAGTGGGGGAGGGGGACTGGACACTCTGCTAGTGGGGGGAGGGGGACTGGACACTCTGCTAGTGCGGGTGGGGGACTGGACACTCTGCTAGTGGGGGAGGGGAGTGGACACTCTGCTAGTGGGGGGAGGGGGACTGGACACTCTGCTAGTGGGGGGAGGGGGAATGGACACTCTGCTAGTGGGGGAGGGGAGTGGACACTCTGCTAGTGGGGGGAGGGGGACTGGACACTCTACTAGTGGGGGAGGGGAGTGGACACTCTGCTAGTGGGGGGAGAGGGAGTGGACACTCTGCGAGTGGGGGAGGGGGACTGGACACTCTGCTAGTGGAGGGAAGGGGAGTGGACAATCTGCGAGTGGGGGGAGGGTGACTGGACACTCTGCTGGTGGGGGGAGGGGGACTGGACACTCTGCTAGTGGGGGAGGGGGACTGGACACTCTGCTAGTGGGGGAGGGGGACTGGACACTCTGCTCGTGGGGGGAGAGGGAGTGGACACTCTGCTAATGGGGGAGGGGGACTGGACACTCTGCTAGTGGGGAGAGAGGGAGTGGACACTCTGCTAGTGGGGGGAGAGGGACTGGACACTCTGCTAGTGGGGGGAGAGGGAGTGGACACTCTGCTAGTCGGGGGAGAGGGAGTGGACACTCTGCTAGTGGGGGGAGGGAGTGGACACTCTGCTAGTGGGGGGAGAGGGAGTGGATACTCTGCTAGTGGGGGAGAGGGAGTGGAGACTCTGCTAGTGGGGGAGGGGGACTGGACACTCTGCTAGTGGGGGGAGGGGGACTGGACACTCTGCTAGTGGGGGGAGAGGGAGTGGTCACTCTGCTAGTGGGGGGGAGAGGGTGTGGACACTCTGCTAGTGGGGGGAGAGGGAGTGGACACTCTGCTAGTCGGGGGAGAGGGAGTGGACACTCTGCTAGTGGGGGGAGGGAGTGGACACTCTGCTCGTGGGGGGAGAGGGAGTGGACACTCTGCTAGTGGGGGAGAGGGAGTGGACACTCTGCTAGTGGGGGGAGGGGGCCTGGACAGTCTGCTCGTGGGGGGAGGGGGAGTGGACACAGCTAGTGGGGGAGGGGGACTGGACACTCTGCTAGAGGGTGGACAGGGAGTGGACACTCTGCTAGTGGGGGAGGGGGACTGGACACTCTGCTAGTGGGGGGAGAGGGAGTGGACACTCTGCTAGTGGGGGGAGGGGGACTGGACACTCTGCTTGTGGGGGGAGAGGGAGTGGACACTCTGCTAGTGGGGGAGGGGGACTGGACACTCTGCTAGTGGGGGGAGGGGGACTGGACACTCTGCTAGTGGGGGGAGGGGGAATGGACACTCTGCTAGTGGGGGAGGGGAGTGGACACTCTGCTAGTGGGGGGAGGGGGACTGGACACTCTACTAGTGGGGGAGGGGAGTGGACACTCTGCTAGTGGGGGGAGAGGGAGTGGACACTCTGCGAGTGGGGGAGGGGGACTGGACACTCTGCTAGTGGAGGGAAGGGGAGTGGACAATCTGCGAGTGGGGGGAGGGTGACTGGACACTCTGCTGGTGGGGGGAGGGGGACTGGACACTCTGCTAGTGGGGGAGGGGGACTGGACACTCTGCTAGTGGGGGAGGGGAGTGGACACTCTGCTCGTGGGGGGAGAGGGAGAGGACACTCTGCTAGTGGGGGGAGAGGGAGTGGACACTCTGCTAGTGGGGGGAGAGGGAGTGGACACTCTGCTGGTGGGGGGAGGGGGACTGGACACTCTGCTAGTGGGGGAGCGGGACTGGACACTCTGCTAGTGGGGGGAGAGGGAGTGGACACTCTGCTAGTGGGGGAGGGGGACTGGACACTCTGCTAGTGGGGGGAGGGGGACTGGACACTCTGCTAGTGGGGGGAGAGGGAGTGGTCACTCTGCTAGTGGGGGGAGAGGGAGTGGACACTCTGCTAGTGGGGGGAGAGGGAGTGGTCACTCTGGTAGTGGGGGGAGAGGGAGTGGACACTCTGCTAGTGGGGGGAGAGGGAGTGGACACTCTGCTGGTGGGGGGAGAGGGAGTGGACACTCTGCTCGTGGGGGGAGGGGGAGTGGACAATCTGCCAGTGGGGGGAGGGGGACTGGACACTCTGCTAGTGGGGGAGGGGAGTGGACACTCTGCTAGTGGGGGGAGCGGGACTGGACACTCTGTTAGTGGGGGAGGGGAGTGGACACTCTGCTAGTGGGGGGAGAGGGAGAGGACACTCTGCTAGTGGGGGAGGGGGACTGGACACTCTGCTAGTGGGGGGAGGGGGACTGGACACTCTGCTAGTGCGGGTGGGGGACTGGACACTCTGCTAGTGGGGGAGGGGAGTGGACACTCTGCTAGTGGGGGGAGGGGGACTGGACACTCTGCTAGTGGGGGGAGGGGGAATGGACACTCTGCTAGTGGGGGAGGGGAGTGGACACTCTGCTAGTGGGGGGAGGGGGACTGGACACTCTACTAGTGGGGGAGGGGAGTGGACACTCTGCTAGTGGGGGGAGAGGGAGTGGACACTCTGCGAGTGGGGGAGGGGGACTGGACACTCTGCTAGTGGAGGGAAGGGGAGTGGACAATCTGCGAGTGGGGGGAGGGTGACTGGACACTCTGCTGGTGGGGGGAGGGGGACTGGACACTCTGCTAGTGGGGGAGGGGGACTGGACACTCTGCTAGTGGGGGAGGGGGACTGGACACTCTGCTCGTGGGGGGAGAGGGAGTGGACACTCTGCTAATGGGGGAGGGGGACTGGACACTCTGCTAGTGGGGAGAGAGGGAGTGGACACTCTGCTAGTGGGGGGAGAGGGACTGGACACTCTGCTAGTGGGGGGAGAGGGAGTGGACACTCTGCTAGTCGGGGGAGAGGGAGTGGACACTCTGCTAGTGGGGGGAGGGAGTGGACACTCTGCTAGTGGGGGGAGAGGGAGTGGATACTCTGCTAGTGGGGGAGAGGGAGTGGAGACTCTGCTAGTGGGGGAGGGGGACTGGACACTCTGCTAGTGGGGGGAGGGGGACTGGACACTCTGCTAGTGGGGGGAGAGGGAGTGGTCACTCTGCTAGTGGGGGGGAGAGGGTGTGGACACTCTGCTAGTGGGGGGAGAGGGAGTGGACACTCTGCTAGTCGGGGGAGAGGGAGTGGACACTCTGCTAGTGGGGGGAGGGAGTGGACACTCTGCTCGTGGGGGGAGAGGGAGTGGACACTCTGCTAGTGGGGGAGAGGGAGTGGACACTCTGCTAGTGGGGGGAGGGGGCCTGGACAGTCTGCTCGTGGGGGGAGGGGGAGTGGACACAGCTAGTGGGGGAGGGGGACTGGACACTCTGCTAGAGGGTGGACAGGGAGTGGACACTCTGCTAGTGGGGGAGGGGGACTGGACACTCTGCTAGTGGGGGGAGAGGGAGTGGACACTCTGCTAGTGGGGGGAGGGGGACTGGACACTCTGCTTGTGGGGGGAGAGGGAGTGGACACTCTGCTAGTGGGGGAGGGGGACTGGACACTCTGCTAGTGGGGGGAGGGGGACTGGACACTCTGCTTGTGGGGGGAGAGGGAGTGGTCACTCTGCTAGTGGGGGGAGAGGGTGTGGACACTCTGCTAGTGGGGGGAGAGGGAGTGGACACTCTGCTAGTGGGGGGAGAGGGACTGGACACTCTGCTAGTGGGGGGAGGGAGTGGACACTCTGCTAGTGGGGGGAGAGGGAGTGGACACTCTGCTAGTGGGGGGAGGGGGACTGGACACTCTGCTAGTGTGGGGAGGGGGACTGGACACTGCTAGTGGGGGAGGGGGACTGGACACTCTGCTAGTGGGGGGAGGGGGACTGGACACTCTGCTAGCAATGGGGGAGGGGGACTGGACTCTGCTGGTGCGGGTGGGGGACTGGACACTCTGCTAGTTGGGGAGAGGGACTGGACACTGCTAGTGGGGGAGGGGGACTGGACACTCTTCTAGTGGGGGAGGGGAGTGGACACTCTGCAAGTGGGGGGAGAGGGAGTGGACACTCTGCTAGTGGGGGAGGGGGACTGGACACTCTGCTAGTGGAGGGAAGGGGAGTGGACACTCTGCTAGTGGGGGGAGGGTGACTGGACACTCTGCTGGTGGGGGGAGGGGGACTGGACACTCTGCTAGTGGGGGAGGGGGACTGGACACTCTGCTAGTGGGGGGAGAGGGAGTGGACACTCTGCTAGTGGGGGAGGGGGACTGGACACTCTGCTAGTGGGGGGAGAGGGAGTGGACACTCTGATAGTCGGGGGAGAGGGAGTGGACACTCTGCAAGTGGGGGGAGAGGGAGTGGACACTCTGCTAGTGGGGGGAGGGCGCCTGGACAGTCTGCTAGTGGGGGGAGGGGGAGTGGACAGAGCTAGTGGGGGAGGGGGACTGGACACTCTGCTAGAGGGGGGAGAGGGAGTGGTCACTCTGCTAGTGGGGGGAGAGATTGTGGACACTCTGCTAGTGGGGGGAGGGGGAGTGGACACTCTGCTAGTGGGGGGAGAGGGAGTGGACAATCTGCTAGTGGGGGAGGGGGACTGGACACCCTGCTAGTGGGGGAGGGGGACTGGACACACTGCTAGTGGGGGGAGAGGGAGTGGTCACTCTGCTAGTGGGGGGAGAGATTGTGGACACTCTGCTAGTGGGGGGATGGAGTGGACACTCTGCTAGTGGGGGGAGAGGGAGTGGACACTCTGCTAGTGGGGGGAGAGGGAGTGGACACTCTGCTAGTAGGGGGAGGGGGAGTGGACAATCTGCCAGTGGGGGGAGGGGGACTGGACACTCTGCTAGCAGTGGGGGAGGGGCACTGGACACAGCTAGTGGGGGAGGGGGACTGGACACTCTGCTAGTTGGGGAGAGGGACTGGACACTCTGCTAGTGGGGGAGGGGGACTGGACACTCTGCTAGTGGGGGGAGGGGGACTGGACACTCTGCTAGTGGGGGAGGGGAGTGGACACTCTGCTAGTGGGGGGAGCGGGACTGGACACTCTGCTAGTGGGGGAGGGGAGTGGACACTCTGCAAGTGGGGGGAGAGGGAGAGGACACTCTGCTAGTGGGGGAGGGGGACTGGACACTCTGCTAGTGGGGGGAGGGGGACTGGACACTCTGCTAGTGGGGGGAGAGGGAGTGGACACTCTGCTAGTTGGGGAGAGGGACTGGACACTCTGCTAGTTGGGGAGAGGGACTCGACACTGCTAGTGGGGGGAGGGGGACTGGACACTCTGCTAGTTGGGGAGAGGGACTGGACACTGCTAGTGGGGGAGGGGGACTGGACACTCTGCTAGTGGGGGGAGGGGGACTGGACACTGCTAGTCGGGGAGGGGAGTGGACACTCTGCTAGTGGGGGGAGGGGGACTGGACACTCTGCTAGTGGGGGAGGGGAGTGGACACTCTGCTAGTGGGGGGAGAGGGAGTGGACACTCTGCTAGTGGGGGGAGGGTGACTGGACACTCTGCTGGTGGGGGGAGGGGGACTGGACACTCTGCTAGTGGGGGAGGGGGACTGGACACTCTGCTGGTGGGGGAGGGGGACTGGACACTCTGCTAGTGCGGGGAGGAGGACTGGACACTCTGCTGGTGGGGGGAGGGGGACTGGACACTCTGCTAGTGGGGGAGGGGGACTGGACACTCTGCTAGTGGGGGGAGAGGGAGTGGACACTCTGCTAGTGGGGGGAGGAGGACAGGACACTCTGCTAGTGGGGGGAGGGGGACTGGGCACTCTGCTAGTGGGGGGAGAGGGAGTGGACACTCTGCTAGTGGGGGGAGAGGGAGTGGACACTCTGCTCGTGGGGGGAGAGGGAGTGGACACTCTGCTAGTGGGGGAGGGGGACTGGACACTCTGCTAGTGGGGGGAGGGGGCCTGGACAGTCTGCTAGTGGGGGGAGGGGGAGTGGACACTGCTTGTGGGGGAGGGGGACTGGACACTCTGCTAGAGGGGGGAGAGGGAGTGGACACTCTGCTAGTGGGGGAGGGGGACTGGACACTCTGCTAGTGGGGGGAGAGGGAGTGGACACTCTGCTAGTGGGGGGAGAGGGAGTGGACACTCTGCTAGTGCGGGGAGGAGGACTGGACACTCTGCTGGTGGGGGGAGGGGGACTGGACACTCTGCTAGTGGGGGAGGGGGACTGGACACTCTGCTAGTGGGGGGAGGGTGACTGGACACTCTGCTAGTGGGGGAGGGGGACTGGAAACTCTGCTTGTGGGGGGAGAGGGAGTGGACACTCTGCTAGTGGGGGGAGAGGGAGTGGACACTCTGCTAGTGGGGGAGGGGGACTGGACACTCTGCTAGTGGGGGGAGAGGGAGTGGACACTCTGCTAGTGGGGGAGGGGGACTGGACACTCTGCTAGTGGGGGGAGAGGGACTGGACACTCTGCTAGTGGGAGATGGGGAGTGGACACTCTGCTAGTGGGGGAGGGGGACTGGACACTCTGGTAGTGGGGGGAGGGGGACTGGACACACTGCTAGTGGGGGGAGAGGGAGTGGTCACTCTGCTAGTGGGGGGAGAGGGTGTGGACACTCTGCTAGTGGGGGGAGAGGGAGTGGTCACTCTGCTAGTGGGGGGAGAGGGTGTGGACACTCTGCTAGTGGGGGGAGAGGGAGTGGACACTCTGCTAGTGGGGGGAGAGGGAGTGGTCACTCTGCTAGTGGGGGGAGAGGGTGTGGACACTCTGCTAGTGGGGGGAGAGGGAGTGGACACTCTGCTAGTGGGGGGAGAGGGAGTGGACACTCTGCTCGTGGGGGGAGGGGGAGTGGACAATCTGCCAGTGGGGGGAGGGGGACTGGACACTCTGCTAGCAGTGGGGGAGGGGCACTGGACACAGCTAGTGGGGGAGGGGGACTGGACACTCTGCTAGTGGGGGGAGGGGGACTGGACACTCTGCTAGTGGGGGGAGGGGGACTGGACACTCTGCTAGCAGTGGGGGAGGGGCACTGGACACAGCTAGTGGGGGAGGGGGACTGGACACTCTGCTAGTGGGGGGAGAGGGAGTGGACACTCTGCTAGTGGGGGAGGGGGACTGGACACTCTGCTAGTGGGGGGAGAGGGAGTGGACACTCTGATAGTCGGGGGAGAGGGAGTGGACACTCTGCAAGTGTGGGGAGAGGGAGTGGACACTCTGCTAGTGGGGGGAGGGGGCCTGGACAGTCTGCTAGTGGGGGGAGGGGGAGTGGACAGAGCTAGTGGGGGAGGGGGACTGGACACTCTGCTAGAGGGGGGAGAGGGAGTGGACACTCTGCTAGTGGGGGAGGGGGACTGGACACCCTGCTAGTGGGGGGAGAGGGAGTGGACACTCTGCTCGTGGGGGGAGAGGGAGTGGACACTCTGCTAGTGGGGGAGGGGGACTGGACACTCTGCTCGTGGGGGGAGGGGGACTGGACACTCTGCTAGTGGGGGGAGAGGGAGTGGTCACTCTGCTAGTGGGGGGAGAGATTGTGGACACTCTGCTAGTGGGGGGAGGGAGTGGACACTCTGCTTGTGGGGGGAGAGGGAGTGGACACTCTGCTAGTGGGGGGAGAGGGAGTGGACACTCTGCTAGTGGGGGGAGAGGGAGTGGACACTCTGCTAGTGGGGGGAGGGGGAGTGGACAATCTGCCAGTGGGGGGAGGGGGACTGGACACTCTGCTAGCAGTGGGGGAGGGGCACTGGACACAGCTAGTGGGGGAGGGGGACTGGACACTCTGCTAGTGGGGGGAGGGGGACTGGACACTCTGCTAGCAGTGGGGGAGGGGGACTGGACACTCTGCTAGTTGGGGAGAGGGACTGGACACTCTGCTAGTGGGGGAGGGGGACTGGACACTCTGCTAGTGGGGGGAGGGGGACTGGACACTCTGCTAGTGGGGGAGGGGAGTGGACACTCTGCAAGTGGGGGGAGAGGGAGAGGACACTCTGCTAGTGGGGGAGGGGGACTGGACACTCTGCTAGTGGGGGGAGCGGGACTGGACACTCTGCAAGTGGGGGAGGGGAGTGGACACTCTGCAAGTGGGGGGAGAGGGAGAGGACACTCTGCTAGTGGGGGGAGGGGGACTGGACACTCTGCTAGTGGGGGGAGAGGGAGTGGTCACTCTGCTAGTGGGGAGAGGGACTGGACACTCTGCTAGTGGGGGGAGGGAGTGGACACTCTGCTAGTGGGGGGAGAGGGAGTGGACACTCTGCTAGTGGGGGGAGGGGGACTGGACACTCTGCTAGTGTGGGGAGGGGGACTGGACACTGCTAGTGGGGGAGGGGGACTGGACACTCTGCTAGTGGGGGGAGGGGGACTGGACACTCTGCTAGCAATGGGGGAGGGGGACTGGACTCTGCTGGTGCGGGTGGGGACTGGACACTCTGCTAGTTGGGGAGAGGGACTGGACACTGCTAGTGGGGGAGGGGGACTGGACACTCTTCTAGTGGGGGAGGGGGAGTGGACACTCTGCAAGTGGGGGGAGAGGGAGTGGACACTCTGCTAGTGGGGGAGGGGGACTGGACACTCTGCTAGTGGAGGGAAGGGGAGTGGACACTCTGCTAGTGGGGGGAGGGTGACTGGACACTCTGCTGGTGGGGGGAGGGGGACTGGACACTCTGCTAGTGGGGGAGGGGGACTGGACACTCTGCTAGTGGGGGGAGAGGGAGTGGACACTCTGCTAGTGGGGGAGGGGGACTGGACACTCTGCTAGTGGGGGGAGAGGGAGTGGACACTCTGATAGTCGGGGGAGAGGGAGTGGACACTCTGCAAGTGGGGGGAGAGGGAGTGGACACTCTGCTAGTGGGGGGAGGGCGCCTGGACAGTCTGCTAGTGGGGGGAGGGGGAGTGGACAGAGCTAGTGGGGGAGGGGGACTGGACACTCTGCTAGAGGGGGGAGAGGGAGTGGTCACTCTGCTAGTGGGGGGAGAGATTGTGGACACTCTGCTAGTGGGGGGAGGGGGAGTGGACACTCTGCTAGTGGGGGGAGAGGGAGTGGACAATCTGCTAGTGGGGGAGGGGGACTGGACACCCTGCTAGTGGGGGAGGGGGACTGGACACACTGCTAGTGGGGGGAGAGGGAGTGGTCACTCTGCTAGTGGGGGGAGAGATTGTGGACACTCTGCTAGTGGGGGGAGGGAGTGGACACTCTGCTAGTGGGGGGAGAGGGAGTGGACACTCTGCTAGTGGGGGGAGAGGGAGTGGACACTCTGCTAGTGGGGGGAGGGGGAGTGGACAATCTGCCAGTGGGGGGAGGGGGACTGGACACTCTGCTAGCAGTGGGGGAGGGGCACTGGACACAGCTAGTGGGGGAGGGGGACTGGACACTCTGCTAGTGGGGGGAGGGGGACTGGACACTCTGCTAGCAGTGGGGGAGGGGGACTGGACACTCTGCTAGTTGGGGAGAGGGACTGGACACTCTGCTAGTGGGGGAGGGGGACTGGACACTCTGCTAGTGGGGGGAGGGGGACTGGACACTCTGCTAGTGGGGGAGGGGAGTGGACACTCTGCTAGTGGGGGGAGCGGGACTGGACACTCTGCTAGTGGGGGAGGGGAGTGGACACTCTGCAAGTGGGGGGAGAGGGAGAGGACACTCTGCTAGTGGGGGAGGGGGACTGGACACTCTGCTAGTGGGGGGAGGGGGACTGGACACTCTGCTAGTGGGGGGAGAGGGAGTGGACACTCTGCTAGTTGGGGAGAGGGACTGGACACTCTGCTAGTTGGGGAGAGGGACTCGACACTGCTAGTGGGGGGAGGGGGACTGGACACTCTGCTAGTTGGGGAGAGGGACTGGACACTGCTAGTGGGGGAGGGGGACTGGACACTCTGCTAGTGGGGGGAGGGGGACTGGACACTGCTAGTCGGGGAGGGGAGTGGACACTCTGCTAGTGGGGGGAGGGGGACTGGACACTCTGCTAGTGGGGGAGGGGAGTGGACACTCTGCTAGTGGGGGGAGAGGGAGTGGACACTCTGCTAGTGGGGGGAGGGTGACTGGACACTCTGCTGGTGGGGGGAGGGGGACTGGACACTCTGCTAGTGGGGGAGGGGGACTGGACACTCTGCTGGTGGGGGAGGGGGACTGGACACTCTGCTAGTGCGGGGAGGAGGACTGGACACTCTGCTGGTGGGGGGAGGGGGACTGGACACTCTGCTAGTGGGGGAGGGGGACTGGACACTCTGCTAGTGGGGGGAGAGGGAGTGGACACTCTGCTAGTGGGGGGAGGAGGACAGGACACTCTGCTAGTGGGGGGAGGGGGACTGGGCACTCTGCTAGTGGGGGGAGAGGGAGTGGACACTCTGCTAGTGGGGGGAGAGGGAGTGGACACTCTGCTCGTGGGGGGAGAGGGAGTGGACACTCTGCTAGTGGGGGAGGGGGACTGGACACTCTGCTAGTGGGGGGAGGGGGCCTGGACAGTCTGCTAGTGGGGGGAGGGGGAGTGGACACTGCTTGTGGGGGAGGGGGACTGGACACTCTGCTAGAGGGGGGAGAGGGAGTGGACACTCTGCTAGTGGGGGAGGGGGACTGGACACTCTGCTAGTGGGGGGAGAGGGAGTGGACACTCTGCTAGTGGGGGGAGAGGGAGTGGACACTCTGCTAGTGCGGGGAGGAGGACTGGACACTCTGCTGGTGGGGGGAGGGGGACTGGACACTCTGCTAGTGGGGGAGGGGGACTGGACACTCTGCTAGTGGGGGGAGGGTGACTGGACACTCTGCTAGTGGGGGAGGGGGACTGGAAACTCTGCTTGTGGGGGGAGAGGGAGTGGACACTCTGCTAGTGGGGGGAGAGGGAGTGGACACTCTGCTAGTGGGGGAGGGGGACTGGACACTCTGCTAGTGGGGGGAGAGGGAGTGGACACTCTGCTAGTGGGGGAGGGGGACTGGACACTCTGCTAGTGGGGGGAGAGGGACTGGACACTCTGCTAGTGGGAGATGGGGAGTGGACACTCTGCTAGTGGGGGAGGGGGACTGGACACTCTGGTAGTGGGGGGAGGGGGACTGGACACACTGCTAGTGGGGGGAGAGGGAGTGGTCACTCTGCTAGTGGGGGGAGAGGGTGTGGACACTCTGCTAGTGGGGGGAGAGGGAGTGGTCACTCTGCTAGTGGGGGGAGAGGGTGTGGACACTCTGCTAGTGGGGGGAGAGGGAGTGGACACTCTGCTAGTGGGGGGAGAGGGAGTGGTCACTCTGCTAGTGGGGGGAGAGGGTGTGGACACTCTGCTAGTGGGGGGAGAGGGAGTGGACACTCTGCTAGTGGGGGGAGAGGGAGTGGACACTCTGCTCGTGGGGGGAGGGGGAGTGGACAATCTGCCAGTGGGGGGAGGGGGACTGGACACTCTGCTAGCAGTGGGGGAGGGGCACTGGACACAGCTAGTGGGGGAGGGGGACTGGACACTCTGCTAGTGGGGGGAGGGGGACTGGACACTCTGCTAGTGGGGGGAGGGGGACTGGACACTCTGCTAGCAGTGGGGGAGGGGCACTGGACACAGCTAGTGGGGGAGGGGGACTGGACACTCTGCTAGTGGGGGGAGAGGGAGTGGACACTCTGCTAGTGGGGGAGGGGGACTGGACACTCTGCTAGTGGGGGGAGAGGGAGTGGACACTCTGATAGTCGGGGGAGAGGGAGTGGACACTCTGCAAGTGTGGGGAGAGGGAGTGGACACTCTGCTAGTGGGGGGAGGGGGCCTGGACAGTCTGCTAGTGGGGGGAGGGGGAGTGGACAGAGCTAGTGGGGGAGGGGGACTGGACACTCTGCTAGAGGGGGGAGAGGGAGTGGACACTCTGCTAGTGGGGGAGGGGGACTGGACACCCTGCTAGTGGGGGGAGAGGGAGTGGACACTCTGCTCGTGGGGGGAGAGGGAGTGGACACTCTGCTAGTGGGGGAGGGGGACTGGACACTCTGCTCGTGGGGGGAGGGGGACTGGACACTCTGCTAGTGGGGGGAGAGGGAGTGGTCACTCTGCTAGTGGGGGGAGAGATTGTGGACACTCTGCTAGTGGGGGGAGGGAGTGGACACTCTGCTTGTGGGGGGAGAGGGAGTGGACACTCTGCTAGTGGGGGGAGAGGGAGTGGACACTCTGCTAGTGGGGGGAGAGGGAGTGGACACTCTGCTAGTGGGGGGAGGGGGAGTGGACAATCTGCCAGTGGGGGGAGGGGGACTGGACACTCTGCTAGCAGTGGGGGAGGGGCACTGGACACAGCTAGTGGGGGAGGGGGACTGGACACTCTGCTAGTGGGGGGAGGGGGACTGGACACTCTGCTAGCAGTGGGGGAGGGGGACTGGACACTCTGCTAGTTGGGGAGAGGGACTGGACACTCTGCTAGTGGGGGAGGGGGACTGGACACTCTGCTAGTGGGGGGAGGGGGACTGGACACTCTGCTAGTGGGGGAGGGGAGTGGACACTCTGCAAGTGGGGGGAGAGGGAGAGGACACTCTGCTAGTGGGGGAGGGGGACTGGACACTCTGCTAGTGGGGGGAGCGGGACTGGACACTCTGCAAGTGGGGGAGGGGAGTGGACACTCTGCAAGTGGGGGGAGAGGGAGAGGACACTCTGCTAGTGGGGGGAGGGGGACTGGACACTCTGCTAGTGGGGGGAGAGGGAGTGGACACTCTGCTAGTTGGGGAGAGGGACTGGACACTCTGCTAGTTGGGGAGAGGGACTGGACACTGCTAGTGGGGGGAGGGGGACTGGACACTCTGCTAGTTGGGGAGAGGGACTGGACACTGCTAGTGGGGGAGGGGGACTGGACACTCTGCTAGTGGGGGGAGGGGGACTGGACACTCTGCTAGTCGGGGAGGGGAGTGGACACTCTGCTAGTGGGGGGAGGGGGAGTGGACACTCTGCTAGTGGGGGGAGGGGGACTGGACACTCTGCTAGTGGGGGAGGGGAGTGGACACTCTGCAAGTGGGGGGAGAGGGAGAGGACACTCTGCTAGTGGGGGAGGGGGACTGGACACTCTGCTAGTGGGGGGAGGGGGACTGGACACTCTGCTAGTGGGGGGAGGGGGACTGGACACTCTGCCAGTGGGGGAGAGGGACTGGACACTCTGCTAGTTGGGGAGAGGGACTGGACACTCTGCTAGTTGGGGAGAGGGACTGGACACTGCTAGTGGGGGAGGGGGACTGGACACTCTGCTAGTCGGGGAGGGGAGTGGACACTCTGCTAGTGGGGGGAGGGGGACTGGACACTCTGCTAGTGGGGGAGGGGAGTGGACACTCTGCTAGTGGGGGGAGAGGGAGTGGACACTCTGCTAGTGGGGGGAGGGTGACTGGACACTCTGCTGGTGGGGGGAGGGGGACTGGACACTCTGCTAGTGGGGGAGGGGGACTGGACACTCTGCTGGTGGGGGAGGGGGACTGGACACTCTGCTAGTGCGGGGAGGAGGACTGGACACTCTGCTGGTGGGGGGAGGGGGACTGGACACTCTGCTAGTGGGGGAGGGGGACTGGACACTCTGCTAGTGGGGGGAGAGGGAGTGGACACTCTGCTAGTGGGGGGAGGGGGACAGGACACTCTGCTAGTGGGGGGAGGGGGACTGGGCACTCTGCTAGTGGCGGGAGGGGGAGTGGACACTCTGCTAGAGGGGGGAGAGGGAGTGGACACTCTGCTAGTGGGGGAGGGGGACTGGACACTCTGCTAGTGGGGGGAGAGGGAGTGCACACTCTGCTAGTGGGGGGAGAGGGAGTGGACACTCTGCTAGTGGGGGGAGAGGGAGTGGACACTCTGCTCGTGGGGGGAGAGGGAGTGGACACTCTGCTAGTGGGGGAGGGGGACTGGACACTCTGCTAGTGGGGGGAGGGGGCCTGGACAGTCTGCTAGTGGGGGGAGGGGGAGTGGACACTGCTAGTGGGGGAGGGGGACTGGACACTCTGCTAGAGGGGGGAGAGGGAGTGGACACTCTGCTAGTGGGGGAGGGGGACTGGACACTCTGCTAGTGGGGGGAGAGGGAGTGGACACTCTGCTAGTTGGGGAGAGGGACTGGACACTGCTAGTGGGGGAGGGGGACTGGACACTCTGCTAGTGGGGGGAGGGGGACTGGACACTCTGCTAGTCGGGGAGGGGAGTGGACACTCTGCTAGTGGGGGGAGGGGGACTGGACACTCTGCTAGTGGGGGAGGGGAGTGGACACTGCTAGTGGGGGGAGAGGGAGTGGACACTCTGCTAGTGGGGGGAGGGTGACTGGACACTCTGCTGGTGGGGGGAGGGGGACTGGACACTCTGCTAGTGGGGGAGGGGGACTGGACACTCTGCTGGTGGGGGAGGGGGACTGGACACTCTGCTAGTGCGGGGAGGAGGACTGGACACTCTGCTGGTGGGGGGAGGGGGACTGGACACTCTGCTAGTGGGGGAGGGGGACTGGACACTCTGCTAGTGGGGGGAGAGGGAGTGGACACTCTGCTAGTGGGGGGAGGGGGACAGGACACTCTGCTAGTGGGGGGAGGGGGACTGGGCACTCTGCTAGTGGCGGGAGGGGGAGTGGACACTCTGCTAGAGGGGGGAGAGGGAGTGGACACTCTGCTAGTGGGGGAGGGGGACTGGACACTCTGCTAGTGGGGGGAGAGGGAGTGGACACTCTGCTAGTGGGGGGAGAGGGAGTGGACACTCTGCTAGTGGGGGGAGAGGGAGTGGACACTCTGCTCGTGGGGGGAGAGGGAGTGGACACTCTGCTAGTGGGGGAGGGGGACTGGACACTCTGCTAGTGGGGGGAGGGGGCCTGGACAGTCTGCTAGTGGGGGGAGGGGGAGTGGACACTGCTTGTGGGGGAGGGGGACTGGACACTCTGCTAGAGGGGGGAGAGGGAGTGGACACTCTGCTAGTGGGGGAGGGGGACTGGACACTCTGCTAGTGGGGGGAGAGGGAGTGGACACTCTGCTAGTGGGGGGAGAGGGAGTGGACACTCTGCTAGTGCGGGGAGGAGGACTGGACACTCTGCTGGTGGGGGGAGGGGGACTGGACACTCTGCTAGTGGGGGAGGGGGACTGGACACTCTGCTAGTGGGGGGAGGGTGACTGGACACTCTGCTAGTGGGGGAGGGGGACTGGAAACTCTGCTTGTGGGGGGAGAGGGAGTGGACACTCTGCTAGTGGGGGGAGAGGGAGTGGACACTCTGCTAGTGGGGGAGGGGGACTGGACACTCTGCTAGTGGGGGGAGAGGGAGTGGACACTCTGCTAGTGGGGGAGGGGGACTGGACACTCTGCTAGTGGGGGGAGAGGGACTGGACACTCTGCTAGTGGGGGAGGGGGAGTGGACACTCTGCTAGTGGGGGAGGGGGACTGGACACTCTGCTAGTGGGGGGAGGGGGACTGGACACTCTGCTAGTGGGGGGAGAGGGAGTGGTCACTCTGCTAGTGGGGGGAGAGGGTGTGGACACTCTGCTAGTGGGGGGAGAGGGAGTGGTCACTCTGCTAGTGGGGGGAGAGGGTGTGGACACTCTGCTAGTGGGGGGAGAGGGAGTGGACACTCTGCTAGTGGGGGGAGAGGGAGTGGTCACTCTGCTAGTGGGGGGAGAGGGTGTGGACACTCTGCTAGTGGGGGGAGAGGGAGTGGACACTCTGCTAGTGGGGGGAGAGGGAGTGGACACTCTGCTAGTGGGGGGAGAGGGAGTGGACACTCTGCTTGTGGGGGGAGGGAGTGGACACTCTGCTAGTGGGGGGAGAGGGAGTGGACACTCTGCTGGTGGGGGGAGAGGGAGTGGACACTCTGCTCGTGGGGGGAGGGGGAGTGGACAATCTGCCAGTGGGGGGAGGGGGACTGGACACTCTGCTAGCAGTGGGGGTGGGGCACTGGACACAGCTAGTGGGGGAGGGGGACTGGACACTCTGCTAGTGGGGGGAGGGGGACTGGACACTCTGCTAGTGGGGGGAGGGGGACTGGACACTCTGCTAGCAGTGGGGGAGGGGCACTGGACACAGCTAGTGGGGGAGGGGGACTGGACACTCTGATAGTGGGGGGAGAGGGAGTGGACACTCTGCTAGTGGGGGAGGGGGACTGGACACTCTGCTAGTGGGGGGAGAGGGAGTGGACACTCTGATAGTCGGGGGAGAGGGAGTGGACACTCTGCAAGTGGGGGGAGAGGGAGTGGACACTCTGCTAGTGGGGGGAGGGGGCCTGGACAGTCTGCTAGTGGGGGGAGGGGGAGTGGACAGAGCTAGTGGGGGAGGGGGACTGGACACTCTGCTAGAGGGGGGAGAGGGAGTGGACACCCTGCTAGTGGGGGAGGGGGACTGGACACCCTGCTAGTGGGGGGAGAGGGAGTGGACACTCTGCTCGTGGGGGGAGAGGGAGTGGACACTCTGCTAGTGGGGGAGGGGGACTGGACACTCTGCTCGTGGGGGGAGGGGGACTGGACACTCTGCTAGTGGGGGGAGAGGGAGTGGTCACTCTGCTAGTGGGGGGAGAGATTGTGGACACTCTGCTAGTGGGGGGAGGGAGTGGACACTCTGCTTGTGGGGGGAGAGGGAGTGGACACTCTGCTAGTGGGGGGAGAGGGAGTGGACACTCTGCTAGTGGGGGGAGAGGGAGTGGACACTCTGCTAGTGGGGGGAGGGGGAGTGGACAATCTGCCAGTGGGGGGAGGGGGACTGGACACTCTGCTAGCAGTGGGGGAGGGGCACTGGACACAGCTAGTGGGGGAGGGGGACTGGACACTCTGCTAGTTGGGGAGAGGGACTGGACACTCTGCTAGTGGGGGAGGGGGACTGGACACGCTGCTAGTGGGGGGAGGGGGACTGGACACTCTGCTAGTGGGGGAGGGGAGTGGACACTCTGCTAGTGGTGGGAGGGGGACTGGACACTCTGCTAGTGGGGGAGGGGAGTGGACACTCTGCAAGTGGGGGGAGAGGGAGAGGACACTCTGCTAGTGGGGGAGGGGGACTGGACACTCTGCTAGTGGGGGAGGGGAGTGGACACTCTGCAAGTGGGGGGAGAGGGAGAGGACACTCTGCTAGTGGGGGAGGGGGACTGGACACTCTGCTAGTGGGGGGAGGGGGACTGGACACTCTGCTAGTGGGGGGAGAGGGAGTGGACACTCTGCTAGTTGGGGAGAGGGTCTGGACACTCTGCTAGTTGGGGAGAGGGTCTGGACACTGCTAGTGGGGGGAGGGGGACTGGACACTCTGCTAGTTGGGGAGAGGGACTGGACACTGCTAGTGGGGGAGGGGGACTGGACACTCTGCTAGTGGGGGGAGGGGGACTGGACACTCTGCTAGTCGGGGAGGGGAGTGGACACTCTGCTAGTGGGGGGAGGGGGACTGGACACTCTGCTAGTGGGGGAGGGGAGTGGACACTCTGCAAGTGGGGGGAGAGGGAGAGGACACTCTGCGAGTGGGGGAGGGGGACTGGACACTCTGCTAGTGGGGGGAGGGGGACTGGACACTCTGCTAGTGGGGGAGAGGGACTGGACACTCTGCTAGTTGGGGAGAGGGACTGGACACTCTGCTAGTTGGGGAGAGGGACTGGACACTGCTAGTGGGGGGAGGGGGACTGGACACTCTGCTAGTTGGGGAGAGGGACTGGACACTGCTAGTGGGGGAGGGGGACTGGACACTCTGCTAGTCGGGGAGGGGAGTGGACACTCTGCTAGTGGGGGAGGGGGACTGGACACTCTGCTAGTGGGGGAGGGGAGTGGACACTCTGCTAGTGGGGGGAGAGGGAGTGGACACTCTGCTAGTGGGGGGAGGGTGACTGGACACTCTGCTGGTGGGGGGAGGGGGACTGGACACTCTGCTAGTGGGGGAGGGGGACTGGACACTCTGCTGGTGGGGGAGGGGGACTGGACACTCTGCTAGTGCGGGGAGGAGGACTGGACACTCTGCTGGTGGGCGGAGGGGGACTGGACACTCTGCTAGTGGGGGAGGGGGACTGGGCACTCTGCTAGTGGCGGGAGGGGGAGTGGACACTCTGCTAGAGGGGGGAGAGGGAGTGGACACTCTGCTAGTGGGGGGAGGGGGACAGGACACTCTGCTAGTGGGGGGAGGGGGAGTGGACACTCTGCTAGTGGGGCGAGAGGGAGTGGACACTCTGCTAGTGGGGGGAGGGGGACAGGACACTCTGCTAGTGGGGGGAGGGGGACTGGGCACTCTGCTAGTGGCGGGAGGGGGAGTGGACACTCTGCTAGAGGGGGGAGAGGGAGTGGACACTCTGCTAGTGGGGGAGGGGGACTGGACACTCTGCTAGTGGGGGGAGAGGGAGTGCACACTCTGCTAGTGGGGGGAGAGGGAGTGGACACTCTGCTAGTGGGGGGAGAGGGAGTGGACACTCTGCTCGTGGGGGGAGAGGGAGTGGACACTCTGCTAGTGGGGGAGGGGGACTGGACACTCTGCTAGTGGGGGGAGGGGGCCTGGGCAGTCTGCTAGTGGGGGGAGGGGGAGTGGACACTGCTAGTGGGGGAGGGGGACTGGACACTCTGCTAGAGGGGGGAGAGGGAGTGGACACTCTGCTAGTGGGGGAGGGGGACTGGACACTCTGCTGGTGGGGGGAGAGGGAGTGGACACTCTGCTAGTGGGGGGAGAGGGAGTGGACACTCTGCTAGTGCGGGGAGGAGGACTGGACACTCTGCTGGTGGGGGGAGGGGGACTGGACACTCTGCTAGTGGGGGAGGGGGACTGGACACTCTGCTAGTGGGGGGAGGGTGACTGGACACGCTGCTAGTGGGGGAGGGGGACTGGAAACTCTGCTTGTGGGGGGAGAGGGAGTGGACACTCTGCTAGTGGGGGGAGAGGGAGTGGACACTCTGCTAGTGGGGGAGGGGGACTGGACACTCTGCTAGTGGGGGGAGAGGGAGTGGACACTCTGCTAGTGGGGGAGGGGGACTGGACACTCTGCTAGTGGGGGGAGAGGGACTGGACACTCTGCTAGTGGGGGAGGGGGAGTGGACACTCTGCTAGTGGGGGAGGGGGACTGGACACTCTGCTAGTGGGGGGAGGGGGAGTGGTCACTCTGCTAGTGGGGGGAGAGGGTGTGGACACTCTGCTAGTGGGGGGAGAGGGAGTGGACACTCTGCTAGTGGGGGGAGAGGGAGTGGTCACTCTGCTAGTGGGGGGAGAGGGTGTGGACACTCTGCTAGTGGGGGGAGAGGGAGTGGACACTCTGCTAGTGGGGGGAGAGGGAGTGGACACTCTGCTAGTGGGGGGAGAGGGAGTGGACACTCTGCTGGTGGGGGGAGAGGGAGTGGACACTCTGCTCGTGGGGGGAGGGGGAGTGGACAATCTGCCAGTGGGGGGAGGGGGACTGGACACTCTGCTAGTGCGGGGAGGAGGACTGGACACTCTGCTGGTGGGGGGAGGGGGACTGGACACTCTGCTAGTGGGGGAGGGGGACTGGACACTCTGCTAGTGGGGGGAGGGTGACTGGACACTCTGCTAGTGGGGGAGGGGGACTGGAAACTCTGCTTGTGGGGGGAGAGGGAGTGGACACTCTGCTAGTGGGGGGAGAGGGAGTGGACACTCTGCTAGTGGGGGGAGAGGGAGTGGACACTCTGCTAGTGTGGGAGGGGGACTGGACACTCTGCTAGTGGGGGGAGGGGGCCTGGACAGTCTGCTAGTGGAGGGAAGGGGAGTGGACACTCTGCCAGTGGGGGAGGGGGACTGGACACTCTGCTAGTGGGGGAGGGGGACTGGACACTCTGCTAGTGGGGGGAGAGGGACTGGACAGTCTGCTAGTGGGGGAGGGGGACTGGACACTCTGCTAGTGGGGGGAGAGGGACTGGACACTCTGCTAGTGGGGGAGGGGGCCTGGATAGTCTGCTAGTGGGGGGAGGGGGAGTGGACACTGCTAGTGGGGGAGGGGGATTGGACACTCTGCTAGTGGGGGGACAGGGAGTGGACACTCATCTGGTGGGGGGAGAGGGAGTGGACACTCTGCTAGTGGGGGAGGGGGACTGGACACTCTGCTCGTGGGGGGAGGGGGACTGGACACTCTGCTAGTGGGGGGAGAGGGAGTGGACACTCTGCTAGTGGGGGGAGAGGGTGTGGACACTCTGCTAGTGGGGGGAGAGGGAGTGGACACTCTGCTAGTGGGGGGAGGGAGTGGACACTCTGCTAGTGGGGGGAGAGGGAGTGGACACTCTGCTAGTGGGGGGAGGGGGACTGGACACTCTGCTGGTGGGGGGAGGGGGACTGGACACTCTGCTTGTGGGGGAGGGGGACTGGAAACTCTGCTTGTGGGGGGAGGGTGACTGGACACTCTGCTAGTGGGGGAGGGGGACTGGACACTCTGCTATTGGGAGCAGGGGGCCTGGACAGTCTGCTAGTGGGGGGAGGGGGAGTGGACACTGCTAGTGGGGGAGGGGGACTGGACACTCTGCTAGTGGGGGGAGAGGGAGTGGACACTCTGCTAGTGGGGGAGGGGGACTGGACACTCTGCTAGTGGGGGGAGGGGGACTGGACACTCTGCTTGTGGGGGGAGAGGGAGTGGACACTCTGCTAGTGGGGGAGGGGGACTGGACAACCTGCTAGTGGGGGGAGAGGGTGTGGACACTCTGCTAGTGGGGGTAGAGGGAGTGGACACTCTGCTAGTGGGGGGAGAGGGACTGGACACTCTGCTAGTGGGGGGAGGGAGTGGACACTCTGCCAGTGGGGGGAGTGGGAGTGGACACTCTGCTAGTGGGGGGAGAGGGAGTGGACACTCTGCTAGTGGGGGGAGAGGGAGTGGACACTCTGCTAGTGGGGGGAGGGGGACTGGACACTCTGCTAGTGCGGGGAGGAGGACTGGACACTCTGCTGGTGGGGGGAGGGGGACTGGACACTCTGCTAGTGGGGGAGGGGGACTGGACACTCTGCTAGTGGGGGGAGAGGGAGTGGACACTCTGCTAGTGGGGGGAGAGGGAGTGGACACGCTGCTTGTGGGGGAGGGGGACTGGACACTCTGCTAGTGGGGGGAGGGGGACTGGACACTCTGCTAGTGGGGGGAGAGGGAGTGGACACTCTGCTAGTGGGGGAGGGGGACTGGACACTCTGCTGGTGGAGGGAAGGGGAGTGGACACTCTGCTAGTGGGGGGAGGGTGACTGGACACTCTGCTGGTGGGGGGAGGGGGACTGGACACTCTGCTAGTGGGGGGAGAGGGAGTGGACACTCTGCTAGTGGGGGAGGGGGACTGGACACTCTGCTAGTGGGGGGAGGGGGACTGGACACTCTGCTAGTGGGCGGAGAGGGAGTGGACACTCTGCTAGTGGGGGGAGAGGGAGTGGACACTCTGCTGGTGGGGGGAGAGGGAGTGGACACTCTGCTCGTGGGGGGAGGGGGAGTGGACAATCTGCCAGTGGGGGGAGGGGGACTGGACACTCTGCTAGTGCGGGGAGGAGGACTGGACACTCTGCTGGTGGGGGGAGGGGGACTGGACACTCTGCTAGTGGGGGAGGGGGACTGGACACTCTGCTAGTGGGGGGAGGGTGACTGGACACTCTGCTAGTGGGGGAGGGGGACTGGAAACTCTGCTTGTGGGGGGAGAGGGAGTGGACACTCTGCTAGTGGGGGGAGAGGGAGTGGACACTCTGCTAGTGGGGGGAGAGGGAGTGGACACTCTGCTAGTGGGGGAGTGGGACTGGACACTCTGCTAGTGGGGGGAGGGGGCCTGGACAGTCTGCTAGTGGAGGGAAGGGGACTGGACCCTCTGCTAGTGGGGGGAGGGTGACTGGACACTCTGCTGGTGGGGGGAGGGGGACTGGACACTCTGCTAGTGGGGGAGGGGGACTGGACACTCTGCTAGTGGGGGGAGAGGGAGTGGACGCTCTGCTAGTGGGGGGAGAGGGAGTGGACACTCTGCTAATGGGGGAGGGGGACTGGACACTCTGCTAGTGGGGGGAGAGGGAGTGGACACTCTGCTAGTGGGGGAGGGGGACTGGACACTCTGCTAGTGGGGGGAGGGGGCCTGGATAGTCTGCTAGTGGGGGGAGAGGGAGTGGACACTCTGCTAGTGGGGGGAGAGGGAGTGGATACTCTGCTCGTGGGGGGAGAGGGACTGGATACTCTGCTAGTGGGGGGAGAGGGAGTGGACACTCTGCTAGTGGGGGGAGGGAGTGGACACTCTGCTAGTGGGGGGAGAGGGAGTGGACACTCTGCTAGTGGGGGGAGGGGGACTGGACACTCTGCTGGTGGGGGGAGGGGGACTGGACACTCTGCTAGTGGGGGGAGGGGGAGTGGACACTCTGCTAGTGGGGGGAGGGGGAGTGGACACTCTGCTAGTGGGGGGAGGGGGAGTGGACACTCTGCTAGTGGGGGGAGGGGGACTGGACACTCTGCTAGTTGGGGAGGGGGACTGGACACTCTGCTACTGGACACTCTGCTAGTGGGGGAGGGGAGTGGACACTTGCTAGTGGGGGGAGAGGGACTGGACACTCTGCTAGTGGGGGGAGAGGGACTGGACACTGCTAGTGGGGGGAGGGGACTGACACTCTGCTAGTGCGGGGAGGAGGACTGGACACTCTGCTGGTGGGGGGAGGGGGACTGGACACTCTGCTAGTGGGGGAGGGGACTGGACACTCTGCTAGTGGGGGAGGGGGACTGGACACTCTGCTAGTGGGGGAGAGGAGGGACGGGACCTCTGCTAGTGGGGGGAGAGGGAGTGGACACTCTGCTAGTGGGGGGAGAGGGAGTGGACACTGCTAGTGGGGGAGGGGGACTGGACACTCTGCTAGTGGGGGGAGGGGGACTGGACACTCTGCTAGTGCGGGGAGGAGGACTGGACACTCTGCTGGTGGGGGGAGGGGGACTGGACACTCTGCTAGTGGGGGAGGGGGACTGGACACTCTGCTAGTGGGGGGAGAGGGAGTGGACACTCTGCTAGTGGGGGGAGAGGGAGTGGACAATCTGCTAGTGGGGGGAGGAGGACTGGATACTCTGCTAGTGAGGGGAGAGGGACTGGACACTCTGCTAGTGAGGGGAGAGGGAGTGGACACTCTGCTAGTGGGGGGAGGGGGATGGACAATCTGCTAGTGGGGGGAGAGGGAGTGGACAACCTGCGAGTGGGGGGAGAGGGAGTGGACACTCTGCTAGTGGGGGGAGAGGGAGTGGACACTCTGCTAGTGGGGGGAGAGGGTGTGGACACTCTGCTAGTGGGGGGAGAGGGAGTGGACACTCTGCTAGTGGGGGGAGAGGGACTGGATACTCTGCTAGTGGGGGGAGAGGGAGTGGGACACTCTGCTAGTGGGGGGGGGGAGTGGACACTCTGCTAGTGGGGGGAGAGGGAGTGGACACTCTGCTAGTGGGGGAGGGGGACTGGACACTCTGCTAGTGGGGGGAGAGGGACTGGACACTCTGCTAGTGGGGGACGGGAGTGGTCCTCTGCTAGTGGGGGTGTGGGGTGGAGAGTGTGTGGCGGGGAGAGGGAGTGGGAGTGGACACTCTGCTAGTGGGGGGAGGGAGTGGACACTCTGCTAGTGGGGGGAGGGAGTGGACACTCTGCTAGTGGGGGAGGGGAACTGGACACTCTGCTAGTGGGGGAGGGGGACTGGACACTCTGCTAGTGGGGGGAGAGGGAGTGGACACTCTGCTAGTGGGGGGAGAGGGAGTGGACACTCTGCTAGTGGGGGAGGGGGACTGGACACTCTGCTAGTGGGGGGAGGGGGACTGGACACTCTGCTAGTGGGGGGAGAGGGAGTGGTCACTCTGCTAGTGGGGGGAGAGGGTGTGGACACTCTGCTAGTGGGGGGAGAGGGAGTGGACACTCTGCTAGTGGGGGGAGAGGGACTGGACACTCTGCTAGTGGGGGGAGAGGGAGTGGACACTCTGCTAGTGGGGGGAGGGAGTGGACACTCTGCTAGTGGGGGGAGAGGGAGTGGACACTCTGCTAGTGGGGGAGGGGGACTGGACACTCTGCTAGTGGGGGGAGGGGGACTGGACACTCTGCTAGTGGGGGAGAGGGAGTGGTCACTCTGCTAGTGGGGGGAGAGGGAGTGGACACTCTGCTAGTGGGGGGAGGGAGTGGACACTCTGCTAGTGGGGGGAGGGAGTGGACACTCTGCTAGTGGGGGGAGGGGGACTGGACACTCTGCTAGTGGGGGGAGGGGGACTGGACACTCTGCTAGCAGTGGGGGAGGGGGACTGGACACTCTGCTAGTGCGGGTGGGGGACTGGACACTCTGCTAGTTGGGGAGAGGGACTGGACACTCTGCTAGTGGGGGGAGGGGGACTGGACACTCTGCTAGTGGGGGGAGGGAGTGGACACTCTGCTAGTGGGGGGAGGGAGTGGACACTCTGCTAGTGGGGGGAGGGGGACTGGACACTCTGCTAGTGGGGGGAGGGGGACTGGACACTCTGCTAGCAGTGGGGGAGGGGGACTGGACACTCTGCTAGTGCGGGTGGGGGGACTGGACACTCTGCTAGTTGGGAGAGGGACTGGACACTCTGCTAGTGGGGGAGGGGGACTGGACACTCTGCTAGTGGGGGGAGGGGGACTGGACACTCTGCTAGTGGGGGGAGGGGGACTGGACACTCTGCTAGTGGGGGGAGGGGGACTGGACACTCTGCTAGTGGGGGGAGAGGGAGTGGACACTCTGCTAGTGGGGGAGGGGGACTGGACACTCTGCTAGTGGAGGGAAGGGGAGTGGACACTCTGCTAGTGGGGGGAGGGTGACTGGACACTCTGCTGGTGGGGGGAGGGGGACTGGACACTCTGCTAGTGGGGGAGGGGGACTGGACACTCTGCTAGTGGGGGGAGAGGGACTGGACACTCTGCTAGTGGGGGAGAGGGAGTGGACACTCTGCTAGTGGGGGGAGAGGGAGTGGACACTCTGCTAGTGGGGGGAGAGGGAGTGGACACTCTGCTAGTGGGGGAGGGGGACTGGACACTCTGCTAGTGGGGGGAGGGGGACTGGACACTCTGCTAGAGGGGGGAGAGGGAGTGGACACTCTGCTAGTGGGGGAGGGGGACTGGACACTCTGCTAGTGGGGGGAGAGGGAGTGGATACTCTTCCAGTGGGGGGGAGAGGGAGTGGACACTCTGCTAGTGGGGGGAGAGGGTGTGGACACTCTGCTAGTGGGGGGAGGGTGTGGACACTCTGCTAGTGGGGGAGAGGGAGTGGAAACTCTGCTAGTCGGGGGAGAGGGAGTGGACACTCTGCTGGTGGGGGGAGGGGGACTGGACACTCTGCTAGTGGGGGAGGGGGACTGGACACTCTGCGAGTGGGGGGAGAGGGAGTGGACACTCTGCTAGTGGGGGGAGAGGGAGTGGACACTCTGCTAGTGGGGGAGGGGGACTGGACACTCTGCTAGTGGGGGGAGGGGGACTGGACACTCTGCTCGTGGGGGGAGAGGGAGTGGACACTCTGCTAGTGGGGGGAGAGGGTGTGGACACTCTGCTAGTGGGGGGAGGGTGTGGACACTCTGCTAGTGGGGGAGAGGGAGTGGACACTCTGCTAGTCGGGGGAGAGGGAGTGGACACTCTGCTGGTGGGGGTAGGGGGACTGGACACTCTGCTAGTGGGGGAGGGGGAGTGGACACTCTGCTAGTGGGGGAGGGGGACTGGTCACTCTGCTAGTGGGGGGAGGGGGACTGGACACTCTGCTAGTGGGGGGAGGGGGACTGGACACTCTGCTAGTGGGGGGAGAGGGAGTGGACACTCTGCTAGTGGGGGAGGGGGACTGGACACTCTGCTAGTGGAGGGAAGGGGAGTGGACACTCTGCTAGTGGGGGGAGGGTGACTGGACACTCTGCTGGTGGGGGGAGGGGGACTGGACACTCTGCTAGTGGGGGAGGGGGACTGGACACTCTGCTAGTGGGGGGAGAGGGACTGGACACTCTGCTAGTCGGGGGAGAGGGAGTGGACACTCTGCTAGTGGGGGGAGAGGGAGTGGACACTCTGCTAGTGGGGGGAGAGGGAGTGGACACTCTGCTAGTGGGGGAGGGGGACTGGACACTCTGCTAGTGGGGGGAGGGGGCCTGGACAGTCTGCTAGTGGGGGGAGTGGGAGTGGACAGTCTGCTCGTGGGGGGAGGGGGAGTGGACACTGCTTGTGGGGGAGGGGGACTGGACACTCTGCTAGAGGGGGGAGAGGGAGTGAACACTCTGCTAGTGGGGGAGGGGTACTGGACACTCTGCTAGTGGGGGGGAGAGGGAGTGGACACTCTGCTAGTGGGGGGAGAGGGAGTGGACACTCTGCTAGTGGGGGGAGAGGGAGTGGACACTGCTAGTGGGGGGAGGGGGACTGGACACTCTGCTAGTGGGGGGAGGGGGACTGGACACTCTGCTAGTGCGGGGAGGAGGACTGGACACTCTGCTGGTGGGGGGAGGGGGACTGGACACTCTGCTAGTGGGGGAGGGGGACTGGACACTCTGCTAGTGGGGGGAGAGGGAGTGGACACTCTGCTAGTGGGGGGAGAGGGAGTGGACAATCTGCTAGTGGGGGGAGGAGGACTGGATACTCTGCTAGTGAGGGGAGAGGGACTGGACACTCTGCTAGTGAGGGGAGAGGGAGTGGACACTCTGCTAGTGGGGGGAGGGGAGTGGACAATCTGCTAGTGGGGGGAGAGGGAGTGGACAACCTGCGAGTGGGGGGGAGAGGGAGTGGACACTCTGCTAGTGGGGGGAGAGGAGTGGACACTCTGCTAGTGGGGGGAGAGGGTGTGGACACTCTGCTAGTGGGGGGAGAGGGAGTGGACACTCTGCTAGTGGGGGGAGAGGGACTGGATACTCTGCTAGTGGGGGGAGAGGGAGTGGACACTCTGCTTAGTGGGGGGAGGGAGTGGACACTCTGCTAGTGGGGGGAGAGGGAGTGGACACTCTGCTAGTGGGGGAGGGGGACTGGACACTCTGCTAGTGGGGGGAGGGGGACTGGACACTCTGCTAGTGGGGAGAGGGAGTGGTCACTCTGCTAGTGGGGGGAGAGGGTGTGGACACTCTGCTTGTGGGGGGAGAGGGAGTGGACACTCTGCTAGTGGGGGGAGGGAGTGGACACTCTGCTAGTGGGGGAGGGAAGAAAAAAATATATATAAACAATGCGAATGTATATTTATACACTCAGGGATATACCTGTTTATACACTGTATGAATAGAACTGCGTTTATGTGCTGAACCATAAATGTATTTTGATGCTTTGGCAACATAAGATGTAACTTATCATGCCAAT
>NC_140997.1:87274337-87571304 GCF_052327205.1 Somniosus microcephalus | reverse complement strand
CAGATGTCCATCTCCCTCCCCCCACTAGCAGAGTGTCCAGTCCCCCCTCCCCCACTAGCAAAGTGTCCTGTCCCCCTCCCCCCACTAGCAGACGTGTCCAGTCCCCCTCCCCCCACTGCAGAGTGTCCAGTCCCCCTCCCACACTAGCAGAGTGTCCAGTCCCCCTCCCCACACTAGCAGAGTATCCAGTCCCCCTCCCCCACTAGCAGAGTCTCTTGTCCCCCTCCCCCACTAGCAGAGTGCCCAGTCCCCCTCCCCCCATTAGCAGAGTGTCCATACCCCCTCATCCCCACTAGCAGAGTGTCCAGTCCCCCTCCCCCATTGGCAGAGTGTCCAGTCCCCCTCCCCCACTAGCAGAGTGTCCAGTCCCCCTCCCCCACTAGCAGAGTGTCAGTCCTCCTCCCCCACTAGCAGAGGTCCAGTCCCCCTCCCCCACTAGCAGAGTGTCCAGTCCCCTCCCCCCACTAGCAGAGTGTCCAGTCCCTCTCCCCCACTAGCAGAGTGTCCAGTCCCCCTCCCCCACTAGCAGAGTGTCCAGTCCCCCTCCTCCCACTAGCAGAGTGTCCAGTCCCCCTCCCCCACTAGCAGAGTGTCCAGTCCCCCTCCCCCACTAGCAGAGAGTCCAGTCCCCCTCCCCACTAGCAGAGTGTCCAGTCAATTCAATTTCAATTCCCCCTCCCCACTAGCAGAGTGTCCAGTCCCCCTCCCCCACTAGCAGAGTGTCCAGTCCCCTCCCCCCACTAGCAGAGTGTCCAGTCCCCCTCCCCCACTAGCAGAGTGTCCAGTCCCCTCACCCACAGAGTGTCCAGTCCCCCTCCCCCACTAGCAGAGTGTCCCAGTCCCCCTCCCCCGCCAGCAGAGTGTCCAGTCCTCCTCCCCACAGCCACAGAGTGTCCAGTCCCCCTCCCCCCACTGGCAGAGTGTCCAGTCCCCCTCCCCCACTAACAGAGTGTCCAGTTCCCCTCCCCCCACTCGCAGAGTGTCCAGTCCCCCTCCCCCCACTAGCAGAGTGTCCAGCCCCCCTCGCCCCACGAGCAGAGTGTCCAGTCCCCCTCCCCCCACTAGCAGAGTGTCCAGTCCCCCTCCCCCACCTAGCAGAGTGTCCAGTCCGACTCCCCCACTAGCAGACTGTCCAGTCCCCCTCCCCCACTAGCAGAGTGTCCAGTCCCCCTCCCCCACTAGCAGAGTGTCCAGTCCCCCCTCCCCGACTAGCAGAGTGTCCAGTCCCCCTCCCCCCACTAGCAGAGTGTCCAGTCCCCCTCCTCTCACTCGCAGAGTGTCCAGTCCCCCTCCCCCACTAGCAGTGTCCAGTTCCCCTCCCCCACTAGCAGAGTGTCTGGTCCCCATCCCCCACTCGCAGAGTGTCCAGTCCCCCTCCCCCAGTAGCAGAGTGTCCAGTCCCACTCCCCCCACTACCAGAGTGTCCAGTCCCCCTCCCCCAATAGCAGAGAGTCCAGTCCCCCTCCCCCCACTAGCAGAGTGTCCAGCCCCCCTCCCCCCACTAGCAGAGTGTCCAGTCCCCCTCCCCCCAATAGCAGAGTGTCCAGTCCCCCTCCCCCACGAGCAGAGTGTCCAGTCCCCCTCCCCCCACTAGCAGTGTCCAGTCCCCCTCCCCCACTAGCAGAGTGTCCAGACCCCCTCCCCCACTAGCAGAGTGTCCAGTCCCCCTCCACCCACTAGCAGAGTCTCCAGTCCCCCTCGCCCCCACTACCAGAGTGTCCAGTCCCCCTCCCCCCACTAGCAGAGTGTCCAGTCCCCCTCCCCCCACTAGCAGAGTGTCCAGTCCCCCTCCCCCCACTAGCAGAGTGTCCAGTCCCCCTCCCCCCACTAGCAGAGTGTCCAGTCACCCTCCCCCCACTAGCACAGTGTCCAGTCCCCCTCCCCCCACTAGCAGAGTGTCCAGTCCCCCTATCCCGACTAGCAGACTGTCCAGTCCCCCTCCCCCACGAGCAGTGTCCAGTCCCCTCCCCCACTTGCAGAGTGTCCAGTCCCCCTCCTCCACTAGCAGAGTGTCTACTCCCCCTCCCCCACTAGCAGAGTGTCCAGTCCCCCTCCCCCCACTAGCAGAGTGTCTAGACCCCCTCACCCACTAGCAGAGTGTCCAGTCCCCCTCCCCCCACTAGCAGAGTGTCCAGTCCCCCTCCCCCCACTAGCAGAGTGTCCAGTCCCCCTCCCCCACAAACAGAGTGTCCCAGTCCCCCTCCCCCCACTAGCAGTGTGTCCAGTCCCCCTCCCCCCACTAGCAGTGTCCAGTCCCCCTCCCCCACTAGCAGAGTGTCCAGTCCCCCTCCCCCACTACCAGTCGGTCCAGTCCCCCTCCCCCCACTAGCAGAGTGTCCAGTCCCCCTCCCCCACTAGCAGAGTGTCCACTCCCCCTCCCCCACTGGCAGAGTGTCCCAGTCCCCCTCCCCCGACTAGCACACTGTCCAGTCCCCCTCCCCCACTAGCAGTGTCCAGTCCCCCTCCCCCACTAGCAGAATGTCTACTCCCCCTCCCCCACTACCAGAGTGTCCAGTCCCCCTCCCCCACTAGCAGAGTGTCCAGTCCCCCTCCCCCACTAGCAGAGTGTCCAGCCCCCTCCCCCACTAGCAGAGTGTCCAGTCCCCCTCCCCCACTAGCAGAGTGTCCAGTCCCCCTCCCCCACTAGCAGAGTGTCCAGTCCCCCTCCCCCACTAGCAGAGTGTCCAGTCCCCCTCCCCCCACTAGCAGAGTGTCCAGTCCCCCTCCCCGACTAGCAGACTGTCCAGTCCCCCTCCCCCCACTAGCAGAGTGTCCAGTCCCCCTCCCCCCACTAGCAGAGTGTCCAGTCCACCTCCCCCCACTAGCACAGTGTCCAGTCCCCCTCCCCCACTAGCAGAGTGTCCAGTCCCCCTCCCCGACTAGCAGACTGTCCAGTCCCCCTCCCCCACGAGCAGTGTCCCAGTACCCTCCCCCACTAGCAGTGTCCAGTCCCCCTCCCCCCACTAGCAGAGTGTCTACTCCCCCTCCCCCACTAGCAGAGTGTCCAGTCCCCCTCCCCCACTAGCAGAGTGTCTAGTCCCCCTCACCCACTAGCAGAGTGTCCAGTCCCCCTCCCCCCACTAGCAGAGTGTCCAGTCACCCTCCCCCCACTAGCAGTGTCCAGTCCCCCTCCCCCACAAGCAGCAGAGTGTCCAGTCCCCCTCCCCCCACTAGCAGAGTGTCCAGTCCCCCTCCCCCACTACCAGTCGGTCCAGTCCCCCTCCCCCCACTAGCAGAGTGTCCAGTCCCCCTCCCCCACTAGCAGAGTGTCCAGTCCCCTCCCCCACTAGCAGAGTGTCCACTCCCCCTCCCCCACTAGCAGAGTGTCCAGTCCCCCTCCCCCCACTAGCAGAGTGTCCAGTCCCCCTCCCCCACTAGCAGAGTGTCCAGTTCCCCTCCCCCACTAGCAGAGTGTCCAGTCCCCCTCCCCCCACCAGCAGAGTGTCCAGTCCCCCTCCCCCACAGCAGAGTGTCCAGTCCCCCTCCCCCACTAGCAGAGTGTCTAGACCCCCTCACCCACTAGCAGAGTGTCCAGTCCCCCTCCCCCCACCAGCAGAGTGTCCAGTCCCCCTCCCCCCACTAGCAGAGTGTCCAGTCCCCCTCCCCCACAAACAGAGTGTCCAGTCCCCCTCCCCCCACTTGCAGTGTGTCCAGTCCCCCTCCCCCCACTAGCAGTGTCCAGTCCCCCTCCCCCCACTAGCAGAGTGTCCAGTCCCCCTCCCCCACTACGTCGGTCCAGTCCCCCTCCCCCCACTAGCAGAGTGTCCAGTCCCCCTCCCCCCACTAGCAGAGTGTCCAGTCCCCCTCCCCCCACTAGCAGAGTGTCCAGTCCCCCTCCCCCACTAGCAGAGTGTCCAGTCGCCCTCCCCCACTAGAAGAGTGTCCAGTCCCCCTCCCCCGACGAGCAGACTGTCCAGTCCCCCTCCCCCACTAGCAGTGTCCAGTCCCCTCCCCCACTAGCAGAGTGTCCAGTCCCCCTCCCCCACTAGCAGAATGTCTACTCCCCCTCCCCCAACTACAAGAGTGTCCAGTCCCCCCTCCCCCCACCAGCAGAGTGTCCAGTCCCCCTCCCCCCACTAGCAGAGTGTCCAGTCCCCCTCCCCCCACTAGCAGAGTGTCCAGTCCCCCTCCCCCCACTAGCAGAGTGTCTGGTCCCCATCCCCCACTAGCAGAGTGTCCAGTCCCCCTCCCCCCACTAGCAGAGTTTCCAGTCCCCCTCCCCCATTACCAGAGTGTGCAGCCCCCCTCCCCCACTAGCAGAGCGTCCAGTCCCCCTCCCCCACTACCAGTCGGTCCAGTCCCCCTCCCCCCACTAGCAGAGTGTCCAGTCCCCCTCCCCCACTAGCAGAGTGTCCAGTCCCCCTCCCCCCACTAGCAGAGTGTCCAGTCCCCCTCCCCCACTAGCAGAGTGTCCCAGTCCCCCTCCCCCACTAGCAGAGCGTCCAGTCCCCCTCCCCCACTACCAGTCGGTCCAGTCCCCCTCCCCCACTAGCAGAGTGTCCAGTCCCCCTCCCCCACTAGCAGAGTGTCCACTCCCCCTCCCCCACTAGCAGAGTGTCCAGTCCCCCTCCCCCCACTAGCAGAGTGTCCAGTCGCCCTCCCCCACTAGCAGAGTGTCCAGTCCCCCTCCCCCCACCAGCAGAGTGTCCAGTCCCCCTCCCCCCACCAGCAGAGTGTCCACTCCCCCTCCCCCACTAGCAGAGTGTCCAGTCCCCCTCCCCCCACTAGCAGAGTGTCCAGTCGCCCTCCCCCACTAGCAGAGTGTCCAGTCCCCCTCCCCCCACAAGCAGAGTGTCCAGTCCCCCTCCCCCACTAGCAGAGTGTCTACTCCCCCTCCCCCACTAGCAGAGTGTCCAGTCCCCCTCACCCACTAGCAGAGTGTCCAGTCCCCCTCCCCCCACTAGCAGAGTGTCCAGTCCACCTCCCCCCACTAGCAGAGTGTCCAGTCCCCCTCCCCCACTACCAGTCGGTCCAGTCCCCCTCCCCCCACTAGCAGAGTGTCCAGTCCCCCTCCCCCACTAGCAGAGTGTCCAGACACCTCCCTCACTAGCAGAGTGTCCACTCCCCCTCCCCCACTGGCAGAGTGTCCAGTCCCCCTCCCCCCACTAGCAGAGTGTCCAGTCCCCCTCCCCCACTAGCAGAGTGTCCAGTCGCCCTCCCCCACTAGCAGAGTGTCCAGTTCCCCTCCTCCACTAGCAGAGTGTCCAGTCCCCCTCCCCCCACTAGAAGAGTGTCCAGTCCCCCTCCCCCCACTAGCAGAATGTCTACTCCCCCTCCCCCACTACCAGAGTGTCCAGTCCCCCTCCCCCCACTAGCAGAGTGTCTAGTCCCCATCACCCACTAGCAGAGTGTCCAGTCCCCCTCCCCCCACTAGCAGAGTGTCCAGTCCCCCTCCCCCCACTAGCAGAGTGTCCAGTCCCCCTCCCCCCACTAGCAGAGTGTCTGGTCCCCATCCCCCACTAGCAGAGTGTCCAGTCCCCCTCCCCCCACTCGCAGAATGTCCAGTCCCCCTCCCCCACGGGCAGAGTGTCCAGTCCCCCTCCCCCACTAGCAGAGTGTCCAGTCTCCCTCCCCCCACGAGCAGAGTGTCCAGTCCCCCTCCCCCCACCACCAGAGTGTCCAGATCCCCCTCCCCCACTAGCAGAGTGTCCAGTCCCCCTCCCCCCACTAGCAGAGTGTCCAGTCCCCCTCCCCCACTAGCAGAGTGTCCAGTCCCCCTCCCCCACTAGCAGAGTGTCCAGTCCCCCTCCACCCACTAGCAGAGTGTCCAGTCCCCCTCCCCCCACTAGCAGAGTGTCCAGTCCCCCTCCCCCCACTAGCAGAGTGTCCAGTCCCCCTCCCCCCACTAGCAGAGTGTCCAGTCCCCCTCCCCCCACTAGCAGAGTGTCCAGTCCCCCTCCCCCCACTAGCAGAGTGTCTACTCCCCCTCCCCCCACGAGCAGAGTGTCCAGTCCCCCTCCCCCACTAGCAGAGTGTCTAGTCCCCCTCACCCACTAGCAGAGTGTCCAGTCCCCCTCCCCCCACTTGCAGAGTGTCCAGTCACCCTCCCCCCACTAGCAGTGTGTCCAGTCCCCCTCCCCCACAAGCAGCAGAGTGTCCAGTCCCCCTCCCCCCACTAGCAGAGTGTCCAGCCCCCCTACCCCCACTAGCAGAGTGTCTAGTCCCCCTCCCCCACTAGCAGAGTGTCCAGTCGCCCTCCCCCACTAGCAGAGTGTCCAGTTCCCCTCCCCCACTAGCAGAGTGTCCAGTCCCCCTCCCCCCACCAGCAGAGTGTCCAGTCCCCCTCCCCCCACAAGCAGAGTGTCCAGTCCCCCTCCCCCACTAGCAGAGTGTCCAGTCCCCCTCCCCTCACTAGCAGTGTGTCCAGTCCCCCTCCTCCACTAGCAGAGTGTCCAGTCCCCCTCCCCCCACTAGCAGAGTGTCCAGTCCCCCTCCCTCAATAGCAGAGTGTCCAGACCCCCTCCCCCACTAGCAGAGTGTCCAGTTCCGCTCCCCCCACTAGCAGAGTGTCCAGTCACCCCCCCCACTAGCAGAGTGTCCAGTCCCCCTCCCCCACTAGCAGAGTGTCCAGTCCCCCTCCCCCACTAGCAGAGTGTCCAGTCCCCCTCCCCCACTAGCAGAGTGTCCAGTCCCCCTCCCCCACTAGCACAGTGTCCAGTCCCCCTCCCCCCACTAGCAGAGTGTCCAGTCCACCTCCCCCACTAGCAGAGTGTCCAGTCCCCCTCCCCCCACTAGCAGAGTGTCCAGTCCCCCTCCCCCCACTAGCAGAGTGTCCAGTCACCCTCCCCCCACTAGCAGAGTGTCCAGTCCCCCTCCCCCCACTAGCAGAGTGTCCAGTCCCCCTCCCCCGACTAGCAGACTGTCCAGTCCCCCTCCCCCACTAGCAGTGTCCAGTCCCCTCCCCCACTAGCAGAGTGTCCAGTCCCCCTCCCCCCACTAGCAGAGTGTCTACTCCCCCTCCCCCACTAGCAGAGCGTCCAGTCCCCCTCCCCCCACTAGCAGAGTGTCCAGTCCCCCTCACCCACTAGCAGAGTGTCCAGTCCCCCTCCCCCCACCAGCAGTGTGTCCAGTCCCCCTCCCCCCACTAGCAGTGTCCAGTCCCCCTCCCCCCACTAGCAGTGTGTCCAGTCCCCCTCCCCCACTACCAGTCGGTCCAGTCCCCCTCCCCCCACTAGCAGAGTGTCCACTCCCCCTCCCCCACTAGCAGAGTGTCCAGTCCCCCTCCCCCCACTAGCAGAGTGTCCACTCCCCCTCCCCCACTAGCAGAGTGTCCAGTCCCCCCCCCCACTAGCAGTGTCCAGTCCCCCTCCCCCACTAGCAGAGTGTCCAGTCGCCCTCCCCCACTAGCAGAGTGTCCAGTTCCCCTCCCCCCACTAGCAGAGTGTCCAGTCACCCTCCCCCCACTAGCAGAGTATCCAGTCCCCCTCCCCCCACAAGCAGAGTGTCCAGTCCCCCTCCCCCACTAGCAGAGTGTCCAGTCCCCCTCCCCCCACTAGCAGAGTGTCCAGTCCCCCTCCCCCACTAGCAGAGTGTCCAGTCCCCCTCCTCCACTAGCAGAATGTCCAGTCCCCCTCCCCCCACTAGCAGAATGTCCAATCCCCCTCCCCCACTGGCAGAGTCTCCAGTCCCCCTCCCCCCACTTGCAGAGGGTCCAGTCCCCCTCCCCCCACTAGCAGAGTGTCCAGTCCCCCTCCCCCCACTTGCAGAGTGTCCAGTCCCCCTCCCCCCACTAGCAGAGTGTCCAGTCCCCCTCCCCCCACTAGCAGACTGTCCAGTCACCCTCCCCCCACTAGCAGAGTGTCCAGTCCCCCTCCCCCCACTAGCAGAGTGTCCAGTCCCCCTCCCCCGACTAGCAGACTGTCCAGTCCCCCTCCCCCACTAGCAGTGTCCAGTCCCCTCCCCCACTAGCAGAGTGTCCAGTCCCCCTCCCCCCACTAGCAGAGTGTCTACTCCCCCTCCCCCACTAGCAGAGCGTCCAGTCCCCCTCCCCCCACTAGCAGAGTGTCCAGTCCCCCTCACCCACTAGCAGAGTGTCCAGTCCCCCTCCCCCACTAGCAGAGTGTCCAGTCCCCCTCCCCCAGTAGCAGAGTGTCCAGTCCCCCTCCCCCCACTAGCAGAGTGTCCAGTCCCCCTCCCCCCACTAGCAGAGTGTCCAGTCCCCCTCCCCCCACTAGCAGAGTGTCCAGTCCCCCTCCCCCCACTTGCAGAGTGTCCAGTCCCCCTCCCCCCACTAGCAGAGTGTCCAGTCCCCCTCCCCCCACTAGCAGAGTGTCCAGTCACCCTCCCCCCACTAGCAGAGTGTCCAGTCCCCCTCCCCCCACTAGCAGAGTGTCCAGTCCCCCTCCCCCGACTAGCAGACTGTCCAGTCCCCCTCCCCCACTAGCAGTGTCCAGTCCCCTCCCCCACTAGCAGAGTGTCCAGTCCCCCTCCCCCCACTAGCAGAGTGTCTACTCCCCCTCCCCCACTAGCAGAGCGTCCAGTCCCCCTCCCCCCACTAGCAGAGTGTCCAGTCCCCCTCACCCACTAGCAGAGTGTCCAGTCCCCCTCCCCCACTAGCAGAGTGTCCAGTCCCCCTCCCCCAGTAGCAGAGTGTCCAGTCCCCCTCCCCCCACTAGCAGAGTGTCCAGTCCCCCTCCCCCCACTAGCAGAGTGTCCAGTCCCCCTCCCCCCACTCGCAGAGTGTCCAGTCCCCCTCCCCCCACTGGCAGAGTGTCCAGTCCCCCTCCCCCACTAGCAGAGTGTCCACTCCCTCTCCCCCCACTAACAGAGTGTCCACTCCCTCTCCCCCCACAAGCAGAGTGTCCACTCCCCCTCCCCCACTAGCAGAGTGTCCAGTCCCCCTCCCCCCACTCGCAGACTGTCCAGTCCCCCTCCCCCACTAGCAGAGTGTCCAGTCCCCCTCCCCCCACTAGCAGAGTGTCCACTCCCCCCCCACGAGCAGAGTGTCCGCTCCCCCTCCCCCACTAGCAGAGTGTCCAGTCCCCCTCCCCCCACTAGCAGAGTGTCCAGTCCCCCTCCCCCCACTAGCAGAGTGTCCAGCCCCCCTCCCCCACTAGCAGAGTGTCCAGTCCCCCTCACCCACTAGCAGAGTGTCCAGTCCCCCTCCCCCACTAGCAGAGTGTCCAGTCCCCCTCCCCCAGTAGCAGAGTGTCCAGTCCCCCTCCCCCACTAGCAGAGTGTCCAGTCCCCCTCCCCCCACTAGCAGAGTGTCCAGTCCCCCTCCCCCCACTAGCAGAGTGTCCAGTCCCCCTCCCCCCACTTGCAGAGTGTCCAGTCCCCCTCCCCCCACTAGCAGAGTGTCCAGTCCCCCTCCCCCCACTAGCAGAGTGTCCAGTCACCCTCCCCCCACTAGCAGAGTGTCCAGTCCCCCTCCCCCCACTAGCAGAGTGTCCAGTCCCCCTCCCCCGACTAGCAGACTGTCCAGTCCCCCTCCCCCACTAGCAGTGTCCAGTCCCCTCCCCCACTAGCAGAGTGTCCAGTCCCCCTCCCCCCACTAGCAGAGTGTCTACTCCCCCTCCCCCACTAGCAGAGCGTCCAGTCCCCCTCCCCCCACTAGCAGAGTGTCCAGTCCCCCTCACCCACTAGCAGAGTGTCCAGTCCCCCTCCCCCACTAGCAGTGTGTCCAGTCCCCCTCCCCCAGTAGCAGAGTGTCCAGTCCCCCTCCCCCCACTAGCAGAGTGTCCAGTCCCCCTCCCCCCACTAGCAGAGTGTCCAGTCCCCCTCCCCCCACTCGCAGAGTGTCCAGTCCCCCTCCCCCCACTGGCAGAGTGTCCAGTCCCCCTCCCCCACTAGCAGAGTGTCCACTCCCTCTCCCCCCACTAACAGAGTGTCCACTCCCTCTCCCCCCACAAGCAGAGTGTCCACTCCCCCTCCCCCACTAGCAGAGTGTCCAGTCCCCCTCCCCCCACTCGCAGACTGTCCAGTCCCCCTCCCCCACTAGCAGAGTGTCCAGTCCCCCTCCCCCCACTAGCAGAGTGTCCACTCCCCCCCCCACTAGCAGAGTGTCCGCTCCCCCTCCCCCACTAGCAGAGTGTCCAGTCCCCCTCCCCCCACTAGCAGAGTGTCCAGTCCCCCTCCCCCCACTAGCAGAGTGTCCAGCCCCCCTCCCCCACTAGCAGAGTGTCCAGTCCCCCTCCCCCCACTAGCAGAGTGTCCAGTCCCCCCTCCCCCACTAGCAGAGTGTCCAGCCCCCCTCCCCCACTAGCAGTGTGTCCAGTCCCCCTCCCCCCACTAGCAGAGTATCCAGTCCCCCTCCCCCCTCTAGCAGAGTGTCCAGTCCCCCTCCCCCACTAGCAGAGTGTCCAGTCCCCCTCCCCCCACTAGCAGAGTGTCCAGTCCCCCTCCCCCCACTAGCAGAGTGTCCAGTCACCCTCCCCCCACTGGCAGAGTGTCCAGTCCCCCTCCCCCACTGGCAGAGTGTCCAGTCCCCCTCCCCCACTAGCAGAGTGTCCAGTCCCCCTCCCCCACTAGCAGAGTGTCCAGTCCCCCTCCCCCCACTAGCAGAGTTTCCAGTCACCCTCCCCCACTACCAGAGTGTCCAGTCCCCCTCCCCCAGTAGCAGAGCGTCCAGTCCCCCTCCCCCCACTAGCAGAGTGTCCAGTCCCCCTCCCCCCACTAGCAGAGTGTCCAGTCCCCCTCCCCCCACTAGCAGAGTGTCCAGTCCACCTCCCCCCACTAGCAAAGTGTCCACTCCCCCTCCCCCCACTAGCAGAGTGTCCAGTCCCCCTCCCCCCACGAGCAGAGTGTCCAGTCCCCCTCCCCCACTAGCAGAGTGTCCAGTCCCCCTCCCCCCCACTAGCAGAGTGTCCACTCCCCCCCCACTAGCAGAGTGTCCAGTCCCCCTCCCCCCACTAGCAGAGTGTCCAGTCCCCCTCCCCCCACTAGCAGAGTGTCCAGTCCCCCTCCCCCACTAGCAGAGTGTCCAGTCCCCCTCCCCCCACTAGCAGAATGTCCAGTCCCCCTCCCCCACTGGCAGAGTCTCCAGTCCCCCTCCCCCACTTGCAGCATGTCCAGTCCCCCTCCCCCCACTAGCAGAGTGTTCAATTCCCCCTCCCCCCATTAGCAGAGTGTCCAGTCCCCCTCCCCCACTAGCAGAGTGTCCAGTCCCCCTCCCCCCACTAGCAGAGTGTCCAGTCCCCCTCCCCCTACTAGCAAAGTGTCCAGACCCCCTCCCCCACTAGCAGAGTGTCCAGTCCCCCTCCCCCCACTAGCAGAGTGTCCAGACCCCCTCCCCCCACGAGCAGAGTGTCCAGTCCCCCTCCCCCCACTAGCAGAGTGTCCAGTCCCCCTCCCCCACTAGCAGAGTGTCCAGTCCCCCTCCCCCCACTTGCAGAGTGTCCAGTCCCCCTCCCCCACGAGCAGAGTGTCCACTCCCCCTCCCTCCACTAGCAGAGTGTCCAGTCCCCCTCCCCCCCAGCAGAGTGTCCAGTCCCCCTCCCCCCACTAGCAGAGTGTCCAGTCCCCCTCCCCCCACTAGCAGAGTGTCCAGTCCCCCTCCCCCACTAGCAGAGTGTCCAGTCCCCCTCCCCCCACTAGCAGAGTGTCCAGTCCCCCTCCCCCACTAGCAGAGTGTCCAGTCCCCCTCCCCCACTAGCAGAGTGTCCAGTCCCCCTCCCCCACTAGCAAAGTGTCCAGTCCCCCTCCCCCCACTAGCAGAGTGTCCAGTCCACCTCCCCCCACTAGCAGACTGTCCAGTCCCCCTCCCCCCACTAGCAGAGTGTCCAGTCCCCCTCCCCCCACTAGCAGAGTGTCCAGTCCCCCTCCCCCACTAGCAGAGTGTTCAGTCCCCCTCCCCCACTAGCAGAGTGTCCAGTCCCCCTCCCCCACTAGCAGAGTGTTCAGTCCCCCTCCCCCACTAGCAGAGTGTCCCGTCCCCCTCCCCCCACTAGCAGAGTGTCCAGTCCCCCTCCCCCACTAGCAGAGTGTCCAGTCCCCCTCCCCCCACTAGCAGAGTGTCCAGTCCCCTCCCCCACTAGCAGTGTCCACTCCCCCTCCCCCCACTAGCAGAGTGTCCAGTCCCCCTCCCCCCACTAGCAGAGTGTCCAGTCCCCCTCCCCCCACTCGCAGAGTGTCCAGTCCCCCTCCCCCCACTGCTAGCAGAGTGTCCAGCCCCCTCACCCCTGCACTGCTAGCAGAGTGTCTAGCACCCCCACCCTCAAGCCATGCTCTCTGCGGATCCCCCCTTAGACCTCTCCGCCATACTCTCCTCCTTTAAAAACCTCAAAGCCCATCTCTCTGAGCTAGTCTTTGGTCAACTCTCCCACTCACTCCATTCTTGGCGCAGTGTCTGTTTTCCTTACGTCTTTCTGTAAAGCATTTGGGGAATTCTTTGCATTAAAAGTGCTAAAATAAATGCAAAAACGTAGCTAGCGGCCTCACCTGATGGGTTGCGTGATTTGTTTGATGCTGGGTGTAGAAGGTCCCGTAGACAGCTCCCAGCATTCTTCATGGCCCTGCGTCCAGTTAGTGTGAGAACAACAACTTGCTCCAGTTCAGGGTTAGACACAAAGCTGTGTTTATACAGCACATCCAGAGTCAGACTGCCAGAATGGGGTACAGTACTGAGAACTCCTCCTACACACAGGCAGAAAGCAATTCCATCACCTCGCTGCACAGCACAGAAAATTACTTACTGATGGTTTTCTCTTCTAATTACACTGGTTACAGTTCTGGCGTGAAATGAAGGCCCCATGAGAAACAATGGGCAATGCAACTTCAAACTGATCTGAAAGAAGCTCGAGCCACTGGACTCTAGGATCTCTGATACTGGCCAGAATTTTTCAGACCTTACCTAAGCCCTGCAATGTTTGCTCAGTGTAGGGAGCCACGTGAAAACACAATCCAATCTCAAATTCAATATCGGGGGGAAGCCTGCTCCGCACACCTCCGATTAACCCCTGTTCTGCCAGCTCATTTGCTAACCCTATAGCAGGACAGAAGCACAAAGTGAGTACAGTGCGACATGAAATGCAGTGTGTAAACAGCTGTAATAATTAATGCAGACCAGTGACTGCAGAGGAACTTGTAGCTCGGTTAGGACCTAATGTTGCTGCAAAAACTCAACCAACAGCTCCATACTAGTGAAATATTCCAATTGCTGTACCTTTCAGTAAGCTGACAACGTGGTGGCTCGCATTTTCTTTCCTTATAAGCAGCAAAAAGCAGGGACAGAGCAGCTCAGCAGTGGGAGGGCCGCCAACAGAGTCGCGAGGGGTTAGGGCTCCAGAGCAGCCTGTTCGACAAAACACTGGGATCTGCAACGGCAATGGAAATTTCCTGAGAACTGCATCTCCCAATAAATAATGGGTTGCAAGTTATTCAACTGTTCACTGTCCAGCAGTCCACAAGCCGTTAAATACATTCTCACCAGATACGCTGCATCTCATACTCCCCAACACTACTCATGCACCTTTGTCCTGCACTCATGGCCAGTTGCTATCCCAAGGTCCCTTTTACCTGTGAGGTCCTATCCCACAATGCTATATAGTGGTGAGGTCCCATCTCATGGCCCTTTATAATGATGAGGTCAAATCTCATGGTCCTTTATAATGGTGAGGTCCCATCGCATAGTCTCTTTTACATGTGAAATCGGAACTGTTTAAATATGTCAATTTTTCCCTTAAAAGATGCCATGGTCTCTGCTTCAACCACTCCCTGTGGCAACGCATTCCATACTGCAATAACCCTCTGCCTATACTGCTAACCTGTCTATGTTTCCATGCAGTCTGTTACTTTCCTCCTCACTATGTGCCAAACCTACTTTTCAATATTGTGCTCCCCATTCCCAAGCACAAATCATCTGTGTATACCGAGAACAATAGTGGACCCAGCACTGAACCTTCTAATCTTCTCCACACCGAGAAACACTCATTTACCCTAATTCTTTGTTTCCTTTAATCCATGCTTCTACATTTCCTCATATCATATGCCTGAATTTTTGTAACCAGGCTTGTGTGAGAAAAATGCCTTCTTAAAGGAAATTTACATCAGATCCACAACATTGCCTTTATCTACCCAAACTTTGTTAAATTTGTCAACCATGACTTGCCTTGACAAATCCATGCTGGCTCTCCTTGATTAACTCATGCACAGGAACAGGAGGAGACCATTCAGTCTCTCAAGCCTATTACGTTATTCTATTAGATCATGGCTGATCTGTGCCTCAACTCTACCATCTCTCTCTCTTGAACAATTTCTTCCATACCCTCTTATTGTGACACCTGACCTTCTCCTAGTCTGCCATACCCTTTTACTGTGACCCCTGACCTCCCAGTGTGCCGTACCTGCTTACTTGCAATCCCAAGGCTTCCAGCTCTCTTTGGAGACAACCGAAGGCGTTGCATACCCTGCAGACTGAATCCTCGCTTGGTACACACAGATATTACGTCTCCATAGCAACTCGGAGGCACAGCAGGAGACACCAGTAGAAATATGTCAGCTGGGATACAAGCAAAAGTGAGAAATTCAGTGTTTCTTTCAAAATATAAAGTGACAATTTTTTATGGTGGAGCCTGTAATCTGCGTGTTATTGACAGAGTGCTGAAGGGCACAAAGCAGCAGACACACTAAGCTTGAAAGCATCCATTTCCCATCACTGCATGTCCTCAGCTAGGGACTGCCTGTTCTTCACCAGCAGGGCAGCGGGATTAAGCTGGTGGGCACTGGGTCGCTGGAGGTCATCTCATGCTGCTACCTTTGAACATTGAGAGTCACAGTCATTGGGACTATTTCTGACGGCTCCTCTAGGGCCTGGAGTGGCTCTCGCTGCTAATGCTTGAAAAAGAGGAATATTAAAGGGTCTGGGAGTGAGGAAGCAACTGGGATTAGACAATGTGGCTCATCTGTTGAAAAACAGCGGCGCAGATTTAATGGGCCAACTGGAATGCTACAGTGTGTCACTCTTTATAGGAATGGTACAATGTAATGCTCTTTATAGGAATGGTACAGTGTGTCACTCTTTGTAGGAATGGTGCAGTGTGTCACTCTTTATAGGAATGGTACAGTGTGTCACTCTTTATAGGAATGGTACAGTGTGTCACTCTTTATAGGAATGGTACAGTGCGTCACTCTTTATAGGAATGGTACAATGTAATGCTCTTTATAGGAATGGTACAGTGTGTCACTCTTTGTAGGAATGGTACAGTGTGTCACTCTTTATAGGAATGGTACAGTGTGTCACTCTTTATAGGAATGGCAGAGTGTGTCGCTCTTTATAGGAATGGTACAGTGTGTCACTCTTTATAGGAATGGTACAGTGTGTCACTCTTTGTAGGAATGGTACAATGTAATGCTCTTTATAGGAATGGTAGTGTGTCACTCTTTGTAGGAATGGTACAGTGTGTCACTCTTTATAGGAATGGTACAGTGTGTCACTCTTTAAAGGAATGGTAGAGTGTGTCGCTCTTTATAGGAATGGTACAGTGTGTCACTCTTTATAGGAATGGTACAGTGTGTCACTCTTTGTAGGAATGGTACAGTGTGTCACTCTTTATAGGAATGGTACAGTGTGTCACTCTTTATAGGAATGGTGCAGTGTGTCACTCTTTGTAGGAATGGTACAGTGTGTCACTCTTTATAGGAATGGTACAATGTAATGCTCTTTATAGGAATGGTACAGTGTGTCACTCTTTGTAGGAATGGTACAGTGTGTCACTCTTTATAGGAATGGTACAGTGTGTCACTCTTTAAAGGAATGGTAGAGTGTGTCGCTCTTTATAGGAATGGTACAGTGTGTCACTCTTTGTAGGAATGGTACAGTGTGTCACTCTTTATAGGAATGGTACAGTGTGTCACTCTTTGTAGGAATGGTACAGTGTGTCACTCTTTATAGGAATGGTACAGTGTGTCACTCTTTATAGGAATGGTAGAGTGTGTCGCTCTTTATAGGAATGGTACAGTGTGTCACTCTTTATAGGAATGGTAGAGTGTGTCGCTCTTTATAGGAATAGTACCGTGTGTCACTCTTTATAGGAATGGTACAGTGTGTCACTCTTTATAGGAATGGTACAGTGTGTCACTCTTTATAGGAATGGTACAGTGTGTCACTCTTTATAGGAATGGTAGAGTGTGTCACTCTTTATAGGAACGGTACAGTGTGTCACTCTTTATAGGAACGGTACAGTATGTCACTCTTTATAGGAATGGTACAGTGTGTCACTCTTTATAGGAATGGTACAGTGTGTCACTCTTTATAGGAATGGTACAGTGTGTTACTCTTTATAGGAATGGTACTGTGTGTCACTCTTTATAGGAATGGTACAGTGTGTCACTCTTTATAGGAATGGTACAGTGTGTCACTCTTTATAGGAATGGTACAGTGTGTTACTCTTTATAGGAATGGTACTGTGTGTCACTCTTTAGAGGAACAGTACAGTGTGTCACTCTTTATAGGAATGGTACAATATAACACTCCTTATAGGAATGGTACAGTGTCTTTATAGGAATGGTACAATATAACACTCCTTATAGGAATGGTACAGTGTGTCGCTCTTTATAGGAATGGTACAGTGTGTCAATCTTTATAGGAATGGTACAGTGTGTCGTTCTTTATAGGAATGGTACAATATAACACTCCTTATAGGAATGGTACAGTGTGTCACTCTTTATAGGAATGGTACAATATAACACTCCTTATAGGAATGGGACAGTGTGTCGCTCTTTATAGGAATGGTGCAGTGTTTCACTCTTTATAGGAATGGTACAGTGTGTCACTCTTTATAGGAATGGTACAGTGTGTCAATCTTTATAGGAATGGTACAGTGTGTCAATCTTTATAGGAATGGTACAATATAACACTCCTTATAGGAATGGTACAGTGTGTCGCTCTTTATAGGAATGGTACAGTGTGTCACTCTTTATAGGAATGGTACAGTGTGTCACTCTTTATAGGAATGGTACAGTGTGTCAATCTTTATAGGAATGGTACAGTGTGTCACTCTTTATAGGAATGGTACAATATAACACTCCTTATAGGAATGGTACAGTGTGTCACTCTTTATAGGAATGGTACAGTGTGTCACTCTTTATAGGAATGGTACAGTGTGTCACTCTTTATAGGAATGGTACAGTGTGTCACTCTTTATAGGAATGGTGCAGTGTGTCACTCTTTATAGGAACGGTACAATATAACACTCCTTATAGGAATGGTACAGTGTGTCACTCTTTATAGGAATGGTACAGTGTGTCACTCTTTATAGGAATGGTACAGTGTGTCACTCTTTATAGGAATGGTACAGTGTGTCAATCTTTATAGGAATGGTACAATATAACACTCCTTATAGGAATGGTACAGTGTGTCACTCTTTATAGGAATGGTACAGTGTGTCAATCTTTATAGGAATGGTACAGTGTGTCACTCTTTATAGGAATGGTACAGTGTGTCAATCTTTATAGGAATGGTACAATATAACACTCCTTATAGGAATGGTACTGTGTGTCACTCTTTATAGGAATGGTACAGTGTGTCACTCTTTATAGGAATGGTACAGTGTGTCACTCTTTATAGGAATGGTACAGTGTGTCACTCTTTATAGGATTGGTACAGTGTGTCAATCTTTATAGGAATGGTACAATATAACACTCCTTATAGGAATGGTACAGTGTGTCACTCTTTATAGGAATGGTACAGTGTGTCACTCTTTATAGGAATGGTACAGTGTGTCACTCTTTATAGGAATGGTACAGTGTGTCACTGTTTATAGGAATGGTACAGTGTGTCACTCTTTATAGGAATGGTACAATATAACACTCCTTATAGGAATGGTACAGTGTGTCACTCTTTATAGGAATGGTACAGTGTGTCAATCTTTATAGGAATGGTACAGTGTGTCACTCTTTATAGGAATGGTACAGTGTGTCAATCTTTTTGGAATGGTACAATATAACACTCCTTATAGGAATGGTACAGTGTGTCGCTCTTTATAGGAATGGTACAGTGTGTCACTCTTTATAAGAATGGTACAGTGTGTCATTCTTTATAGGAATATTACAATGTAACATTCTTTATAGAAATGGTACAGTGTACCACTCTTTATAACAACAACAACTTGCATTTATATAGTGCCTTTAACATAGTAAAACGTCCCAAGGTGCTTCACAGGAGTATTAAAAGACAAAAAATTTGACACCGAGCCACATAAGGAGAAATTAGGGCAGGTGACCAAAAGCTTGGTCTAAGAGGTAGGTTTTAAGGAGCCTCTTAAAGGAAGAAAGAGAGGTAGCGAGACGGGGAGGTTTAGGCAGGGAATTCCAGAGCTTAGGGCCTAGGCAACAGAAGGCACGGCCACCAATGGTTGAGCGATTATAATCAGGGATGCCCAAGAAGACAGAATTAGAGGAGTGGGTGGGGGGGGGGGGGGGGGCGGCTGAAGGAGATTACAGAGATAGGGAAGGGCGAGGCCATGAAGGGATTTAAAAACAAGGATGATAATTTTGAAATCGAGGCGTTGCTTAACCGGGAGCCAATGTAGGTCAGCAAGCACAGGGGTGATGGGTTAACAGGACTTGGTGCGAGTTAGGACATGGGCAGCCAAGTTTTGGATCACCACAAGTTTACGTAGGGTAGAATGTGGGAGGCCAGCCAGGAGTGCGTTGGAATAGTCAAGTCTAGAGGCAACAAAGGCATAGATGAGGGTTTCAGCAGCGGATGAGCTGAGGCAAGGGCGGAGATTGGGGCGATTTTACGGAAGTGGAAATGGGCGGTCTTAGGTATGCTGCGGCTATGTGGCCGGAAGCTCATTTCAGGGTCCAATATGACACCAAGACTGAAAACAGTGTGGTTCAGCCTCAGTCAGATGTTAGGGAGAGGGATGGAGTCAGTAGCTAGGGAACGGAGTTTGTGGCGGGGACCGAAAACAATCGCTTCAGTCTTCCCAATATTTGATTGGAGAAAATTTCTGCTCATCCAGAACTGGATGTCGGACAAGCAGTCTGACATTTTAGAGAACATGGAGGGGTCGAGAGAAGTGGTAGTGAGGTAGAGCTGGGTGTCGACAGTGTACATGTGAAAACTGATGCTGTGTTTTCAGATGATGTCGCCAAGGGGCAACATGTAGATGAGAAATAGGAGGAGGCCAAGGATAGATCCTTGGGGGACACCAGAGGTAACGATATGGGAGGTATAGGAATTAAAGGAACGGTACAGTGTGTCACTCTTTATAGGAATGGTACAGTGTGTCACTCGTTATAGGAATGGTACAATGTGTCACTATACGAATGGTACAGTGTAACACTCTTTATAGGAATGGTACAGTGTGTCGCTCTTTATAGGAATGGTACAGTATAACACTCTTATAGGAATGGTACAGTGTGTCGCTCTTTATAGGAATGGTGTGGAGATGCCGGTGTTGGACTGGGGTAGAAAAATGTAAGATGTCACACAACACCAGGTTATAGTCCAACAGTTTTATTTGAAATCACAAGCTTTCGGAGCACTGCTCCTTCGTCAGGTGAAGTGGAGAGATGCATAAAGACACAGCTTATATAGTCAGAGAATAATGCCAGATGATTACAGGTAATCTTTCTAACTGCCATTTATCACACCTCGGCAGAGAGATAATCACAGCAATCAAAGGTGTGAATGGTGTCCAAACAGGTCAGTCAGGAAAACATTACATCAAAGAACAATGAGGTGGGGTCACAAGGGGTCAAATGTTGCAGATGCTGGGGTCTGTATGAAAAACAAAAAACAGACAAAAAAACATTTTTTTTGCTGGCAATCACAGCAGGTCCGGCCACATCTGTGTAGAGAGAACCAGCCAACGACGACTCGAGTCTGGATGACCTTACGTCAGGTGGGGTTACATGTAGCATGACATGAACCCAAGATCCCGGTTGAGGCTGTCCTCATGAGTGCGGAACTTGGCTATCAGTTTCTACTCTACGATTTTGCGTTGTCGTGTGTCTCGAAGGCCGCCTTGAAGAATGCTTACCCGAAGATCGGAGGCTGAATGTCCTTGACTGCTGAAGTGTTCCCCGACTGGGAGGGAACACTCCTGCCTGGCGATTGTTGCGCGGTGTCCGTTCATCCGTTGTCGCAGTGTCTGCATGGTCTCGCCGATGTACCATGCTCCGGGGCATCCTTTCCTGCAACGTATGAGGTAGACAACGTTGGCCGAGTCACATGAGTATGTACCATGTACCTGGTGGGTGGTGTCCTCACATGTAATGATGGTATCTGTGTTGATGATCTGGCATGTCTTGCAGAGGTTGCCGTGGCAGGGTTGTGTGGTGTCGTGGTCGCTGTTCTCCTGAAAGCTGGGTAATTTGCTGCGAACGATGGTCTGTTTGAGGTTAGATGGCTGTTTGAAGGCGAGTAGTGGAGGCGTGGGGATGGCCTTAGCGAGGTGTTCGTCGTCATCGATGACATGTTGAAGGCTGCGAAGAACATGGCGTAGTTTCTCTGCTCCGGGGAAGTACTGGACGATGAAGGGTACTCCCACCATCAAACTCACCATGGACTACTCCTCAGAATCGGTTTCATTCTTGGACACATGAATCTCCATCAAAGGCGGATACCTCAGCCCTTCACTCTACCGCAAGCCCACGGACAACCTCAGGATGCTCCACTTCTCCAGCTTCCACCCTAACCACGTTAAAGAAGCCAAATAGACATTCTTATTATGAACACAGCTAGCTTTTGCAAGACACTTTTATTGAGCACATGTGGACTAGGTACAGTATCTGTAGAGGCATCCATCTTGACTGCTGCCTTGTGGGTAGCCTATTGCCTCATGGGTAATGTAGTCTTAATATACATACAGCTGGGTAGTGTAGTCTCATATACATACAGCTATATACAGCTCTACACAGCTCTACGGCTCCACCTAATGTCCACTATAGAATGACATGTTATTGATCATTACATCCCCCTTTCTTTGAGGTTTAACAAAATCAATATCAATCAACTTTCAAGAAAACAATAAAGATAATATCAGTAACACTTTGTTAGTGCTCTATAAACATAAACATTTTCAAAAGAGTCAACACATTTTGAAAGCTTTACATTGTACTCAAAGATTAAGTCTATCAGGCTTTTTTACTTCACGTGTGGATCTTCTCAACACGGGTAAGTCTGATGTATCTTCATGAGATTGTTCTGGCGGTGAATGACAAGATGCAGTTGTGGCATTGTCATCAATCTGGTCTTGAATAGTCTCTTGTGTTTTTAGGAGGGAACGGCAGTTCCTCCTGAGAATCTGTCCTTCCTCAGTTCTAACAGTGTATGACCTTGGTCCTACTTCCTCAAGAACTGTAGCTTTCCTGTTCCATGGTGGTGTTGGTATGTCAGCTACTATCATTGGTTCCTTTGCTTGTTTGTTTTGGTGTTTCTGACATGTCTCACATTTGCCTATCATGTTCTCAATGTCCTTATTTATGCCAGGCCAATACACAGTGTCTCTTGCTCTCCTTTTGCATTTTTCAATTCCAAGGTGTCCCTCATGAATCCTTTTGAGCATGTCTTGACGTAGAGCCTGTGGAATGACTATTCTGTTCTGTTTTAGTAATAGTCCACTTGCGACACTCAATTCTGACCTTATGTGAAAATATTTTGGACAGGAACCTTTTGGCCAACCATGATGAATGTTCTCTATTACTGTTTGTAATACTGTATCTTTTACTGTTTCTTCTGCTATTTGCTTTGATTTTGTGTCTGACACGGACAGCGCAGCAGTGACCATACTCACATGAACATCCACGTCTTCTTCAGTAGAGCTCACATGACTCATTGTGGGTGCTCGGGATAGTGCATCTGCTAACACTATGTATTTGCCTGGTGTGTAGATCAGTTCAAAGTCATATCTTTGCAGCTTCATCATGAGTCGTTGAATCCTTGGAGACATCTCATTCAGGTTTTTTTTATGATGGCAACCAAAGGGCTGTGGTCTGTCTCAACTGTGAAGGTGGGAAGTCCATATATGTAGCCATGAAACTTTTCTAGTCCAACTACCAAGCCTAGACATTCCTTTTCAATCTGGGTGTATCGACACTCAGTATCAGTCATAGACCTGGAGGCATAGGCAACAGGCTTCCAATCTTCACCCTCTGCTTGTAGCAAGACCGCACCTAGGCCATCTTTTGATGCATCCGTTGACACTTTGATTCTTTGTGTTGGGTCAAAGAAGGTGAGTACAGGTGTGGTTGTCAGCACTGTTTTGAGGTTTATCCACTCTTGTTCATGTCTTTCTGTCCATGCGAACTCATTTGTTTTATGTAGCAGGTCTCGCAGACAGGCTGTCTTGGCTGACAAGTTAGGAATGAACTTTCCAATGAAGTTTATCATCCCCATGATGCGTAGCACTCCTTTTTTGTCAGTGGGTCGGGGCATTTTGAGTATGGTGTTTACTTTTTCCATATCTGGCTCTATTCCTTTACCAGATAGATTATCTCCTAGGAAAGTGACTTCCTGGACGCCAAAGTGACACTTGGCTTTGTTGAGCTTCTGTCCATTCCGGTGTATGCTCTGTAGCACTTTAGTCAGTCTCTCATTGTGTTCTTTCAGTGTGGAGCCCCAGATGATGATGTCATCAACATAGACCCGAACTCCTTCCAGACCTTCAATTATGTGTTCCATCACTCTATGAAAGATTTCAGATGCAGATATTATCCCGAAAGGCATTCTGAGGAAACAATACCTGCCAAATGGTGTGTTGAAAGTACAGTATTTGGTGCTCTCTTCATCCAGTTTTAGTTGCCAAAATCCTTGTGAGGCATCGAGCTTTGTAAAGCATCTGGCACCTGACATTTCACTGGTGATATCTTCTCGCTTGGGAATCTGGTAGTGTTCACGTTTTATGTTTGCATTTAAGTCCTTTGGATCTATGCATATTCTTAGATCATTGTTCTTTTTCTTTACACATACCATGGAGTTAACCCAGTCTGTTGGCTCTTCGACTTTCCTGATGACTCCTAGTGTGGTCATTCTGTCCAGTTCATTCTTGAGCCGGTCATGCAGGGGTGCTGGAACTCTTCGTGGAGCATGTACCACTGGCTGAGCATCCTCCTTTAGCTGGATCTTGTAAGTGAATGGTAGAACTCCAAATCCTTTGAACACATCCTGGAAATTATTCACTACAGAATCCACCAAGTCATCTGGTCTGCTTATGGCACAGTTTATACGGTAGACTCTCTTGACCAGTTCTAAGTCCTCACAAGCTTTGTCACCCAGTAGTGAATGAAGTCTTTCAGCCACAACAGAAAACATGAGGTGATGCACTTTGTCTTTGACTGTCACTTTAAGTCTGCATACACCTAAGCTATCTATTTTCTGTCCATTATAGTCCTTCAGTAGTACTGACTTTTTCTGTATTTTGGGCTTTTCTTTCATATTGTTAATGTCACTCATACTGATTAAGTTTGCTTTTGCCCCAGTGTCTAGTTTCAAGGTAACTAATGCTCCATTTACCTGCAGTGGGATCATCCATTTGTCCTCTTTTACTGCATTAACCTTATGTTCAGCATTGTCCATTTCTGAGGGCTGCACATTTTCTGTATCCTTTTTGATATTGTCACATGACACCATTCCTACAAAAAATGTCTCACTTAAATCAGTGTCCTCAATTACATTAACTCGTTGCCCTTTCTTAGTTTGTACTTTTGAAAAGCATTGTTTGGAAAAGTGATTCTTTCCATTACACTTTGTGCACATTTTTCCAAACGCTGGGCATTGTCTTAACTGGTGTTTGTAACCACAGCGTTTACAATTAAAAATTTCATCCTCCGATTGCTTTTCACTTCTGTTCTGCCCACGTTTCTTCCCCTTGTAGGACACAGCACCGACAGCAGCATTATCACTCATTACAATCGCATCATTATTGATTTCACTGAAAGTCTTCGCGTGCTTTCGAACTAGCTCGCTGGCTTGGCATATTTTCACTGCATTTTCCAAATTTAGTTCGGTTTCTCTCAACAGACGTTCCCTGACTTTTTTATCATGAATACCAAACACAATCTGGTCACGAATCATGGATGATTTCAGCTCAGAGAAATTACATGTCTGTGCTTTCAGTTTCAGATCAGTTATAAAGCTATCAAAAGTCTCATTTTGCTGCTGTGTCCTTGAACAGAACATGTATCTTTCATAGGTCTCATTCTTTTTGGGAGACCAATGTGCATCAAATTTTTTTAGCACATCTTCTAATTTTTCTCAGTTCTCCTCTGGATTAAATACAAATGTATTAAATACCTCTATCGCCTGTGGGCCTGCAACCGTAAGCAGCAACGCTATCTTCCTTGCGTCTGGCTTCGTACCAAATCCGATGGCTGCAATGTAGAGTTCGAATTGTTGTTTAAGAGTCTGCCAATTGTAGTTGATATTTCCTGTGAGTTTCAAACGCTCTGGTGGCTTCAAATTCTCCATGTCGCTTTTCACAATTTTCAGCAGATCTTCACCATCCTGGTACCATCTTATGTTCATTAATAAATAGACATTCTTATTATGAACACAGCTAGCTTTTGCTAGACACTTTTATTGAGCACATGTGGACTAGGTACAGTATCTGTAGAGGCATCCATCTTGACTGCTGCCTTGTGGGTAGCCGATTGCCTCATGGGATACGACGCTCGACTCATCAATCGACAGTTCCAACGGGCCACAGCAAAAAATCGCATAGACCTCCTCAGAAGACAAACATGGGACACAACCAACAGAGTACCCTTCGTCGTCCAGTACTTCCCCGGAGCGGAGAAACTACGCCACGTTCTTCGCCGCCTTCAACATGTCATCGATGACGACGAACACCTCGCTAAGGCCATCCCCACGCCTCCACTACTCACCTTCAAACAGCCACGTAACCTCAAACAGACCATCGTTCGCAGCAAATTACCCAGCTTTCAGGAGAACAGCGACCACGACACCACACAACCCTGCCACGCAACCTCTGCAAGACATGCCAGATCATCAACACAGATACCATCATCACACGTGAGGACACCACCCACCAGGTACATGGTACATACTCATGTGACTTGGCCAACGTTGTCTACCTCATACGTTGCAGGAAAGGATGCCCCAGAGCATGGTACATCGGCGAGACCATGCAGACACTGCGACAACGGATGAACGGACACCGCGCAACAATCGCCAGGCAGGAGTGTTCCCTCCCAGTCGGGGAACACTTCAGCAGTCAAGGACATTCAGCCTCTGATCTTCGGGTAAGCATTCTCCAAGGCGGCCTTCGAGATACACGACAACGCAAAATCGTAGAGTAGAAACTGATAGCCAAGTTCCGCACTCATGAGGACGGCCTCAACAAGGATCTTGGGTTCATGTCATGCTACATGTAACCCCACCTGACGTAGGGTCATCCAGACTCGAGTCGTCGTTGGCTGGTTCTCTCTACACAGATGCGGCCAGACCTGCTGTGATTTCCAGCAAAAAAAATGTTTTTTGTCTGTTTTTTGTCTTTCATACAGGCCCCAGCATCTGCAACATTTGACCCCTTGTGACCCCACCTCATTGTTCTTTGATGTAATGTTTTCCTGACTGACCTGTTTGGACACCATTCACACCTTTGATTGCTGTGATTATCTCTCTGACGAGGTGTGATAAATGGCAGTTAGAAAGATTACCTGTAATCATCTGGCATTATTCTCTGACTATATAAGCTGTGTCTTTATGCATCTCTCCACTTCACCTGACGAAGGAGCAGTGCTCCGAAAGCTTGTGATTTCAAATAAAACTGTTGGACTATAACCTGGTGTTGTGTGACTTCTTACTTTATAGGAATGGTACAGTGTGTCACTCTTTATAGGAATGGTACAGTGTGTCACTCTTTATAGGAATGGTACAGTGTAACACTATAGGAATGGTACACTGTGTCACTCTTTATAGAATGGTACAGTGTGTCACTCTTCATAGGAATGGTACAGTGTGTCGCTCTTTATTGGAATGGTACAGTGTCTTACAGCAATGGTATAATGTATTATTCTTCACGGGTCAGACTGGATCCTAAACCTGTGGCCCTCCACCAAGAGTCAGTCTAAACCACAACCTCCAGGTGGTTCTTCTGTCTGTGTGGTAGGATCTAGTGCATTTACCTTTAATGGTTGCAACAAGTGTAGCGGGTGGCCTGCAGGTCTCTCTGGGGTCTGAGTGGGTTCCTGTACACTGAGGACTGTTAGATCTGTGAATGAAGGATTGGTACACACAATAGGAACAAAATCAGGCTGTGAATCTAGTACATGCATTGTCAACGTTTTTCGAGTAAAATGTTTTTAATTTACTTCTCTTGATTCTTCTGTCAGCTTGGCTCAGTTAGTTGCACTCTTACTTCTGAGTCAGAAGGTCATGGCTGGAATTTTCTGTACCTGGGCGGGTCGAATGCAGGCGGTCGCCGCGGCGGGTAGCGCCCCCATTCTTCATTCCATCCCACTCCTGAGATCAATTTTCCATTAATGGCGCCTATTAAGGCAACCCTGTGCGTTACCCAGCCTTATTAAATGATGCAGGTCTGATGGTATCATCGATGACGTGTTTTTAGCTGGGATATAGCCATGGCCACATTTCCTTTGAAGGTTCATCTAAAATAGTGCAGGCACTGCACTGCACCATTGGAGTGATGCAAAGAGTGGCAAACATGACTGCAGAGAGACAGAGGGCTGCACCCAGATTTTCAGATGACTCCCTTCATATGCTTGTGGAGGGAGTGAGAGCACACATGGAGGTCCTTTTCCTTTCTGATGGGTGGAAGAGACCTCCCCAGCAGACCAAAGGAGCCTGGCTCCAAATAGTAGAGGAGGTCAGCAGGGATGTTGTGAGGAGGACCTGGGTGCAGTGCCGCAAATGTTTCAATGATCTCATTAAATCAGGAAAGGTGAGTGCAAAGCCACACTCAACTTCATCCTGCTATGCCTTTCATCACATCCCCATCACTCTGCCTTCCCAACCCTACTCCTGCACATCCTTACTCACACCAACATACCTTGCATATCCACCCATCCCTCCCTATCTACATTGTCACATCCCCATCTGACTAACCACCCCTCACCCTAATGCAATCATATCAACTAACAACACACAAGAAGGCTACTTGGCATTGCTAACCCACTCCATCATAGTCGCCCTCTAAAGATGTAACCCATCCATTCCTTACACTCATTCCATCACTCTCACTCAACCTTCTCTTCTTTCCCTCCTTGTGGGAAAAGAGAGCCCACAATAAGAGGGAGAGAACCGGAGGTGGCCCTCCATCATTGGCCACCTTAACAGCAGCAGAGGAGTTTGGCTTGGAATTGTCAGGAGTTGCAGAGCAGCTGGAGGTGGGAGATGGAGAGAGGGGGACATCTCAGCAACCTGGTGACAGAATTACATCTCATACAGCCACATGGCTTACAGCAGTCACTCATATGGGGACTGATGTCAGCAGCCAGTGAATGTTCATCATGTGCACAATGGTATCTGTACCCATTCTTGGTATGACATATCTAACTCATCTCTTTACTCTCCCACAGGTCCATTAAGAGCCCGGCCACCGCCCCCCCACCCCCCACTTCACAGGAGGAAGAGCAAGACAACTCCTCAGAAGAGCCTCCAGCCTCTGAGGTCGCACCGTCACCAGACATAAGCATACCCAGCATCAGCACAGATACGCACACCTCGGTGGGTGCCATGCGAGATAGAGTAGCGTTGACAGCTGGTGTCTCACAACTCACAAGTGAGCAAGAGCAGATGGTGCAGACAGGGACAGCAGTGGAGACTCCTCACCGGAGGGCGCAGGATGTTCCCAGCTCTGTTCAGCTGCATGCAGGTGCTGAGCCTCGGGGGCCATCCAGAAAGAGGGTGATCCTGGAGGTGCAGCAAGAAGTGGAGAAGGCTTTGACAGGTTTTGCAACTGTGATGTCTGCAAATGTGCAGAGAATGGAGGAGTCCATCTCCAACGACATGTTGGAGATGGACTCCATGGAAGAGCCATGTTGGAGATGGTTTCCATGGAAGAGCCTACAGTCGCCATCGCCTGCAACCGATGTCCTAGGGGGAGTGTTTGCTAGTGCTGTTGGGGAGGGTTTAAACTAAAATGGCAGGGGGTTGGGAACCTGTGCAGGGAGACAGAGGAAAGGGAAGCAAGGATAGAAACAAAAGACAGGAAGGAGAAAAGCAAAAGTGGAAGGCAGAGAAATCAAGGGTGTAAATCAAACAGGGCTACAGTAAATAATAATTCTAAAAGGACTAAGAGTGTTAAAAAAACAAGCCTGAAGGCTTTGTGTCTTAATGCGAGGAGCATTCGTAATAAGGTGGATGAATTAGCTGCGCAAATAGATGTAAACGGATATGATATAATTGGGATTACGGAGACATGGCTCCAGGGTGACCAAGGCTATAAATTCAACATCCAGGGGTATTCAATATTCAGGAAGGGCAGGCAAAAAGGAAAAGGAGGTGGGGTAGCATTGCTGGTTAAAGAGGAGATTAACACAATAGTAAGGAAGGATATTAGCTCTGATGATGTGGAATCTGTATGGGTAGAGCTGAGAAATACCAAGGGGCAGAGAAAACGTTCGTGGGAATTGTATACAGACCCCCAAACAGTAATGCTGAGGTTGGGGGATGACATTAAACAGGAAATTAGAGACGCGTGCAATAAGGGCACAGCAGTTATCATGGGTGACTTTAATCTACATATAGATTGGGCCAACCAAATTAGTAACAATACTGTGGAGGAGGAATTCCGAGAGTGTATAGGGAATGGATTCCTGGACCAATATGTCGAGGAACCAACTAGAGATCAGGCCATCTTAGACTGGGTATTATGTAATGAGAAAGGATTAATTAGCAATCTTGTTGTGCGAGGCCCCTTGGGGAGGAGCGATCATAATATGATAGAATTCTTCATTAAGATGGAGAGTAGAGACTAGGGTCCTGAATTTAAATAAAGGAAACTACGATGGTATGAGGCGTGAGTTGGCTAGGATGGATTGGGGAACGTTAATTAAAGGGTTGACGGTGGATAGGCAATGGCAAACATTTGAAGAACTACAGAATTTGTTCATCCCTGTTTGGCATAAAAATAAAACAAAAAAGGTGACTCAACCGTGGCTAACGAGGGAAATTAGGGATAGCATAAGATCCAAGGAGAGGACATATAAATTGGCCAGAAAAAGCAGCAAAACTGAGTATTGGGAGCAGTTTAGGATTCAGCAAAGGAGGACAAAGGGATTAATTAAGAGGGGGAAAATAGAATGTGAGAGTAAGCTTGCAGGGAACATAAAAACTGACTGTAAAAGCTTCTATAGATATGTGAAGAGAAAAAGATTGGTGAAGTCAAGAGTCGGTCCCTTGCAGTCAGAATCAGGGGAATTTATAATGGGGAACAAAGAAATGGCGGACCAATTAAATACATACTTTGGTTCTGTCTTCACAAAGGAGGACACAAATAACCTCCCAGAGATGTCGGGGAACATAGGGTCTAATGAGAGGGAGGAACTGAAAGAAATCAGTATTTGTAGGGAAATGGTGTTAGGGAAATTGATGGGATTGAAGGCCGATAAATCCCCAGGGCCTGATAATCTACATCCTAGGGTACTTAAGGAAGTGGCCCTAGAAATAATAGATGCATTGCTGGTCATCTTCCAAAATTCTATAGACTCTGGCACAGTTCCCATGGATTGGAGGGTAGCTAATGTAACCCCACTATTTAAAAAAGGTGGTAGAGAGAAAATGGGGAATTATAGACCGGTAAGCCTGACATCGGTAGTGGGGAAAATGCTAGAATCCATTATAAAAGATGTAATAGCAGAGCACTTGGAAAACAGTGACAGGATCGGACAAAGTCAACATGGATTTACAAAAGGTAAATCATGCTTGACTAATCTACTGGAATTTTTTGAGGATGTAACTGGTAGAATAGATAAGAGAGAACCAGTGGATGTGGTGTATTTGGACTTTCAGAAGGCTTTCGATAAGGTCCCACATAAGAGATTAGCATGCAAAGTTAAAGCTTATGGATTGGTGGTAAGGTACTGACTTGGATAGAGAACTGGTTGGCAGACAGGAAGCAAAGAGTTGGAATAAACAGGTCTTTTTCCAAGTGGCAGGCAGTGACTAGTTGGGTACTGCAGGGATCGGTGCTAGGACCCCAGCTATTCACAATATATATTAATGATCTAGACGAGGGAACTAGATGTAATATCTCCAAGTTTGCAGACGACACAAAGCTGGGTGGGCGTGTGTGCTGTGAGGAGGATGTAGAGAAACTTCAGTATGATTTGGACAGGTTGGGTGATTGGGAGATGCATGGCAGATGCAGTATAATGTGGGTAAATGCGAGGTTATCCACTTTGGTGGCAAAAACAGGAAGGCAGATTATTATCTGAACGGCAATAGATTGGGAAAAGGGGAAGTGCAACAAGACCTGGGTGTCCTTGTGCACCAGTCGCTGAAGGTAAGCATGCAGGTGCAGCAGGCGGTTAAGAAGGCAAATGGTATGTTGGCCTTCATAGCGAGAGCATTCGAGTACAGGAGCAAGGATGTCTTGCTGCAGTTGTACAGGGCCTTGGTGAGACCACACCTTGAGTATTGTGTGCAGTTTTGGTCACCTTATCTGAGGAAGGATGTTCTTGCCATGGAGGGAGTGCAGCGAAGATTCACCAGACTGATACCAGGGATGGCAGGAATGACGTATGAAGAGAGATTGGGTTGATTAGGCTTATATTCGCTAGAGTTTAGAAGAATGAGAGGGGATCTCATTGAAATTATAAAATTCTAACAGGACTAGACAGACTAGATGCGGGAAGGATGTTCCCGATGGCGGGGGAGTCCAGAACCAGGGGTCACAGTCTAAGGATAAGGGGTAAGCCATTTAGGACTGAGATGAGGAGGAATTTCTTCACCCAGAGAGTGGTGAACCTGTAGAATTCTCTACCACAGAAGGCAGTTGAGGCCAATTCATTAAATATATTCAAGAAGGAGTTAGATATATTTCTTAAGGCTAAAGGGATCAAGGGATATGGGGAGAAAGCAGGGACAGGGTACTGAGTTTGGATGATCAGCCATGATCTCATTAAATGGCAGAACAGGCTCGCAGGGCCGAATGGCCTACTCCTGCTTCTATCTTCTATGTTTCTATGTAACACGGACATGCAGTAGGATAGGATAGGCACCTGCATGGAGCAGCTAATGCGCTACTCACAGGAGCACATGCTATCTCTGGAGAATAGATGGCTATCTATGGAGAATAGATGGCAGGCACTCATAGACCTCCTCTCTGGGAGGGATGCAACGTAGACGTGGGTCCTCATGGCCCCACTACTGTGCAGCAAGGTGCTCTCCAGCTCCTTGCTAGCCGGGAAGTGTGGGTGGCCCATGAGAGGGATGATGGTGAGAGGGGACATGGAAGTGGAGACTCCTCTCAAAGCACCCACACTTGTCCCCCGTTTCCCCCCCTCAGTCAGAGCCAGATGGCTCTTTGGATCGTGATAGCTGAGTCTGCCCCTGCACAGTCGCAGGAGGAGCAGACTTTGGCGGGGCCATCACAGGCTCCAAAACTCAGAGGATGTCCGCCAAAAGGGTCTGCAGTCGCAGCAGGGAAGTGAGTAGGCTGCCTCTACCTCTGCTGAAGCCACAGAGGTAGCACCTCGTAGAAGCACACGTAAGAGAAAGATGAAACACAAGTAGGTGCACAAGGGTAGCCACTTGGGTATTTTAATAAATGTTTCTGTAAAGTTTCCGTTTCTGTGATGTCACAGATAAAAATATTTATTTTCACCACTGGACAAATTTGTGTGCAACTTTAGAAGTGGCTTCGTGAGTTGGAGTGAATGGTGAGACATAACGTTACCTCCAGCAATGGTGGTCAGTGTGAAAGGAATGGCTTGGTCATTGTAGGGATGCTTTATGGTGTTGCTGTGGGGTAGTATGAACCTGGCACAGCATGTGGCAGCCATATAGGTGTAATATGTAAAGTTAGTAAATCTGGCCATGATGAGGCAGCAATGTGCTCAGGTGCTAGTGGGATCTGGACCGGAGGTTCCTCCTCCTCCTCCTCCTCGTCTTCCAGCTGTTCCTCCTCCTCCTTTGAAGAGGCTGTGCGCTCAGAGCCTTGCTCCTCATGCAGCGCTAATCCTTGCTGCTGCACAATGTTGTGATCTAAATTACCTCGGTCGCCTCTACTGCTTGGGTTGCTGCTGCGCTGACAAACACACCCAAGGGAATGGTGTGTGGGGGCGGGATGACGGCATGTTCCTGACCCGCTCCAAGGTTTTTCAAATTTTCCTCCTGACCAGCCTCCAATCGACACCAGAAAATTCTGGCCCATGTGTTCAGGCCCCACTCTAGGAATTGAGCACCTAATACAATGGGACAGGATTGCTTATGCAGTGGAGGCAGTACCGAGGGAGTGCTGCACTGTGATAGAATCTCTGTGGGGTTCCCCGATCCCATACTGTAACTTCCAGTTCAATGCGTTACATACCTGGATTTCGAGCTTTTCTTCTTGCCAGGGTTCTGAATGCCGACTCGTACAATCCCATTTTCAGGAATCCTTCCACCAAACCACACACAGAGCTCCCAGTGGACACGGCTTTCCTGGCGTGGGGAGTAGAGGAGTGGCTCATCGTGATGTTTGCAGTAAAGAGCATTTATGGAGTGCTGGTCTGTCACACTGGCCAGCTGAGGATCAGAGGGCCCAACAATGTCCATCCACAGTGCACAAGCATTCACACCTCTCAGTGCTAATGCCAACACGGGCCTTGGGTTAGTATAATCAGGAGTGTAAGCAGGAGGCAGCTTGCCTATGGAGAGAGAAAAAACTGTAACCCATATCCAACTGCAAACATGTGAAAAATTGCCTATCAGGTAAATGATGTAACTATGGGTTTGGATTCTACTGTATCTTTTTGTTCAATGGAGAAAGATTTGCAAGTGGGCTGACTCGCGTGAGCGAATCCAGATCAGAGCTTGCTGGCTGATTCTCCAGAGAGAATACACTCCAGCAGGACTGATTAGTGATTGTGGTGCTCAGACTAAGTTAGAATACACAGCCTGTATTACTGGTCACATTTGGCAGTGCACTGTTTACCTGCGCTCTCAGCCAGGAGGCTGTGTGAAGGGTGAAGCAGTCGAAGGCCACAGATATCCATCCCACAGCTAAGGACGAGCTGCAGTGTGTGGTGAAGGGCCGTAGGATCAACGAATAAGTTCTCAAACACTAGCGCCATGGTAACCTGAAATAGAGTAATGTTGAAATGAATCAATCGATTGGCACGTTAATTCTCAGTAGGTGCTCAAAGCAACCTGTAATCCTTCACATATAAGGGTCAAACTTACAGATGGGCTATACTAGCAGGGAGTTTGCCTGCTATGTGTGGTGTCAGAGTGGCTCATTATTGGTATAGTGCATTTGTAAAATTGATCCCTAATTTCCCTCTGTAGGTACTCGCTAGAGTACTGATACAAGGGCCATACACCTTGACTGCCATTTCTCGCATGATGCTAAGTCAATGTAAGCATTACCAACACTCGGGATATGTGTCCCTTTATTCCTCTGAACCAGCATTAACAATGGACCTGTCTACACGTTTACACAGGGCTGTTCCATTCCAACTACATCACTGGCATGTGACAGCAGTGTGTGATCCTGCCCTTACGTGTAAATAAGGGCCTTGTCATCCATGACCTTATTGTGGACGATCAAATTGACATCATGGCATTGATGGAGACATGGTTGAAGGGTGATGATGTAGGAATGGTCTAATTCCTATCAAGAGACTGAGGTCGACTCAGGCGATCAATCAAAAGAAGTTTAATGTAAAACTAACTGAGTTTAACAGCCAAATGCAAGAGAACTACGGATACAGGTCTTTACAGTTCAGAGGCTCCACGAGGACTGCCCGGGCGGTCCCGTGGACGGCGTCATGACGTCATCATGTTTTTCCCGCCGTTGGAGGATCACGTGATTAACGGCATGATGTCATCGCGTTTGCCCGCGCTCTTAAAGGGACCGCGCTCTGTACATGCAAACAGTATATACAAAGATACAGGTTCAGGCTGTAGCTAACAGATTGTTAAAGGGAATTATGTACAGTTGTTCAGAGTCCCTTAGTGGCTCTGCCACAATGACACCTTTCCCCTTAATGAAGCTTCCCCACCTGGCTATACTTTCCACCATATTCCACGCCCAAACCACCGTGGTGGTGGTGTAGTCCTTATATCTAAATCACACCTTGGTCTGTCTCCCTACTCCTCCGGCAACTTCTCCTCCTTTGAGCATCTCACATTGTTCCACCCCTCTCGTCTCTCTTTTAAAATCTTTACTCTGTACCGCCCACCCAAATACCACACCAATTTTCTCAATGAGCTATCGTCTCTGCTTTCCTCCCTCTGCCTCTGCACTGAGCGACTTCTCATCCTCGGTGATTTCAACCTCCTCTCAACTCATCGTGCTCCCTCGTCTCTGAGTTCACTGCCCTCCATTCCTCCCTTAATCTCTCCCTTCATGTCAACTCCCCCACCCATATACACACTCTTATGTTCATTAATATGTAGACATTCTTATTATGAACACAGCTAGCTTTTGCTAGACACTTTTATTGAGCACATGTGGACTAGGTACAGTATCTGTAGAGGCTTCCATCTTGACTGTTGCCTTGTGGGTAGCCTAGTGCCTCATGGGTAATGTAGTCTTAATATACATACAGCTGGGTAGTGTAGTCTTATGCATACAGCTATATACAGCTCTACACAGCTCTACGGCTCCACCTAGTGTCCACTATAGAATGACATGTTATTGATCATTACATCCCCCTTTCTTTGAGGTTTAACAAAATCAATATCAATCAACTTTCAAGAAAACAATAAAGATAATATCAGTAGCACTTTTGTTAGTGCTCTATAAACATAAACATTTTCAAAACAGTCAACACATTTTCAAAGCTTTACATTGTACTCAAAGATTACGTCTATCAGGCTTTTTTACTTCACGTGTGGATCTTCTCAACACGGGTAAGTCTGATGTGTCTTCATGAGATTGTTCTGGCGGTGAATGACAAGATGCAGTTGCGGCATTGTCATCAATCTGCTCTTGAATAGATCGAGGTCTCCTTGCGATCTTTGCTTGGAGAGGGTTTCAGTGTTTCCTTCACTCTTCATGCCATAACTCTCAATGTAGTCAATGCACTCTCGAAAAACTGCTGGCAGCTGGATCCCATCATACAGCATAGTCCTCTCAGCAGCCTCGGCTAATGGAACACCAAAGATTGGCCTGAGGGAAGAAGGAGTATCCACCGGAACTGCTTCCTGCTCTGGTGCAGGCTTCTTCTTTTTCTTTTTCTCTTTCCACTGCTTAACAACATCTGCTGCGGTTATATCTTTGGACTTTTTCTCCTTGTGTTTTTCCTCTTTTGCTTTTCTTCCTTTGGCTTCTCTTTGACCTTAAAGTCTTTTTCTTTCTTCTTGGAGAAACTAGGCTTTTTGAAGACATGGATACCCTTTGGCCTTTTCATCCTTGATGGGCTCTCTGCTTCATCACCTGAGTCATCTGGTCTGCTTATGGCACAGTTTATACGGTAGACTCTCTTGACCAGTTCTAAGTCTTCACAAGCTTTGTCACCTAGTATCGAATCAAGTCTTTCAGCCACAACAGAAAACATGAGATGATGCACTTTGTCTTTGACTGTCACTTTAAGTCTGCATACACCTAAGCTATCTATTTTCTGTCCATTATAGCTCTTCAGTAGTACTGAATTTTTCTGTATTTTGAGCTTTTCTTTCATATTTTTTATGTCACTCATACTGATTAAGTTTGCTTTTGCCCCAGTGTCCAGTTTCAATGTAACTAATGCTCCATTTATCTGCAGTGGGATCATCCATTTGTCCACTTTTACTGCATTGACTTTATGTTCAGCATTGTCCATTTCTGAGGGCTGCACATTTTCTGTATCTTTTTTGATATCGTCACATGACACCATTCCTACAAAAAATGTCTCACTTAAATCAGTGTCCTCAATCACATTAACTTGTTGCCCTTTCTTAGTTTTTACTTTTGAAAAGCATTGTTTGGCAAAGTGATTCTTTCCATTACACTTTGTGCACATTTTTCCAAACGCTGGGCATTGTCTTAACTGGTGTTTGTAACCACAGCGTTTACAATTAAAAATTTCATCCTCCGATTGCTTTTCATTTCTGTTCTGCCCACGTTTCTTCCCCTTGTAGGACACAGCACCGACAGCAGCATTATCACTCATTACAATCGCATCATTATTGATTTCACTGAAAGTCTTCGCGTGCTTTCGAGCTAGCTCGCTGGCTTGGCATATTTTCACCGCATTTTCCAAATTTAGTTCGGTTTCTCTCAACAGACGTTCCCTGACTTTTTTATCATGAATACCAAACACAATCTGGTCACGAATCATGGATGATTTCAGCTCAGAGAAATTACATGTCTGTGCTTTCAGTTTCAGATCAGTTATAAAGCTATCAAAAGTCTCATTTTGCTTCTGTGTCCTTGAACAGAACATGTATCTTTCATAGGTCTCATTCTTTTTGGGAGAGCAATGTGCATCCATTTTTTTTAGCACATCTTCTAATTTTTCTCTGTTCTCCTCTGGATTAAATACAAATGTATTAAATATCTCTATCGCCTGTGGGCCTGTAACCGTAAGCAGCAACGCTATTTTTCTTGCGTCTGGCTTCGTACCGAATCCGATGGCAGCAATGTAGAGTTCGAATTGTTGTTTAAAAATCCGCCAATTGTAGTCGACATTTCCCTCGAGATTCAAACGCTCTGGTGGCTTCAAATTCTCCATGTCGCTTTTCACAATTTTCAGCAGATCTTCACCATCCTGGTACCATCTTATGTTCATTAATATGTACACATTCTTATTATGATCACAGCTAGCTTTTGCTAGGCACTTTTATTGAGCACATGTGGACTAGGTACAGTATCTGTAGAGGCTTCCATCTTGACTGTTGCCTTGTGGGTAGCCTAGTGCCTCATGGGTAATATAGTCTTAATATACATACAGCTGGGTAGTGTAGTCTTATACACACAGCTATATACAGCTCTACACAGCTCTACGGCTCCACCTAGTGTCCACTATAGAATGACATGTTATTGATCATTACACACACTGCCACCCCTACCCATGTACACATGGCCGCCCCCTCGATCTTATCATCTCACGTGGCCTCGATATCCCCTCTGTAGTCATCACCAATAAGGCAATCTCCAACCATTTCCTTATATCACTCTCTACCCATATCCTCCTTCTCCCTCCTGAACCCACTTCTTTTCGTATCCGCCCTGGAATAAAAACTCTAACCACTGCACTTTCTAATTCCCAACCACCTAAGTACTATTCTCAATGACATCGCTGCAGCTATTGACTTACTAAATCACACCCTCTACACCACCTTAGATGCCCTTGTTCCCACTAAAATCATTACACTCTCTCACCCTAGTCATTCCCCCTGGTATACCCCTCATCTCCACTCCCTTAAATCCAAGGAATGCAGACTTGAGAGTCTTTGGCGGACAACTGGTTTAATTATCCATCACCAGATTTGGCTAGATTATATAAAGCACTACTGGGTCCTGCTCTCCATCACTAAAACCGCCCATTATTCTAAGATCATCCAGGACGGCAAAAATAACACCAGGCTTCTCTTCTCCACCACTAACCGTCTTCTCAAGCCACCCTCCCCACCTCCTTCTCCCTCACCTCCAACAATAAATGTGAGGAGCACATGGCCTACTTTGTTAAAATCACTGACAACATCCGTTCACCTGCTTCTGCTTTCAATTCCCTCCCTTCCCGAACCCACTGGACCTTACTTCCTCTCCGTTTTCCCCCTGCCTTAACCCTAAATTTGCATATTTCTCTCCTCTCTCCCCTCTTGCCCTTTCAAAGCTCATCTTGTCAATGAGACCGACCTCCTGCTCTCTCGACCCTATTCCTACTAAATTGCTGACAACCCAACTTTCCTTCCTGGCTCCCATGTTAGCGGATATTGTTAACGGTTCTCTCTCCTCTGTTATTTTCCTCTTTCCTTCAAATCTGTGGTCATCACCCCTCTCCTCAAAAAAACAACCTTTGACCCCTCCGTCCTTGCACACTATCGCCCCCATCTCCAACCTCCCTTTCCCCTCCAAAGTTCTTGGAAGTGTTGTCACCTTCCAAATCTGTGCCCATCTTTCCCAGAACTCCTTGTTTGAATCCCTCCAACCAGGCCTCTGCCCCACCACAGCACTGAAACTGCTCTTACCAAGGAAACAAATTGCAGCCTAATTGACTGCGACAAAGGTAATCTATCCATTCTCGTCCTTCTCAACCTGTCTGCAGCCTTTGACACGGTTGCCCACAAAATTCTGCTCCAACGCCTCTCCACTGTCATCCAGCTGGATGGGCTTGCACTTGCCTGGTTTCATTCCTATCTTTCCAGCCATAACCATAGAATCACCTGCAATGGCTGTTCTTCCTGATCCCGCACTGTCACCTCTGGTGTCCCCCAAGGATCTACCCTTGGCCCCCTCCTATTTCTCATCTACATCATCCAGCGACACAACGTGAGTTTTCACATGTACGCTGATGATACCCAGCTCTACCTCTCCTCCACCTCTCTCGAACCCTCTACCGTCTCTATACTATCAGTCTGCTTATCCGACATCCAACATGAGTAGAAATTTCCTCCAATTAAATATCAGGAAGACTGAAGCCATTGTCTTCGGTTCATGCCACAAACTCCATTCCTTTTCCACTGATTCGATCTCTCTCCCTGGCAACTATCTAAGGCTGACCAAGTCTGTTTGCAACCTTGGTGTCATATTTGATCATGAATTGAGCATCCAACCTCATATCCGTTCTATCACTAAGACTGCCCATTTCCACCTTCGTAATATCGCCCGTCTCTGCCCTTACCTCAACTTATCTGATGCTGAAACCCTCATCCATGCCTTTATCACCTCTAGGCTTGACTATTCCAATGCACTCCTGGCCGACCTCCCTAGTTCTACCCTCTATAAACTTGAGGTCATCCAAAACTCTGCCGCCCGTGTGCTAACTCGCACCAAGTCCCGCTCACCCATCTCCCCTGTGTTTGCTGACCTACATTGGCTCCCAGTTAAGCAACCCCTCGATTTTAAAATTCTCATCCTTGTTTTCAAATCCCTCCATGGCCTCACCCCTCCTTATCTCTGTAATCTCCTCCAGCCCTATAATCCTCCGAGACCTCTGCGCTCCGCCTATTTGGTTTTTTGAACATCCCTGATTTTAAATGCTTCATCATTTGCGGTCATGCCTTCAGCTGCCTTGGTCCTAAGCTCTGGAATTCCCTCCCTAAATCTCTCCGCCTCTCCACTTCTCTTCCCTCCGTTAAGGCGGTCCTTAAAGACTACCTCTTCAACCAAGCTTTTGGTCATCTGCCCCAACATCTTATATGGCTCGGTGTAAATTTTTATTTTTAAAGCACTCCTGTGAAGCACCTTGGGACGTTTTATTATGTTAAGGTGCTATATAAATATAGATTATTGTTGTTGTTGTTACCTCAGGCTTCTGCTCACAGCTCGCCCCGATCTCAGTCGCGCTGGGACAGTAGCTCTCATCTGTCTCTACTGTCTGCCAATAAAACCCAGTCTCAATCTCAAATATCTTCTGAACGGCCTGTGTAAAAACCAAAAGACAGAGAAGCTCAGTCCAAAATGTGATCAAAGTCACATACTCAAAGAACCTATGCTTATTAAAGTATCTTTCACACACACCCAGTGTGAATAAACTGAACACGCTCAGTGTGAACAAACAGTGAACACGCTCAGTGTGGACAGTGAACACGCTCAGTGTGAACAAACAGTGAACACGCTCAGTGTGAACAGTGAACACACTCAGTGTGAATGAACAATTTATTCAGGCCCACCTTGGTATCTGGGTTGACAGAGATCATGGAGTTGAGACGAGTTGGGGGAAGGCAGACATGTGGAGGGAACATTTGCTCCTGAAGAGAATCATTCAGCTGCGTACTCCACCATATCGCTGCTTTCAGGCATGTTTGAGATAAGAATTTCACAACCAGCTGGTAAAATATAGATGTTCCTCGCAGTTCCTCCTTCATCTGCAAATAATCAAAGAGAGGAGGCAAGGAAACATAGAAACATAGAAGATAGGAGCAGGAGTAGGCCATTCGGCCCCTCGAGCCTGCTCCGCCATTCAATGCGATCATGGCTGATCATCCAAATTCAGTACCCTGTCCCTGCTTTCTCCCCATATCCCTTGATCCCTTTAGCCTTAAGAAATATATCCAACTCCTTCTTGAATATAGTTAATGAATTGGCCTCTACTGCCTTCTGTGGTAGAGAATGCCACAGGTTCACCACTCTCTGGGTGAAGAAATTCCTCCTAATTTCTGTCCTAAATGGCTTACCCCTTATCCTTAGACTGTGACCCCTGGTTCTGGACTCCCCGACCATCGGGAACATCCTTCCTGCATCTAGTCTGTCCAGTCCTGTCAGAATTTCATAAGTTTCAATGAGATCCCCTCTCATTCTTCTAAACTCCAGCGAGTATAAGCCCAATCGACCCAATCTCTCCTCATACGTCATTCCTGCCATCCCAGGTATCAGCTTGGTGAATCTTCGCTGAACTCCTTCCATGGCAAGAACATCCTTCCTCAGATAAGGCGACCAAAACTGCACACAATACTCCAGATGTGGTCTCACCAAGGCCCTGTACAACTGCAGCAAGACATCCTTGTTCCTGTACTCAAACCCTCTCGCTACGAAGGCCAACATACCATTTGCCTTCTTAGCCGCCTGCTGCACCTGCATGCTTACCTTCAGCGACTGGTGCACAAGGACACCCAGGTCTTGTTGCACTTCCCCTTCTCCCAATCTATTGCCATTCAGATAATAATCTGCCTTCCTGTTTTTGACACCAAAGTGGATAACCTCACATTTATCCACGTTATATTGCATCTGCCATGCTTCTGCCCAATCACCCAACCTGTCCAAATCATACTGGAGTTTCTCGGCATCCTCCTCACAGCACACATGCCCACCCAGCTTTGTGTCGTCTGCAAACTTGGAGATATTACATCTAGGTCCCTTGTATGGATCATAAATATATATTGTGAATAGCTGGGGTCCAAGGACCGATCCCTGCGGTACCCCACTAGTCACTGCCTGCCACTTGGAAAAAGACCCATTTATTCCAACTCTTTGCTTTCTATCTGCCAACCAGTTCTCTATCCAAGTCAATACCTTGCCCCCAATCCCATGTGCCTTAACTTTACACGCTAATCTCTTATGCGGGACCTTATCGAAAGCCTTCTGAAAGTCCAAATACACCACATCCACTGGTTCTCCCTTATCTATTTTACCAGTTACATCCTCAAAAAATTCCAGTAGATTAGTCAAGCACGATTTACCTTTTGTAAATCCATGTTGACTTTGTCCGATCCTGTCACTGTTTTCCAAGTGCTCTGCTATTACATCTTTTATAATAGACTCTAGCATTTTTCCCACTACTGATGTCAGGCTTACCCGTCTGTAATTCCCCGTTTTCTCTCTGTGGTAAACCACTTTTATCGTTCACTATCGTTATACTATGGTTATCACTGTTTATATCGTTACACTATGGTTATCACTGTTTACACTGTTGTATCACTGCACAAGGTCACCTCTTGTCACGCTGTTATACCTGGGCTGACCACAGCTGACTCCGCCCATGACTCCGCCTGCTTGCCCAGGTATAAAGGTGGTCGACTGGCTGGTATTCCTCCTTGTTGGACCCGATCACCCACGAGGGTGGGCTCTGTTATTTAGCCAATAAAAACCTATAGTTACTCTCTTAACTCGTCGCTTTTCATTGGATGAATTGATAGGTATATCAATTTTATTGGCTAAATTTTGAAATGAGTGGATCGGAGCAGCCAAACGACCAGCCAAACGGCCAGCTACAACAGCCACAGCAGCCGGCCTGGCTGCGAGCCCTCCGACCGCCGTACCTGGATCTAAACCCACAGGCAGCGAACTCAGCCCTCGACTTCAAACACTGGCTGAGCTGTTTCGAATCCTACCTGGGAGAATCTGGCGTGACTCCGGGATCCAAACTAAGAGTTCTGACCGCCCAAGTGAGCCCTAAAGTATTTGCAATCATCCAGGACCTTACTACATACGAGGACGCCCTCAACCTGCTGAAAGAGCAGTACCGGAGCCCGGTAAACTCTATGTATGCCAGACATCTCCTAAGATCCCGCTCGCAACAGCCAGGAGAGTCTGTAGATGAATTTTTACGGGCGCTACAAACACTCGGCAGGGACTGTGACTTTAAAGCTGTAACGGCTGCAGAAAATACTGAAGGGAATATCCGTGATGCCTTCGTGAAAGGCCTTCGGTCCGACTACTCACGGCAAAGACTGCTCGAATCAAAGGACCTCGACCTGAATACAACTGCAGCCCTCGCTCGCTCTCTGGAAGTGGCCCATCGGGACCTCGAGGCGTATTCCAGGTACTGTGCTGCGCGACCCTGGGACTCCGGCCCGACCCCGGCCGCAATACCCCTCGCACCGCCGCCTCTGGGACCTACCTCAGCGTCGGCGTCCCAGAACCGATCGGGACTGCCACCCCCGGTACCGGCTGCAACATCGGAGCCCCGCGATCGGGCCGCCGGCTGCTTCTTCTGTGGCCAGGCGAAACACCCGAGGACGCGCTGCCCTGCAAGAAACGCGACTTGCTCCGATTGCCACAAGAAAGGCCACTTCGCTAAGGCCTGCAGGGGGAGAGCCACAGATGCCAGCAGTGCCTCATGCGAGTTGTGGGGGCGGCCATCTTTCATCAAGGCCACAGATGCCAGTATCCCCTCGTGTGAGTCGTGGGGGCGGCCATCTTTGTTCAAGGCCACCGACACCAGCAGTGCCTCATGTGAGTTGTGGGGGCGGCCATCTTCTCCGCCATTTTATTCAACCTCGTGGGCGCCGCCATTTTGTCCACCACACTCGACCGCCACCTTGCCTCCAGACCCGACCACCGCCTCACCCGCAGACTACAGCAGCTCGCTCAGCCATACACTAGCCTCCGTCACACTGGACCAAGCTCGCCCGCATCACCTGTCCAAGTCCATGATGGACATCAAAGTAAACAGCCACGCCACGACCTGCCTGTTCAACAGCGGAAGCACGGAGAGTTTCATCCATCCAGACACGGTGAGCCACTACTCCCTCACTGTCCGGCCAACGCGCAACCGGATCTCGATGGCGTCGAGGTCCCATTCTACAGACATCAGCGGCTACTGTGTTGTGACCCTGTCGGTTAGGGGCACGGAGTATAAAAATGTTAAACTCCTCGTCCTGCCCCAGCTCTGCGCTGCCGTCCTACTAGGGCTGGACTTCCAATCCCACCTTCAAAGTGTCACTTTGGCATACGGTGGACCCCTCCCCCCACTCACAGTCGACAACCAGCAGCCTTTAAACCGCCCACTGCATACCACCTGCGGCCTATCCACCCTCAAGGTCCCGCCCCCCTCCCTGTTCGCTAACTTCACCCGCGACTGTAAACCCGTCGCCACCAAGAGCAGGCGGTACAGCGCCGGGGACAGGGCTTTTATTAGCTCTGAGGTGCAGCGTCTCCTGAAGGAGGGCATCATCGAGAGGAGCAACAGCCCCTGGCATGCCCAGGTCGTAGTCGTTAAGACCGGCAATAAAAACCGCCTGGTCATCGACTACAGCCAAACCATAAACCGGTACACCCAGCTGGACGCATACCCCCTTCCCCGCATATCTGATATGGTCAATCAGATTGCACAGTACCGGGTATTCTCCACCATCGACCTTAAGTCGGCCTATCACCAACTCCCTATCCGCCCTGAGGACCGCCAGTATACCGCCTTCGAGGCGAATGGCCGCCTCTACCACTTCCTTAGGGTTCCCTTCGGCGTCACCAACGGGGTTTCGGTCTTCCAAAGGGAGATGGACTGGATGGTTGACCAGAACGGGCTGCAGGCCACGTTCCCTTATCTAGATAACGTCACCATCTGCGGCCGCGACCGGCAGGACCACGATGTTAATCTGGAGAAATTCCTCCGTACGGCCGAACGGCTGAACCTCACTTACAATAAGGAGAAATGTGTGTTTAACACCTCGCGTCTCGCCATCCTCGGCTGCGTAGTAGAGAACGGGGTCATCGGCCCCGACCCCGAAAGAATGCGCCTCCTCATGGAGCTACCCCTCCCCCACTGTCCAAAGACGCTGAAGAGAACCCTGGGGCTCTTCGCCTACTATGCCCAATGGGTGCCGAATTATGTGGACAATGCCAGACCCCTCATGAAGTCCACCTCCTTCCCCCTGACGGCAGAAGCGTGCGCAGCCTTCTCCCTCATAAAGGGAGACATTGCTAAGGCCACAATGCACGCGGTGGATGAGTCTATCCCTTTCCAAGTGGAGAGCGATGCATCCGACTTCGCCCTAGCAGCAACCCTTAACCAGGCGGGGAGACCTGTGGCCTTCTTCTCAAGGACCCTCCAGGGCCCTGAGATCCGACACTCTTCGGTCGAGAAGGAGGCCCAGGCGATTGTGGAGGCAGTACGACGCTGGAGGCATTACCTGGCAGGCAAACGATTTACCCTCCTCACCGACCAGCGTTCAGTCGCTTTTATGTTTAATAACAAGCTGAGGGGCAAAATCAAGAACGACAAGATCTTGAGGTGGAGAATCGAGCTCTCCACCTATGATTATGATATCTTGTACCGACCTGGTAAACTGAACGAACCCCCAGATGCTCTATCACGAAGTACATGCGCCAACGCGCAAATTGATAGACTGCAGACCCTCCACAACGACCTCTGCCACCCCGGGGTCACCAGGCTTTACCACTTCATTAAGGCCCGCAACCTGCCCTACTCCATCGAGGAGGTCAGGACCATGACCAGGAACTGCCAAACCTGTGCCGAATGCAAACCGCATTTCTTTAGGCCGGACAGAGCAAGCCTGATCAAGGCCACCCGCCCCTTCGAGCGCTTGAGCATCGATTTTAAGGGGCCCCTCCCGTCCTCTGACCGTAATGTGTACTTCCTCAACATCATTGATGAGTACTCCCGTTTCCCCTTTGCCTTCCCCTGCCCAGACATGACCAGTACCACGGTCATCAAATGCCTGAACGACCTCTTCGCCTTGTTCGGGTTCCCGAACTATATACATAGCGACCGGGGCTCATCCTTCATGAGCGAGGAACTTCATCAGTTCCTACTAGCGAGAGGCATTGCTGCAAGCAGGACCACCAGCTACAACCCCCGAGGGAACGGCCAGGTGGAAAGAGAGAACGCGACTGTCTGGAAGGCCGTTCTCTTAGCCTTAAAGTCTAAGGGCCTGCCAACCTCTCGCTGGCAGGAAGTCCTCCCGGCAGCGCTGCATTTCATCCGGTCACTGCTTTGCACGGCCATTAACGCCACCCCCCATGAACGAATGTTTGTTTTCCCCAGGAAGTCGACTACGGGAACCTCGCTACCAACATGGCTGACTTCTCCGGGGCCCGTCTTGCTGCGAAAGCACGTGAGGGCCCATAAAACGGACCCCCTGGTCGAGAGGGTGGACCTCCTGCACGCCAACCCCCAGTACGCCTATGTGGCATACCCAGACGGGCGGGAGGACACAGTCTCCTTACGAGACCTTGCACCCTCGGGCACCCCTGAGACACCACCGTTACCCCCCACCACCCCCCCAAATCCACCCCAGGTAGACGGCATGCCGGAACCCCACGAGCCTTCGCCGACCACGCAGACACCAGCATTAACATCGGATACTGCATCACCGCCGCCGCTGCTGCGCCGATCAGAGAGATTACGAGGCCTCCGGACAGACTGACATACCCGAACTGGTAACACACTTCACCCCGCCGGACTCAAATCTAAACAAGGGGTGAATGTGGTAAACCACTTTTATCGTTCACTATCGTTACACTATGGTTATCACTGTTTATATCGTTACACTATGGTTATCACTGTTTACACTGTTGTATCACTACACAAGGTCACCTCTTGTCACGCTGTTATACCTGGGCTGACCACAGCTGACTCCGCCCATGACTCCGCCTGCTTGCCCAGGTATAAAGGTGGTCGACTGGCTGGTATTCCTCCTTGTTGGACCCGATCACCCACGAGGGTGGGCTCTGTTATTTAGCCAATAAAAACCTATAGTTACTCTCTTAACTCGTCGCTTTTCATTGGATGAATTGATAGGTATATCACTCTCTACCACCTTTTTTGAATAGTGGGGTAACATTAGCTACCCTCCAATCCGTGGGTACTGTCAGAACTGGACAGCCAGTTCTCCAAGCAGAAATCCCACAATGATAGAGTCAGCCCCTTAGTTACCCAAAGCGCAGGAACAATGGCCACTGCTGTCAGAATAGGTAGGGCTCAACAGACAGCACAACTGGTAAAGGCACTAAAGGTAGATCACTGACCTTGCTGCGTCTTCCTTCTTTAAGTGCAGTCCAGAGTCCTTGGACACTTTCTGAGGACTACACAGGCTGGGCATGTTAACCTCTTTATCTATGTTTCCTCTAAGGTGTGTTGGTGCACTGCCACGCACAGATCTGTAAGCTCCCACACATTTATATTCACAGGCCGCGTTGTACAGCTGGAGTGGCCCTATTTTTTTTTTATTCGTTCATGGGATGTGGGCGTCGCTGGCAAGGCCAGCATTTATTGTCCATCCCTAATTAACATAAGAACATAAGAAATAGGAGCAGGAGTAGGCCAATCGGCCCCTCGAGCCTGCTCCACCATTCAATAAGATCATGGCTGATCTGATCCTAACCTCAAATCTACTATCACTCTACATCCCTCCTGAACCCATGTGATCTCCTGGGAGAGGCGAAAAACCAGATAAAAAACCCAATGGCCAAGTTGGGAGAAAAAAATCTGGGAAATTCCTCTCCGACCCATCTAGGCGATCGAAACACGTCCAGGAGATCACTGTCCCTATATTTTCTACAGTACTTACCTTCTGTAAAAGGTGATCTCCACCCCAGCCAGGAACAGGAATAGAACCATCTCCTGAAATCTAACACATAATTAGAACACAAGAAGTAGGAGCAGAACCAGGCTACACGGCCCCTGGGCCCGCTCTGTTACCCACAGGGCCATGACCGTTCCGAACATAGACTCATGTCCAATTTCCTGCCCGCTCCCCGTAACCCCTAATTCCCTTTACTTCTAAGAAACTGTCTATTTCTGTTTTAAATTTATTTAATGATGTAGCTTCCACAGCTTTCTGGGGCAGCAAATTCCACAGACCTACTACCCTCTGAGTGAAGAAGTTTCTCCTCATCTCAGTTTTGAAAGAGCAGCCCCTTATTCTAAGATTATGCCCACTAGTTCTAGTTTCACCCATCATTGGGAACATCCTCACCACATCCACCCGATCAAGCCCCTTCACAATCTTATATGTTTCAATAAGATCGCCTCTCATTCTTCTGAACTCCAATGAGTAGAGTCCCAATCTACTCAACCTCTCCTCATACGTCCACCCCCTCATCCCCGGGATTAACCGAGTGAACCTTCTTTGTACTGACTCGAGAGCAAGTATGTCTTTTCTTAAGTATGGATACCAAAACTGTATGCAGTATTCCAGGTGCGGTCTCACCAATACCTTGTACAACTGCAACAATACCTCCCTGTTTTTATATTCTCTCCCCCTAGCAATAAAAGCCAACATTCCATTGGCCTTCTTGATCACTTGCTGCACCTGCATACTAACTTTTTGAGTTTCGTGCACCAGGACCCCCAGATCCCTTTGTACTACAGTACTTTCCAGTTTCTTGCCATTAAGATAATAACTTACTCTACGATTTTTCCTGCCAAAGTGCATAACCTCACACTTTCCAGTATTGTATTCCATCTGCCAAATCTCTGCCCACTTACTTAGCCTGTCTATGTCCCTTTGCAGGTTTTTTATGTCCTCCTCACTCACTACTTTCCTTCCCATCTTTGTATCATCTGCAAACTTTGATATGTTACACTCGGTCCCCTCCTCCAAATCATTAATATAGATTGTAAAGAGTTGGGGACCCAGCACTGACCCCTGCGGAACACCACTAGTTACTGATTGCCAGTCTGAGAACGAACCATTTATCTCAACTCTCTGCTTTCTGTTAGATAGCCAATCCCCCACCCATGCCAGAATATTACCCCCAATCCCATGATTTTTTATCTTGAGCAATAATCTTTTGTGTGGCACCTTGTCAAATGCTTTTGGAAGTCTAAATACACTACATCCACTGGTTCCCCTTTATCCACCCTGTATGTTACTTCCTCAAAGAACTCAAGCAAATTTGTCAAACATGACTTCCCCTTCATAAAACCATGCTGACTTTGTCCTATTAAATTATGTTTATCCAAATGTCCCGTTACTGTCTCCTTAATAATGGACTCTAAAATTTTACCAACCACAGATGTTAGGCTAACAGGTCTATAGTTTCCAGCCTTCTGCCTACTCCCCTTTTTAAATAAGGGTGTTACATTAGCAGTTTTCCAATCTGCCGGGACCTTTGCTGAGTCCAGGGAGTTTTGGAAAATTATTACCAATGCATCCACAATCCCTACCGCCACTTCCCTCAAGACCCTAGGATGTAAGCCATCAGGTCCAGGGGATTTATCCGCCTTGAGTCCCATTATTTTACCAAGTACCACTTCCTTAGTGATTTTAATCGTATTTAGCTCCCCCCTCCCCTAGAGCCCCCTGTTTGTCCAGTGTTGGGATATTCTTAGTGTCCTCTACCGTAAAGACTGATACAAAATAATTGTTCAGTGTTTTTGCCATCTCCATGTTTCCCACCATTAATTTCCCGGTCTCATCCTCTAAGGGACAAACATTTACTTTAGCCACCCTTTTTCTTTTTATATAACTATAGAAACTTTTGCTATCTGTTTTTATATTTTTTGCTAATTTACTTTCATAATCTATCTTCCCTTTCTTAATCAACCTTGCCCTTGAGAAGGTAGTGGTGAGCCGCCTTCTTGAACCGCTGCAGTTCATGTGGTGAAGGTGCTCTCACAGTGCTGTTAGGGAGGGAGTTCCAGGATTTTGACCCAGCGACGATGAAGGAACAGCGATATATTTCTAAGTATATGGTGTGTGACTTGGAGGGGAACTTGGAGGTGGGGGTGTTCCCATACGCCTGCTGCCCTTGTCCTTCTAAGTGGAAGAGGTCATGAGTTTGGGAGGTGCTGCCGAAGAAGCCTTAGCAAGTTGCTACATTGCATCTTGTAGATGGTACACACTGCAGCCACGGTACACCAGTGGTAGATGGAGTGAATGTTTAAGGTGGTGGATGGGGTGCCAATCAAGCCAGCTGCTTTGTCCTGGATGATGTCGAGCTTCCTGAGTGTTGTTGGAGCTGCACTCATCCAGGCAAGTGGAGAGTATTCCATCACATTCCTTACTTGTGCCTTGTAGATGGTGGAAAGGCTTTGGGGAGTCAGGTGGTGAGACACTCGCCGCAGAATACCTAGCCTCTGACCTGCTCTTGTTGCCACATTATTTATGTGGCTGGTCCTGTTAAGTTTCTGGTCAATGGTGATCCCCCCCCGCCCCCGCAGGATGTTGATGGTGGGGGATTCGGCGGTGGTAATGTCGTTGAATGTCAAGGGGCGGTGGTTAGACGCTCGCTTGTTGGAGATAGTCATTGCCTGGCACGAATGTTACCTGCCATTTATCAGCCCAAGCCTGAACATCATCCAGTCTTGTTGCATGCAGGCATGGACTGCTTCATTATCTGAGGAGTTGTGAATGGCATTGAACACTGTGCAGTCATCAGTGAAAATCCCCATTTCTGACCTTATGTTGGAGGGAAGGTCATTGATGAAGCAGCTGAAGATGGTGGGGCCTAGGACACTGCCCTGTGGAACTCCTGCAGCAATGTCCTGGGGCTGTGATGATTGACCCCCAACTACCACAACCATCTTCCTATACTCAATGAGCAGGAAAAAGTCATAGTGCTGAGAGAATGGCCAGAGCCTCACAGAGCCGATCCAAATTGGAACGTCGTTTTGTAAGAGCCCTGGAACCCGGCGAGCGTTGTCTCGGACAACTGTTGACTAATGGCGGCCGTAGGACCCACAATTCTTCGCGCCCCAGCAACCGCTCTATCCACTGCACTGATTTCCCCGCATAATCCCCAGGGCTGCGATGCATTTAAAAGAGAGAAACAGAGTCGGACTCAGTGGAAACAGGTGAAGAAACCAGGAAGCGGCAGGTAGGATGGGGGAGGCGCTAGAGCAGCAATTTAGTGGTGCCGGGGGCCTCGTCGTATGTCTGCCGGGCCCGGCGGGTCTGATTCGGGGCCTGAGATGTGCACTCAATGACTTGTTGCTGAGGCCTGCGCTCACCTCCGTTCAGGTTCCTGGACCTGCTCCTCAAATGCTCCACGCAGGAAGGCGGTCTCCAGCCGCACTTTGGAGCAACACACCACGGGAGCCTGACCGATAAGTCACCAGTTCGTTGGGTATGCAAGTTGTGTGCTGAATTATTTTGATGAATGCTCTTTTTTAGGCTTAACAAACTGATGTTGAAGATTGCATTCAGGTTTCTGATAAGGGTCTCAGTGTCGCACTCGTGTTACAACATTGCCTTTCCACCTCTGGGAGTTGGTTTTGAATCCATTGCGGAGAGATGAAAGGAAAGTCCCTGGTCTTCTGTTTCGAAAGGCCAGGGCAGTATTACTGAATCACATAACTTTACATGAGTTATGGAATCATTCAGTGGATGTGGTGTATTTGGATTTTCAGAAGGCCTTTGATAAAGTCCCACATAAGAGGTTGGTGTGCAAAATTAAAGCACATGGGATTAGAGGTAATATATTGGCATGGATTGAAAATTGGTTAACAGACAGGAAACAGAGAGTAGGAATAAATGGGTCTTTTTCGGGGTGGCAGACGGTGACTAGTGGGGTACCGCAGGGATCAGTGCTTGGGCCCCAGCTATTCACAATATATATCAGTGATTTGGATGAGGGAACCAAATGTAATATTTCCAAGTTTGCTGATGACACGAAACTAGGTGGGATTGTGAGTTGTGAGGAGGATGCAAAGAGGCTTTAAGGCGATTTAAACAAGTTGAGTGTGTGGGCAAATACATGGCAGATGCAGTATAACGTGGATAAATGTGAAGTTATCCACTTCGGTAGGAAAAACAGAAAGGTAGAGTATTATTTAAATGGTGTTAGATTAGGAAATGCTGATGTACAAAGGGACCTGGGTGTCCTTGTACACCAGTCACTGAAAGCAAACATGCAGGTGCAGCAAGCAATTAGGAAGACAAATGGTATGTTGGCCTTCATTGCAAGAGGATTTGAGTACAGGAGCAAGGATGTCTTGCTACAGTTGTACAGGGCCTTGGTGAGACCACACCTGGAGTACTGTGTGCAGTTTTGGTCTCCTTACCTAAGAAAAGATATACTTGCCATAGAGGGAATGCAGCGAAGGTTCACCAGATTGATTCCTGGGATGGCAAGACTGTCATATGAGGAGAGATTGGGTCTGTTGTGTATGTAACCTGTTCCACCTTAAGAGAGCTTAAGCCTGTTCCACCTTAAGAGATGTACTACTTTCTCAGGCTGCTGTAGACGTAATACCGGGGGTGAACACACCGGTATATAAGCACTGTGCAGTAATCTTGTATTCAGTATAGTCCCTACCTCCAACCAGTAAAGACCTGTTGAGTTATACGTTTAAGTCTTTGTGTTAATTGTTCAATACAATACACATACTTAACACTGGCGACGAGTCAGGTTCTTACCCTGCGGCAGTTATTCCACGGCGGTTGAAGAGAGGTTTCAAACCTCACCACTCACCACCCCACTGGAAGCGACAGGCATTAGGACCCTGAAGCCTCCATCAGCTTGTGAACCGGAGTAGAAGACAGGACTGGGGAAGAGAGGTACAGGGCGATAGCGATCGGCAGATAAGGGCCGGGCCGCTTTGAAGTGAGGGGCGCAGCCGGGCCATCGATCGCATCCGCTGATAAGGGCCGAGCCGCTTTCAAGTGCGAGGCGCAGCCGGGCCATCGATCGAAATCCCTGATAAGGGCCGCACTCGGGCTGAAAGGCGCGGCGGCTGCAGAAGCTCAAGGTGCGAGAGCCGCGGTGCACAGCGCGGGCTATCGATCGCGGCGAAGATAAGGGCGGCACTCGGGGGCTGAAGGGAGACGGCGTCGGGGGACGGGTGAAGACCGCCAAGCGCGGGAAAACCGCCATTTTGTGGGCGGAGGACGACGGCAAGAGCGGGAAGCCGCCATCTTGGATAGCAGTAAAAAAAAAAATCTGAGAAATTGCAAATCTGATAAAGTACTACAATGCCTAAACACGGGAATATTAGCAACTTTGATAGTGACATCGAAGATTGGGCCATATATGTTGAACGAGTTAAAAATTATTGTAAGGCCAATAAAATTCGTGAGGCTGATAAAGCACTAACATTATTAAATTTAATGGGTGCGAAGACATACGGGCAATTGAAACACCTGTTATCACCAGATGAACCGGCGGATAAGACGTTCGATGAGATTGTTACTGTCCTGAAAGATCATCTAAACCCCACGCCGCTGATGCTAGCGGAACGATTTAAATTTTACGACAGAAGGCAGCTACAGCATGAAAGCAATGCTGAATATTTGCTGGAATTGCGTAAATTAGCGAAATATTGCCAGTTTCGAACGGGACTGACAGATGCACTACGAGACAAATTTGTGTGTGGTTTATTTAAACAGGATACACAAAAGCGACTGCTCGAGGAGAATGAGCTGACGCTTGAGAAGGCGGTCACTATGGCAGCAGCACACGAAGCCGCAGCGAGAGGCACGGCAGTAATGCAGCTACGGTCACCGGAGCTCAGTGCACACAAATTGGGTGTGAGTTCTGTTAAATGTTATCGTTGTGGAAAGACAACGCATGATCAGAACCAGTGTTGGTTTAAAAACCAAGAATGTAGAACTTGTGGTAGGCTTGGACATATAGCTAGAGTATGCAGGTCAGGGAAGAAGACCAGCAACAAGAAGTCACCGCAAGGGAAATACGCAAAGGTACACAAGGTGGCCGAACAGGAGTCCGATTCAGACACAAGCAGTATTGAACTGGCTAGCTTAAGGGTACTCAACGTTGGTAAGGGTGCAGACCTCCAGACAATTTGGGTTACTCTTCAGATAGAAGGAGTCCAAGTAAAAATGGAATTGGACACTGGATCGGCATTGTCGGTCATGAATAAGAAAGATTACAGAAGGTTATTCCAACATATTCCCCTACAGGATACGGAGATTATATTGACAACCTACACGGGGCAGAGAGTGTACCCCATCGGGACAATAAAGGTTGCAGTGGCCAACAAGGGCGAAGGAAGTCAAATAATGGACTTATATGTGCTACCGGAGGGAGGTCCACCACTACTAGGCTGGGAGTGGTTTAGAAACATAAATATGGACTGGCATTCGCTAAAAGCCATAAAGAGTGAGAACTCGGTGCAGATAATCAGCCCAGACTCTAGAACTGATGATGGTAAGACCAACCCATGTGCAAAAGACAAAGTTTCAGCACAGAATTCCACTGAGCAACAACAACATAGTTTAACAGAGAATTCTGAGTCTGTCAAGTCTACTGATATGCACATTTTTGAGGGACACTGGGCTCGAACTCAACTCCATTTCAAACTACAACAGCAATTAGAACAAATGATTCGCCGTTTTGAGCAAGAGATGAATGAAATAAAAAAGTTCTTTGTTACAGAGTGGGAGAATCTGGAAAGGCAACAGAAGCAACTGATGGAGAAAATGGAGCAGGAGCACACCAACCATCTGCGCGAGGAGGCCGAATGAATCAAAGCTGATTCAGGTTCTGAAGGTGCGTGCCATAATCTGGTGTCAGAAGAGTTAACGGTCAGCCAACTCCTTCATATGCTGAGGGACAAGACTCTGAAATGGGAAAAACTTGAACACGAGCTGCGATCTTCAAAGGAAAAGGGTTCGGAGCTCTCAAAAGTCATTGAGATGGCTGATGTGACGACACAGACTGAAACGACTGCAACAGAGCAGCCATTGGATGCCAAAAGTACGCTGACTCACGTCAATGTAGAACAACAGACCGCTGAAACAGCTGCTCCGGTAGAGGGACTGCATAGTCCGAGCAATCAATCTCCAAAGGAAGTTGAAGTATTAAAATCACAAATGAGGTCACTAGTAAACGACTTGCTGAAAGCCCAGAAAAAGCTGGATGCAGAGGTACACATGAAGAAGTCTCTTCAGGAAAGATGTCTGGATTTGGAACAAGAGCTGGCTAACGTCCAGCTGGGTATGGAGGAAATAGACGACCCTCTCGCTGGCCTAGCTCAGGACGACACCGAATATTACCATGACCTGTCGGATGACTCCGAATATTACGATGTCCTGTCCTGCCCAGCTTGTAACTTCGACCCCCAAAGTGCAGAAATCATGGAGGAGCACCAAAAGTCTACGGAACATCGGAAGAAGGTGGCTCTACTACGGGAAGTAAGAGAGATAGAGAAGGAACAGCAGTCGGATAGCGTCCAGTTGGGTAAGGAAGAAGTAGAAGGGCCTCTCGACCTGTTGAGTGATAGTGAATACTACGAGGATGTGGTATGCCCAAATTGTGATGGAAACTCCCAAAGTGCTGAAATCCGGAGGAAGCACTTAAGGTCTAAAGAACATAGAGAGTTGGTAGCATTACAGCTGTCCGCCGAGAAGATGGGAACGACAAGAGTTGTAAAAAGGCAGAAAAGAAAAAGAAGAGGCCGAAAATAATAATTGTTTAAAATATTGTTACTTCTACTACCTCCGGCCGAACACTACGAAAAGATGCTGTCTGGAACGAATTAAGATCAGAGACTGAATTTACGAACTGTTCCCACAGAGACTGAACCTGTAAACTGTTCCCACTAAGAGTATGTTGCAACTGTTCGTAGAGATTGAATCTGTGAACTGTTTTCCGCAGAGACTGAATCTGTGATATGTTACGTTAAACATGAAGTTATATATGTATATATGTTATTACGTTATGTTAAATGGGGGGGATGACTATAAAGCTAAGAAGGGAGGAGTGTTGTGTATGTAACCTGTTCCACCTTAAGAGAGCTTAAGCCTGTTCCACCTTAAGAGATGTACTACTTTCTCAGGCTGCTGTAGACGTAATACCGGGGGTGAACACACCGGTATATAAGCACTGTGCAGTAATCTTGTATTCAGTATAGTCCCTACCTCCAACCAGTAACGTTGAGTTATACGTTTAAGTCTTTGTGTTAATTGTTCAATACAATACACATACTTAACAGGGTCGACTAGGCCTGTATTCACTAGAGTTTAGAAGAATGAGAGGGGATCTCATTGAAACGTATAAAATTCTGACTGGGCTAGACAGACTGGATGCAGAGAGGATGTTTCCCCTGGCTGGGGGGTCTAGAACAGGGGTCACAGTCTCAGGATACGGGGTAGGACATTTAGGACTGAGATGAGGAGAAGTTTCTTCATTCAGAGGGTGGTGAACCTGTGGAATTCTCTACCACAGAAGGCTGTGGAGGCCAAGTCACTGAATATATTTAAGAAGGAGATAGATAGATTTCTAGACACAAAAGGCATCAAGGGGTATGGGGAGAGAGTGGGAATATGGTATTGAGATAGAGGACCAGCCATGATCATATTGAATGGCGGAGCAGGCTCGAATGGCCGAATGACCTACTCCTGCTCCTATTTTTCTATGTTTCTATTCTGAAGGCTGAAATTTCAGAAAAGTAAACAGTTTCCACAATGAAGGATTACAGCTAGCTTAGAAGTGATGATAGAGATTCTGGATTTTGGACTCTCATGCAATGAAACTCAGTGAAGTGAAGACAGGAAAGTGAATAGTTATATATTTATTATCTTTTTTTGGAATATATTTATTTTTAACTTTTAAAAATAAATTATCCTGATCTCTAGTGAGTGAGTGTCTTGCTGAACCTCTTCAGGCAAAACTCTTTTTTAATGTTTCAATTCATGCCGTGTAACCCAAGAAGACGGTCCTGAACAGGAAATGTTGATGTGAATGAGTGTCTGATTAAAACTGAGCAATACCAAGGTAGGAGAGGGAGGGAAAGGGAAGCACTTTTTAAACTTAAATTAGGCCGGAGTTCTATAAGCGCTTTTGCTCCCATGGAAAGCAGTTTTGGCTGCACTTCAAGAAGAGCTAATTGAGGGTACTAAAGGCGTGAGGCATGAGTCTCGTATGGGTTTACGTTTGCACTGAGTGCATGCTATCTCCAGCTTTAGTTTCTCACCACCTTCCAACAAATGTTGGAAACAAAGTTATTGCTAATGTCTGGTGCAATAATAAGAAAACTTAACAGAACAAGTTATTTTGGTTCATCAAGTGTTTTCCTTCCACCAACAATATCCAGTCTATTTGTTTTTGGGGTGAGACGTTAAATCTGCTCCTGTGGTTCAGATGGATTAATAAGGGACAGCCAGCATGGACTTGTTAAAGGCAAATCGTGTCTGACTGAGGTAGCCAAGAATGTCACCTGCCACCTGCCCTTATACCTCCCCCGTGATGCGCTATCAATTACTCATAAAAGACGGAGAGTTAGGAGAGTAACTAAAAGGCTTTTATTAACAAAGAACAGAGCATGCCTCTCGTGGTTGACTGGTTTCCAAGAAGGCAGGGGGCTGCAGGGCAGTCACCTTTATATCTGGGCATGTGGGTGGAGCCAGGGGCGGAGCCAGCTGAGGCATGCATAGATACAACAGTGTGCAACAACAACAACAACAGTGAACAACAATAACAGTGGTTTACCACATTCACCCCTTGTTTAAAATTGAGTCCGGCGGGGTGAAGTGTACTAAAGGTTCGTGTAAGTAAGTCTATCAGGTGGCCTTGTATGCCGTCCTGATCGTGGTGGTGGCGGCGGTGATGGTGCAGCATCCAACGTTGAATCTGGCGTCTCATTGAGTGGTTGGGTGGTCAATGACGGGTCCTGGGGCTGCGGCATGCCGTCTACAAGGGTTGGGTTGTGGGTAGTGGTGGATGGCAATGGTAGTGTTTCAGGGGCACCCGAAGGTGCGAGGTCTCGTATGGAGACTGTGTCCTCCCGCCCGTCCGGGTACGCCACGTAAGCATACTGGGGGTTGGCGTGGAGGAGGCTCACCCTCTCGACCAGGGGTTCCGTTTTATGGGACCTCACGTGCTTCCGCAGTAGGACGGGTCCTGGAGACGTCAGCCATGTCGGTAGCGAGGTCCCCGATGTGGACTTCCTGGGGAAAGTGAACATTTTTTCATGGGGGGTGGCATTGGTGGCCGTACAAAGCAGTGACCGAATGGAGTGGAGCGCCGCAGGGAAGACCTCCTGCCAGCGAGAGGTCGGAAGGCCCTTAGATTTTAAGGCTAAGAGGACGGCCTTCCAAACCGTCGCGTTCTCTCTTTCCACCTGGCCGTTCCCCCGGGGGTTGTAGCTGGTGGTTCTGCTTGTAGCAATACCTCTCGTGAGCAGGTACTGACGGAGTTCGTCGCTCATAAAGGATGAGCCCCGGTCGCTATGGATATAGCTAGGGAAGCTGAACAAGGCGAAAAGGTCATTCAGACCTTTAATGACCGTGGTACTGGTCATGTCTGGGCAAGGGATGGCAAACGGGAAACGGGAGTACTCATCAATTATGTTGAGGAAGTACACGTTGCGGTCAGAGGAGGGGAGGGGCCCTTTAAAATCGACGCTCAGGCGCTCAAAGGGGCGAGTGGCCTTGATCAGGCTTGCTCTGTCTGGCCTATAAAAATGCGGTTTGCACTCGGCACAGATTTGGCAGTTCCTGGTCATGGTCCTGACCTCCTCGATGGAGTAGGGCAGGTTACGGGATTTGATGAAATGGAAGAACCTGGTGACCCCCGGGTGGCAGAGGTCATTGTGGAGGGTCTGCAGTCTATCAACCTGCGCGTTGGCGCATGTACCACGTGATAGGGCATCTGGGGGCTCATTGAGTTTCTCGGGCCGGTACAAGATATCGTAATTGTAGGTGGAGAGTTCAATTCTCCACCTCAAGATCTTGTCGTTCTTGATTTTGCCCCTCTGCCTTTTGTTAAACATAAAAGCTACTGAACGCTGGTCAGTGAGCAGGGTAAATCGTTTTCCGGCCAGGTAATGCCTCCAATGTTGCACCGCTTCCACAATGGCCTGGGCCTCCTTTTCGACAGAGGAGTGTTGAATCTCGGGGCCCTGGAAGGTCCTTGAGAAAAAGGCCACGGGTCTCCCCACCTGGTTAAGGGTTGCAGCTAGGGCGAAGTCGGATGCGTCGCTCTCCACTTGGAAAGGGATGGACTCATCCACTGTGTGCATTGTGGCCTTCGCAATATCTCTTTTTATGAGAGTGAAGGCTGCACATGCCTCTGCTGTCAGGGGGAAGGAGGTGGACTTGATGAGGGGTCTGGCTTTGTCCGCATAGTTGGGCACCCACTGAGCATAGTAAGAGAAAAATCCCAGGCATCTCTTCAGTGCTTTTTGGCAGTGGGGGAGGGGGAGCTCCATAAGGGGGCGCATTCTGTCGGGGTCGGGGCCGATGACTCCGTTCTCCACTACGCAGCCAAGAATGGCGAGGCGCGTGGTGCGAAACATACATTTGTCCTTGTTGTATGTTAGATTCAGCCGCTGGGCCGTACGGAGGAATTTCTCTAGGTTAACGTCATGGTCCTGCTGGTCGTGGCCGCAGATGGTGACGTTGTCTAGATAGGGGAAGGTAGCCTGCAGCGCGTTCTGGTCAACCATTCGGTCCATCTCCCTTTGGAAGACCGAAACCCCGTTGGTGACACCGAAGGGGACTCGGAGGAAGTGGTAGAGACGACCGTCAGCTTCAAAAGCTGTGTACTGGCGGTCCTCAGCCCTGATGGGGAGCTGGTGGTATGCCGACTTCAGATCAATCGTCGAGAACACCCGGTATTGTGCTATCTGATTGACCATGTCAGATATGCGGGGGAGTGGGTATGCATCTAACTGGGTGTAGCGATTGATCGTCTGGCTGTAGTCAATAACTAGGCGCTGTTTTTCGCCAGTCTTCACTACCACCACTTGTGCTCGCCATGGGCTAGTGCTACCCTCAATAATCCCTTCCTTCAGGAGTCTTGCTACTTCGGATTTAATGAAGCTCCTATCCCCGGCACTGTACCGCCTGCTTTTGGTAGCGATGGGCTTACAGTCGCGGGTGAGGTTAGCGAACAAGGCGGGGGGGGGGACTTTAAGCGTGGAGAGGCTGCAAATGGTGCGCGGCGGGCGATTTAAAAGCTGCTGGCTGCAGACTGTGAGTGGGGGGAGGGGTCCGCCGTACGCTAATGTGACACTTTTAAGGTGGCACTGAAAATCCAACCCCAGTAGAACGGCAGCGCAGAGATGGGGCAGGACAAGAAGTTTAAAATTTTTGTATTCTGTGCCCCTTACTGAAAGGGTCACTGCACAGTAGCCACCGACGTCTGCTGAATGGGATTTGGAAGCCATAGAGATCCGATGGCGCGTTGGCAGGACCGGGAGAGAGTAACTGCGCACCGTGTCGGGGTGGATAAAGCTCTCCGTGCTCCCGCTGTCGAAAAGGCAGCTAGTGGCGCGGCCGTTTACCGTAATGTCCATCATGGACCTGGACAGTGGTGAGGGAGAGATTGGTCCAGCGTCACGGAGGCCAGCGTATGGTCAAGCGAGTCGCTGTGGTCATCAGACGAGGCGGTGGTTGAGTCCGGGTCACCCGCGATTGGAGTTGGAGGCGTCCAAGATGGCGGACAAAATGGCTGCGCCCATGATCCCGATCCCCACGCGGCTGGAGGTGTCCAAGATGGCGGACAAGATGGCTGCCCCCACGGTTCACACGCGGCGCTGCTGGCGTTAGCGGTTTTACCTTTGCAGGCGCTGACGTAGTGTCCTTTCTTCCCGCAGCCAGAGCAGGTAACGTTTTTCGCTGGGCAGCGCGCTCTGGGGTGTTTTGCCTGGCCACAAAAGTAACATTTCAGGCCCTTGGACATCGCTGCTGCAGTTGGTGCCAGAGGTGGCGGTCCCATGACCCAAGGTTGCGGCGTCCACGGTGCGGAGCGGTTAGGGGAGAATGCGTCCATATTCCGGTGGGCCGCGTCTAGCGAGAACGCGAGGGACAGTGCCTTCTTCAGGTCGATTTCGCCCTTCTCCAGCAGTCTCTGCCGGGAGTAGTCGGACTTGAGGCCCGCAATGAAAGCATCTCGGATAAGTCCCTCCGTGTGTGTCGCGGCCGATACCTCTTTACAGTCGCAGGCTCGGCCGAGTATCTGTAGTGCCCGTAGGAATGCCTCCACCGATTCCCCGGACTGCTGTTTGCGGGATCTCAGGAGGTGTCTGGCATAAACCGTATTTACCGGGCGTGTGTATTGTCCTTTTAGCAGATCGATAGCCGCCGCGTAGGTAGTCGCGTCCTGGATGAGCGTGTAGACTTGGTGGCCCACCTTGGAGGCCAGGATTTTTAGTTTGTTTCCATCTAGTGTCACGGCTGAGGGTTCCAGGTAAGCTTCGAAGCAACGCAGCCATTGTGCGAACTTGGTAGACGAACCCGCCTCTTGAGGGTCTAGGTCCAGGCATGTTGGTCTGAGGGCATGCAGCAGCGCCTGCTGCTCAGCATTTGGTGCCGTCATTTGCTGCAGCGCCTGCTGCTCAGCGTTTGGTGCCGACATTTTGTTCTTTGTTAATAAAATTGATGCGCTATCAATTACTCATAAAAGACGGAGAGTTAGGAGAGTAACTAAAAGGCTTTTATTAACAAAGAACAGAGCATGCCTCTCGTGGTTGACTGGTTTCCAAGAAGGCAGGGGGCTGCAGGGCAGTCACCTTTATACCTGGGCATGTGGGTGGAGCCAGGGACGGAGCCAGCTGAGGCATGCATAGATACAACAGTGTGCAACAACAACAACAACGGTGAACAACAATAATAGTAAGAAGTCACACAACACCAGGTTATAGTCCAACAGCTTTATTTGAAATCACAAGCTTTCGGAGCGCTGCTCCTTCTTCAGGTGAAGTGGAGAAATGCATAAAGACACAGCTTATATAGTCAGAGAATCATGTCAGATGTTTACAGGTAACCTTTCCAACTGCCATTTATCACACCTCGGCAGAGAGATAATCACAGCAGTCAAAGGTGTGAATGGTGTCCAAACAGGTCAGTCAGGGAAACATTACATCAAAGAACAATGAGGTGGGGTCACAAGGGGTCAAATATTGCAGCCGGACCTGCTGTGATTTCCAGCCAAAAAAAATGTTTTTTGTCTGTTTTTTTGTTTTTCATACAGACCCCAGCATCTGCAATATTTGACCCCTTGTGACCCCACCTCATTGTTCTTTGATGTAATGTTTCCCTGACTGACCTGTTTGGACACCATTCACACCTTTGACTGCTGTGATTATCTCTCTGCCGAGGTGTGATAAATGGCAGTTGGAAAGGTTACCTGTAAACATCTGACATGATTCTCTGACTATATAAGCTGTGTCTTTATGCATTTCTCCACTTCACCTGAAGAAGGAGCAGCGCTCCGAAAGCTTGTGATTTCAAATAAAGCTGTTGGACTATAACCTGGTGATGTGTGACTTCTTACATTTGTCCACCCCAGTCCAACTCCGGCATCTCCACACCACAATAATAGTGGTTTACCACACCCCCTTCCCACTGTCCAGGGCCCCAAACACCCCTTCCAGGTGAAACAGCGATTTACTTGTACTTCTTGCAATCTAGTATACTGTATTCGCTGCTCACGATGTGGTCTCCTCTACATTGGGTAGACCAAACGCAGATTGGGTGACCGCTTTGCGGAACACTTCCGTTCAGTCCGTAAGGGTGACCCCAAGCTTCCAGTCGCCTGTCATTTTAATTCACCGCCCTATTCCCACTCAGACCTCACTGTACTCAGGCTCTTGCATTGTTCCACGGAAGCTCAACGTAAACTCGAGGAACAGCACCTCATCTTCCGATTAGGCACTTTACAGCCTTCCGGACTCAACATCGAGTTCAACAATTTCAGATCATAACCTCGGCCCCCATTACATTTTTGCTTATATTTTATCCACACCTTTGTTTTGGCCCTTCCCCCCAATGTTTTTTTCTCTCCCACATGGCAGCTGTCTCTCATTCTGCCAGCACATTTCACACCTAATCTAGAGCCGTCTTTTGTCTCCAGTAGTCCTATCACCATCTCGTCTCATTTTGAATACCTCTTAATGTCTCTTCACTTCTTTTATTCTCTCCCAGCCCTGCCTTTCGATCTATTTCATTTCCTTTCCAGTTTTGAAAAAGGGTTAGACCCGAAACGTCGACTCTATTTTCTCTCCACGGATGTTGCCTGGCCTGCTGAGTTTTTCTAGCATTTTCTGTTGTTATTTCGGATTTCCAGCATCTGCAGTATTTTGCTATCGTCGTAGCCAAGAATGTATATTGAAGCGAAGTTCACTTTCTCCAAACCTCCAGTCCTTGACATAATGACCATCTTTGGTTTAACTGCTAATCAATTTAACCTTGTAGTATATGTGCCTTTAAGAGCCCCATGTGTACTGTAATGCTGGTAATGGCCACTCGGGCTATATAAGCCTGTATATTGTGTTGTATCAGTTAGTTTCCCTCCAGACTTTGTTTAGTAAACACCTGTGAAACCAACTCCTGTCTTCAGTGTCTCTATCAACACACGGACACAACAGTGGCGACGAATTGGAAACGGACTTACCTGCAATTCGGCAGCACCTCAAGGACATCGATTCCTCTGGCGTCCAAAGTTGAAAAGAAATCAAGAAAAAGAAAAAGCTGTGGTTTCACCAGCTAGCCAAGCTGGTGGCAGGTACTGCAATAATCCTTCCTGGGCATTGGGCTGGGGCTCCAGCGGCTGGCTCTGCAGCTAGGCCAAGCTGCGAAAGCGGAGGCAAGCACTAACAGACGGGGAGGGAGCACTTGGGAGACGGCCGGCGCTGCAAGCAGGTCGGCGTTCAGACCTAGAGAGAGAGTCCGGCGGGAACGAGTCTCCAACTATAAATAAATAAATAAAAAGAACGGAAACCACGGGAAACAGCGTTGTCATCGGCAGCAGCGGCGGGGAAGCGCGGGAAGCGCCATATCTTTTCTGCAGAAAAGAAAGAAAAGCACGGGAAGCGCCAATTTTTTTCTAGGATGCCTAAGTCTGGCAATATTGATGCTTTTGATAACAAGATAGAGGATTGAACCACATATGTGGAAAGAGTGGAGGTATATTGCACCACAAATGGAATAGAAGATGAAAAAAAAGCTTCAGTACTTCTAAATCTAATGGGCGCAAAGACATACAAGCTGTTACGAAACGTAATCACTCCAGCCGAACCGATGGACAAGAATTTTAAGGAGATTGTTGATACCCTACACTGCCAATTCGGGGCAGGACTGGCAGATTCTCTACGAGACAAATTCGTCTGCGGTCTCCTAAGTGAAGGAACACAAAAAAGGCTACTTTCTGAGAAAGATTTGACACTGGACAAGTGCAAGAGGAGCTGCAGAGATACAGCAAAAGCCACAGGACTTCGGCACCCATGAAATGACACGGGGTTTCGAGAGATGTTATCGCTGCGGCAGATCCACCCATGACCAGAGGGGCTGCTGGTTCAAGGACAAAGCATGCAGGCAATGCGGAAAGATGGGACACATTACACGTGTATGCCGATCTGGAAACAAAAAATCCACTAACAGAAAAAAATCAATGAGGAAAAGCACAGAAAGGTACAAATGATGACGGACAGTAGCTCCGAAGACCAGAAGAGCGATAGCGACTCCGGAAACAAGAGACTAAGCTCTCTCAAATTACATAATGTAATTGCCAAAGAAGATTACCAGACCATTTGGGTTACCCTCACAATAGCAGGGTCCCCAGTTAAAATGGAGCTAGATACAGGATCAGCTCTGACCATCATAAATCGACGGGATTACGAGCGGCTATTTCCGCATATACCTTTAAAAGACACATCCATTATCTTGAAAACATATACGGGGCAGAAAGTATACCCCAAAGGAAAAATAAGGGTGCCTGTTGTATACAACGGCAAGGAAATACAGAAGTTGCATTTATACGTTCTACAAGATGGTGGTCCACCGCTGTTGGGACATGAATGGATCAGGAAAATACGTTTAGACTGGCACTCCATTCAGGCACTGACGGTGACCAGTAAGGAAAAAAATGACGATGACGTCATACCTGAACGATTAAAAGACATCTTGGCCAACGCCAAGGAAGTGTTTCAAGAGAAACTAGGAACCTTGAAAGGCATCACCGCCTCAATAAAAGTGGAAGATGCGGCAATTCCCAAGTTTTTTAAGGCAAGACCGGTGCCATACGCAATTCGTCCAGCAGTCAAGGCAGAGCTGGAGAATTTGGAAAAGGCAGGCGTATTATCCAAAATAGATTGGAGCGAGTGGGCAACACCCATCGTCCCGGTCATGAAGAAAATGTTGAATAATGATAAATCTGAAGAACAGAGAAAAATTCGCATCTGTGGAGACTTCAAGGTGACTGTAAACCCGGTCCTTCACACGGTACAGTATCCTCTTCCAAGGATAGAAGATATTTTCGCCTCACTATCCGGAGGGAAACGTTTCACCAAAATTGACTTGGCACAGGCATATCTACAGATGGAGGTTGAAGAGGCCTCTAAAAAGTATCTCACGATAAATACACACAAAGGCCTGTACCAGTACAATCGACTGGTTTTCGGAGTAGCATCCGCTCCAGCTATCTGGCAAAGAGCTATGGAGCAAGTCCTCCAAGGGATTCCGGGGACTCAATGCTACCTAGACGACATCCTTGTAACAGGAGAAAACGACAACGAGCACCGTGCCAATTTGGAGCAGGTGCTCACTAGGCTGAGAGAACGGGGCCTACGAGCAAATCACCCCAAGTGTGAATTTTTCCAGAATCAAATATCATATTGTCGCCACATAATTAATAAGGAAGGGTTGCATAAGTCACCTGAAAAAATTGAAGCGGTCATAAAAGCCCCAGCACCTGAAAATGTTTCACAATTAAGGTCGTTCCTGGGATTAATAAATTACTATCATAAATTTTTACCGAACTTATCAACTCTTCTACACCCTCTTAATGAACTGCTACAAACAGGAGTAATTTGGAAATGGAGCGAAGACTGTAAACGTGCCTTCCATAAATGCAAAGACTTAATCACGTCCAAATAAGTTTTGGCTCATTACAACCCATCACTGCCAATCAGACTGGCGTGCGATGCATCCCCTTACGGCGTAGGAGCAGTATTATCGCATAAATTCCCTGATGGCTCGGAACGGCTGATAGCTTTTGCGTCACGCTCATTGAACTCAGCTGAGCGTAACTATGCCCAAATCGACAGGGAAGCACTCAGCCTGGTATGGGGAGTGAAGAAATTCAACCATTACCTACACGGACAAAAATTTACCTTGTTGACTGACCATCAACCCCTCATCTCCATATTCAACCCTAAAAAGGGTGTTCCCATTATGACAGCGCAAAGGCTACAGAGGTGGTCCCTTTTTCTAGGGGCACACCAATACAACATAGAATACAAAGGATCAAAACAGCATGGGAATGCTGACGGGTTATCGCGCCTACCGTTGCCAACGGTAGAAGAAGCACCTACCGTAGACCCAGTGGAGATTTTCCACTCTACCATAGTCGAATGTCTACCAGTAACAAATTCTGCCATTGAAAGGGAAACTAGAAATGACCCGACTCTCTCACGAGTCTATGATTTAACAGTGAAGGGATGGCCAGCACATGGCGAACCACTGTTGCCAGCATTCTCGCAAAGAAGAGAACAGCTGTCAGTGTGCCGAGGAACCTTGATGTGTGGATCCAGAGTGGTGATTCCACCCAAACTCCAGGATAAAGTTCTAAAGGAGCTTCACGAGGGGCATCTGGGTGGAGTGAAAATGAAGAACCTAGCCAGGGCGTTTGTATGGTGGCCAGGTATCGATGGAGACATCGAAGAAATGACCAAGAGCTGCCTAGGATGCCAGAAGGTCCAAAACGTTCCACCACAAGCCCCTCTACATCCATGGGAGTGGCCCTCATCTCCCTGGAAAAAGGGTACACATCGACTTTGCTGGTCCATTTATGGACTCAATGTTCTTAATCGCGGTTGATGCACACTCCAAGTGACCGGAGGTAATAAAGATGTCCTCCACCACCATGGAAAAAACCATCACAGTATTAAGGACCATATTTGCCAGGAATGGGCTGCCGGAACAGATCTGTTCTGATAATGGACCGCAATTTGTGTCCGAAGAATTCAGGAAGTTCTTAAAAAACAATGGGGTTAAGCACTACACGTCCGCCCCATACCATCCCGCCACCAATGGATTGGCTGAAAGGTTTGTCCAGGCCTTCAAGAAGGCCATAAAGGCCATGGGTAATGAAGACATAAAACTTCAGCACAAGGTGGATAACTTCTTGTTCGCATACAGGAATGCAACACATATGGTTACAAACCAAACTCCCGCCATGATGTTCTTCAATAGAAACCTAAGATGCCGGCTGGATTTGATCAAGCCAAACATCAGAAGGGACGTGGAGAACCGGCAATTTCGAGGCATGAATGAAAGGCCAACTAGAACCTTCCAGATAGGTCAACAAGTTTTGGCCCGGGACTACCGTACCGAGAAATGGCAGCCTGGAACTACCTGCACACGACTAGGACCGCTGATGTATACCGTAGACATCGGAGAAAGCATAATAAGGCGCCATGCTGACCAAATCATAGAGTCATCCGAAAAGGGACAACCTACACCACAACTCTATACGCCTAATGATGAAGTAGAGATACCCATATCTACCTCCGATCCGGTGATACTGGAACCCGATGAACCCGACACTGGCATTCAAGCCGAATCAGCCTTGCCAAAAGAACCTACTACACCACCAGAAACTACTACACCACCGAGGCGTTATCCGGACCGAGTCAGGAAGCTTCCAGAGAGACTGACTTATAATTAATTAACGGCAGCAATGTGTAGATTATTTTTCTTGTAACATGTGATTAATGATTACTTAAAATATTATGTACTGGTTGGCTAAAAGGGGAGGAATTGTAGTGTATGTGCCTTTAAGAGCCCCATGTGTACTGTAATGCCGGTAATGGCCACTCGGGCTATATAAGCCTGTATATTGTGTTGTATCAGTTAGTTCCCCTCCAGACTTTGTTTAGTAAACACCTGTGAAACCAACTCCTGTCTTCAGTGTCTCTATCAACACACGGACACAACAAACCTGATGTTTCCTGTTACAAAGGAACAGGAGATGACCTGGACAACCTTAGATAGTTAATGAGACCGTGCTAATAGTTGCTAATGTGTTAGTTTCGGTGCCTCTGCTGTCCTGGCAAATCGGGGTGGTCCAACCTGTCCTACTCCACCATTGTCCCAACTAATCTCCAATATTAGCCTATCCTGATTGGCAAATGACTCCAAGATGTTATGATTAACTTTTGATGGGACACCTGACTGAGCAAATTCTAACACGAGACACGTGTAATATAGATTTTGGAAGAGCTGTGACTGGTTAGAGATTAAATATAGCCATGAATGATGTTTATAAAACAAAAAAAGCAATGGACTTCATGATTTTTAAGAATTTGTCTGATTGTCTTTTGATTTGAGACGTTGGGGTGGCAATATGGCATGACTGTATATATGCTTTTAAGTGGTTGATGTTGCGGCAAACGTTGTTGTTGTTATTGTAAAAGCTGTTGTTGCTGTTCTAAAAGTTGCAGTTGTTGTAAAATTTGCCCATGGACAAAAATGGTCGCGCTCAAAGGGATTCATGGCTGTACACAAGTCCTGCTCACACTGCTCCCGTGCTGCACACAAGTCATGCTCACACTGCTCCCGTGCTGTACACAAGTCCTGCTCACACTGCTCCTGCACTGTACACAAGTCCTGCTCACACTGCTCCCGTGCTGTACACAAGTCGTGCTCACACTGCTCCCGTGCTGTACACAAGTCCTGCAAACACTGCTCCCGCACTGTACACAAGTCCTGCTCACACTGCTCCCGTGCTGTACACAAGTCCTGCTCACACTGCTCCCGTGCTGTACACAAGTCGTACTCACACTGCTCCGTGCTGTACACAAGTCCTGCTCACACTGCTCCCGCACTGTAGACAAGTCCTGCTCACACTGCTCCCGTGCTGTACATAAGTCCTGCTCACACTGCTCCCGTGCTGTACACAAGTCCTGCTCACACTGCTCCTGTGCTGTACAGAAGTCCTGCTCACACTGCTCCCATGCTGTACACAAGTCCTGCTCACACTGCTCCCGTGCTGTACACAAGTCCTGCTCACACTGCTCCCGTGCTGTACACAAGTCCTGCTCACACTGCTCCCGTGCTGTACACAAGTCGTACTCACACTGCTCCGTGCTGTACACAAGTCCTGCTCACACTGCTCCAGCACTGTAGACAAGTCCTGCTCACACTGCTCCCGTGCTGTACACAAGTCCTGCTCACACTGCTCCCGTGCTGTACACAAGTCGTGCTCACACTGCTCCTGTGCTGTACAGAAGTCCTGCTCACACTGCTCCCATGCTGTACACAAGTCCTGCTCACACTGCTCCCGTGCTGTACACAAGTCCTGCTCACACTGCTCCCGTGCTGTACACAAGTCCTGCTCACACTGCTCCCGCGCTGTACATAAGTCCTGCTCACACTGCTCCCACACTATACACAAGTCCTGCTCACACTGCTCCTGTGCTGTACACAAGTCCTGCTCACACTGCTCCCGTGCTGTACACAAGTCCTGCTCACACTGCTCCCGTGCTGTACACCAGTCCTGCTCACACTGCTCCCGTGCTGTACACAAGTACTGCTCACACTGCTCCCGTGCTGCACACAAGTCCTGCTCACACTGCTCCCATGCTGTACACAAGTCCTGCTCACACTGCTCCCATGCTGTACACAAGTCCTGCTCACACTGCTCCCGTGGGGTACACAAGTCCTGCTCACACTGCTCCCGTGCTGTACACAAGTCCTGCTCACACTCTCCCGTGCTGTACACAATTCCTGCTCACACTGCTCCCGTGCTGTACACAAGTCCTGCTCACACTGCTCCCGTGCTGTACACAAGTCCTGCTCACACTGCTCCCATGCTGTACACAAGTCCTGCTCACACTGCTCCCGTGCTGTACACAAGTCCTGCTCACACTGCTCCCGTGCTGTACACAAGTCCTGCTCACACTGCTCCCGTGCTGTACATAAGTCCTGCTCACACTGCTCCCACACTGTACACAAGTCCTGCTCACACTGCTCCCGTGCTGTACACAAGTCCTGCTCACACTGCTCCCGTGCTGTACACAAGTCCTGCTCACACTGCTCCCGTGCTATACACAAGTCCTGCTCGCACTGCTCCCGTGCTGTACACAAGTCCTGCTCACACTGCTGCCACACTGTACACAAGTCCTGCTCACACTGCTCCCACAATGTACACAAGTCCTGCTCACAATGCTCCCGTGCTGTACCCAAGTCCTGCTCACACTGCTCCCACACTGTACAGAAGTCCTGCTCACACTGCTCCCGTGCTGTACACAAGTCCTGCTCACACTGCTCCCACACTGTACATAAGTCCTGCTCACACTGCTCCCGTGCTGCACACAAGCCCTGCTCACAGTGCTCCCACACTGTACCCAAGTCCTGCTCACACAACTCCCACACTGTACACAAGTCCTGCTCACACTGCTCCCATGCTGTATCCAAGTCCTGCTCACACTGCTCCCACACTGTACAGAAGTCCTGCTCACACTGCTCCCGTGCTCTACACAAGTCCTGCTCACACTGCTCCCGTGCTGTACACAAGTCCAGCTCACACTGCTCCCACACTGTACACAAGCCCTGCTCACACTGCTCCCGTGCGGCACACAAGTCCTGCTCACAATGCTCCCGTGCTGTACCCAAGTCCAGCTCACACTGCTCCCACACTGTACACAAGTCCTGCTAACACTGCTCCCGTGCTGTACACAAGTCCTGCTCACACTGCTCCCACACTGTACCCAAGTCCTGCTCACACTTCTGCCACACTGTATTAAGTCCTGCTCACACTGCTCCCGTGCTGTACACAAGTCCTGCTCACACTGCTCCCACACTGTACCCAAGTCCTGCTCACACAACTCCCACACTGTACACAAGTCCTGCTCACACTGCTCCTGTGCTCTACCCAAGTCCTGCTGACACTGCTCCCACACTGTACAGAAGTCCTACTCACACTGCTCCCGTGCTGTACAGAAGTCCTGCTCACACTGCTCCCGTGCTGTACACAAGTCCTGCTCACACTGCTCCCGTGCTGTACACAAGCCCTGCTCACAGTGCTCCCACACTGTACCCAAGTCCTGCTCACACAACTCCCACACTGTACACAAGTCCTGCTCACACTGCTCCCGTGCTGTATCCAAGTCCTGCTCACACTGCTCCCACACTGTACATACGTCCTGCTCACACTGCTCCCGTGCTCTACACAAGTCCTGCTCACACTGCTCCCGTGCTGTAAACAAGTCCAGCTCACACTGCTCCCACACTGTACACAAGTCCTGCTCACACTGCTCCCGTGTGGCACACAAGTCCTGCTCACAATGCTCCCGTGCTGTACACAAGTCCTGCTCACACTGCTCCCGTGCTGTACACATGTCCTGCTCACACTGCTACCGTGCTGTACACAAGTCCTGCTCACACTGCTCCCGTGCTGTACACAAGTCCTGCTCACACTGCTCCCGTGCTGTACAGAAGTCCTCCTCACACGGCTCCCGTGCTATACACAAGTCCTGCTCACGCTGCTCCCGTGCTGTACACAAGTCCTGCTCACACTGCTCCTGTGCTGTACACAAGTCCTGCTCACACTGCTCCCGTGCTGTACACAAGTCCTGCTCACACTGCTCCCGTGCTGCACACAAGTCCTGATCACACTGCTCCCGTGCTGTACACAAGTCCGGCTCACACTGCTCCCATGCTGTACACAAGTCCAGCTCACACTGCTCCCACGCTGTACACAAGTCCTGCTCACACTGCTCCTGTGCTGTACACAAGTCCTGCTCACACTGCTCCCGTGATATACACAAGTCCTGCTCACACTGCTCCCGTGCTGCACACAAGTCCTGCTCACACTGCTCCCGTGCGGCACACAAGTCCTGCTCACAATGCTCCCGTGCTCTACACAAGTCCTGCTCACACTGCTCCCGTGCGGCACACAAGTCCTGCTCACACTGCTCCCGTGCTGTACACAAGTCCTGCTCACACTGCTCCCGTGCTGCACACAAGTCCTGATCACACTGCTCCCGTGCTGTACACAAGTCCGGCTCACACTGCTCCCACACTGTACATAAGTCCTGGTCACACTGCTCCCGTGCTCTACACAAGTCCTGCTCACACTGCTCCCGTGCTGTAAACAAGTCCAGCTCACACTGCTCCCACACTGTACACAAGTCCTGCTCACACTGCTCCCGTGCGGCACACAAGTCCTGCTCACAATGCTCCCGTGCTGTACACAAGTCCTGCTCACACTGCTCCCGTGCTGTACACATGTCCTGCTCACACTGCTACCGTGCTGTACACAAGTCCTGCTCACACTGCTCCCGTGCTGTACACAAGTCCTGCTCACACTGCTCCCGTACTGTACACAAGTCCTGCTCACACTGCTCCCGTGCTGTACACAAGTCCTGCTCACGCTGCTTCCGTGCTGTACACAAATCCTGCTCACACTGCTCCTATGCTGTACACAAGTCCTGCTCACACTGCTCCCGTGCTGTACACAAGTCCTGCTCACACTGCTCCCGTGCTGCACACAAGTCCTAATCACACTGCTCCCGTGCTGTACACAAGTCCGGCTCACACTGCTCCCATGCTGTACACAAGTCCAGCTCCCACTGCTCCCACGCTGTACACAAGTCCTGCTCACACTGCTCCTGTGCTGTACACAAGTCCTGCTCACACTGCTCCCAGACTGTACACAAGTCCTGCTCACACTGCTCCCACACTGTACACAAGCCCTGCTCACACTGCTCCCGCACTGTACACAAGTCCTGCTCACACTGCTCCCACACTGTACCCAAGTCCTGCTCACACTGCTCCCACAGTGTACACAAGTCCTGCTCACACTGCTCCCGCGCTGTACACAAGTCCTGCTCACACTGCTCCCACGCTGCACACAAGTTCTGCTCACACTGCTCCCATGCTGTACACAAGTCCTGCTCACACTGCTCCCGTGCTGTACACAAGTCCTGCTCACACTGCTGCCACACTGTACACAAGTCCCGCTCACACTGCTCCCACAATGTACAGAAGTCCTGCTCACAATGCTCCCGTGCTGTACCCAAGTCCTGCTCACACTGCTCCCACACTGTATACAAGTCCTGCTCACACTGCTCCCGTGCTGTACACAAGTCCTGCTCACACTGCTCCCACACAGTACATAAGTCCTGCTCACACTGCTCCCGTGCTGCACACAAGCCCTGCTCACAGTGCTCCCACACTGTACCCAAGTGCTGCTCACACAACTCCCACACTGCACACAAGTCCTGCTCACACTGCTCCCACACTGTACCTAAGTCCTGCTCACACTGCTGCCACACTGTACATAAGTCCTGCTCACACTGCTCCTGTGCTGTATACAAACCCTGCTCACAGTGCTCCCACGCTGGACACAAGTCCTGCTCACACAACTCCCACACAGTACACAAGTCCTGCTCACACTGCTCCCATGCTGTATCCAAGTCCTGCTCACACTGCTCCCACACTGCACAGAAGTCCTGCTCACACTGCTCCCGTGCTCTACACAAGTCCTGCTCACACTGCTCCCGTGCTGTACACAAGTCCAGCTCACACTGCTCCCACACTGTACACAAGCCCTGCTCACACTGCTCCCGTGCGGCACACGAGTCCTGCTCACAATGCTCCCGTGCTGTACCCAAGTCCAGCTCACACTGCTCCCACACTGTACACAAGTCCTGCTAACACTGCTCCCGTGCTGTACACAAGTCCTGCTCACACTGCTCCCACACTGTACCCAAGTCCTGTTCACACTGCTGCCACACTGTACTTAAGTCCTGCTCACACTGCTCCCGTGCTGTACACAAGTCCTGCTCACACTGCTCCCACACTGTACACAAGCCTTGCTCACACAGCTCCCACGCTGTACACAAGTCCTGCTCACACTGCTCCTGTGCTCTACCCAAGTCCTGCTCACACTGCTCCCACACTGTACAGAAGTCCTGCTCACACTGCTCCCGTGCTGTACACAAGTCCTGCTCACACTGCTCCCGTGCTGTACACAAGTCCTGCTCACACTGCTCCCGTGCTGTACACAAGTCCTGCTCACACTGCTCCCGTGCTGCACAGAAGTCCTGCTCACACTGCTCCCGTGCTGTACACAAGTCCTGCTCACACTGCTCCCATGCTGTACACAAGTCCTGCTCACACTGCTCCCGCACTGTACACAAGTCCTGCTCACACTGCTCCCGCACTGTACACAAGTCCTGCTCACACTGCTCCCGTGCTGTACACAAGTCCTGCTCACACTGCTCCCGTGCTGTACACAAGTCCTGCTCCCACTGCTCCCACACTGTACCCAAGTCCTGGTCACACTGCTGCCACACTGTACATAAGTCCTGCTCACTCTGCTCCCGTGCTGTACACAAGTCCTGCTCACACTGCTCCCACACTGTACCCAATTCCTGGTCACACTGCTCCCGTGCTGCACACAAGCCCTGCTCACAGTGCTCCCACACTGTACCCAAGTCCTGCTCACACAACTCCCACACTGTACACAAGTCCTGCTCACACTGCTCCCGTGCTGTATCCAAGTCCTGCTCACACTGCTCCCACACTGTACATAAGTTCTGCTCACACTGCTCCCGTGGTCTACACAAGTCCTGCTCACACTGCGCCCGTGCTGTACACAAGTCCTGCTCACACTGCTCCCGTGCTGTATCCAAGTCCTGCTCACACTGCTCCCACACTGTACATAAGTCCTGCTCACACTGCTCCCGTGCTGTACACAAGTCCTGCTCACACTCCTCCCGTGCTGTACACAAGTCCTGCTCACACTGCTCCCGTGCTGCACACAAGTCCTGCTCAAACTGCTCCCGTGCTGTACACAAGTCCTGTTCACACTCCTCCCGTGCTTTACACAAGTCCTGCTCACACTGCTCCCGTGCTGTACACAAGTCCTGCTCACACTGCTCCCGTGCTGTACACAATTCCTGCTCACACTGCTCCCGTGCTGTACACAAGTCCTGCTCACACTGCTGCCGTGCTGTACACAAGTCCTGCTCACACTGCTCCCGTGCTGTACACAAGTCCTGCTCACACTGCTCCCGTGCTGGACACAAGTCCTGCTCACACTGCTCCCGTGTTGTGCACAAGTCCTGCTCACACTGCTCCCGTGCTGCACACAAGTCCTGCTCACACTGCTCCCGTGCTGTACACAAGTCCTGCTCACACTGCTCCCGTGCTGTACACCATTCCTGCTCACACTCCTCCCGTGCAGTACACAAGTCCTGCTCACACTGCTCCCGTGCTGTACACAAGTCCTGTTCACACTGCTCCCTTGCTGTACACAAGTCCTGCTCACACTGCTCCCATGCTGCACACAGGTCCTGCTCAAACTGCTCCCGTGCTGTACACAAGTCCTGCTCACACTGCTCCCATGCTGTACACAAGTCCTGCTCACACTGCTCCCGTGCTGTACACAAGTCCTGCTCACACTGCTCCCGTGCTGTACACAAGTCCTGTTCACACTGCTCCCGTGCTGTACACAAGTCCTGCTCACACTGCTCCCGTGCTGTACACAAGTCCTGCTCACATTGCTCCCGTGCCGTACACATGTCCTGCTCACACTGCTCCCGTGCTGTACACAAGTCCTGCTCACACTGCTCCCGTGCCGTACACAAGTCCTGCTCACACTGCTCCCCTGCTGTACAGAAGTTCTGCTCAAACTGCTCCCGTGCTGTACACAAGTCCTGTTCACACTCCTCCCATGCTGTACACAAGTCCTGCTCACACTGCTCACGTGCTGTACACAAGTCCTGCTCACACTGCTCCCATGCTGTACACAAGTCCTGTTCACACTGCTCCCGTGCTGCACACAAGTCCTCCTCACACTGCTCCCGTGTTGTACACAAGTCCTGCTCACACTGCTCCCGTGCTGTACACAAGTCCTGCTCACACTGCTCCCGTGCTGTACACAAGTCCTGCTCACACTGCTCCCGTGCTATACACAAGGCCTGTTCACACTGCTCCCGTGCTGTACACAAGTCCTGCTCACACTGCTCCCGTGCTGTACACAAGTCCTGTTCACACTGCTCCATGCTGTACACAAGTCCTGTTCACACTGCTCCCGTGCTGTACACAAGTCCTGCTCACACTGCTCCCGTGCTGTACATAAGTCCTGCTCACACTGCTCCCACACTGTACACAAGTCCTGCTCACACTGCTCCCGTGCTGTGCACAAGTCCTGCTCACACTGCTCCCGTGCTGTACACAATTCCTGCTCACACTGCTCCCGTGCTGTACACAGGTCCTGCTCACACTGCTCCTGTGCTGTACAGAAGTCCTGCTCACACTGCTCCCATGCTGTACACAAGTCCTGCTCACACTGCTCCCGTGCTGTACACAAGTCCTGCTCACACTGCTCCCGTGCTATACACCAGTCCTGCTCACACTGCTCCCGTGCTGTACACAAGTCCTGCTCACACTGCTCCCGTGCTGTGCACAAGTCCTGCTCACACTGCTCCCATGCTGTACACAAGTCGTGCTAACACTGCTCCCGTGCTGTACACATGTCCTGCTCACACTGCTCCCGTGGGGTACACAAGTCCTGCTCACACTGCTCCCGTGCTGTACATAAGTCCTGCTCACACTGCTCCCGTGCTGCACACAAGCCCTGCTCACAGTGCTCCCACACTGTACCCAAGTCCTGCTCACACAACTCCCACACTGTACACAAGTCCTGCTCACACTGCTCCCTTGCTGTATCCAAGTCCTGCTCACACTGCTCCCACACTCTACAGAATTCCTGCTCACACTGCTCACGTGCTCTACACAAGTCCTGCTCACACTGCTCCCGTGCTGTACACAAGTCCAGCTCACACTGCTCCCACACTGTACACAAGCCCTGCTCACACTGCTCCCATGCGGCACACAAGTCCTGCTCACAATGCTACCGTGCTGTACCCAAGTCCAGCTCACACTGCTCCCACACTGTACACAAGTCCTGCTAACACTGCTCCCGTGCTGTACACAAGCCCTGCTCACACTGCTCCCACACTGTACACAAGTCCTGCTCACACTGCTCCCGTGCTGTACACAAGTCCAGCTCACACTGCTCCCACACTGTACACAAGTCCTGCTCACACTGCTCCCACACTGTACACAAGTCCTGCTCACACTGCTCCCGTGCTGTACACAAGTCCTGCTCACACTGCTCCCGTGCTGTACACAAGTCCTGCTCACACTGCTCCCGTGCTGTATGCAAGTCCTGCTCACACTGCTCCCGTGCTGTACACAAGTCCTGCTCACACTGCTCCCGTGCTGTACACAATTCCTGCTCACACTGCTCCCGTGCTGTACACAAGTCCTGCTCACACTGTTCCCGTGCTGTACACAAGTCCTGCTCACACTGCTCCCGTGCTGTACACAAGTCCTGCTCACACTCCTCCCGTGCTGTACACAAGTCCTGCTCACACTGCTCCCGTGCTATACACAAGTCCTGCTCGCACTGCTCCTGTGCTGTACACAAGTCCTGCTCACACTGCTGCCACACTGTACACAAGTCCTGCTCCCACTGCTCCCACAATGTACACAAGTCCTGCTCACAATGCTCCCGTGCTGTACCCAAGTCCTGCTCACACTGCTCCCACACTGTACAGAAGTCCTGCTCACACTGCTCCCGTGCTGTACACAAGTCCTGCTCACACTGCTCCCACACTGTACATAAGTCCTGCTCACACTGCTCCCGTGCTGCACACAAGCCCTGCTCACAGTGCTCCCACACTGTACCCAAGTCCTGCTCACACAACTCCCACACTGTACACAAGTCCTGCTCACACTGCTCCCATGCTGTATCCAAGTCCTGCTCACACTGCTCCCACACTGTACAGAAGTCCTGCTCACACTGCTCCCGTGCTCTACACAAGTCCTGCTCACACTGCTCCCGTGCTGTACACAAGTCCAGCTCACACTGCTCCCACACTGTACACAAGCCCTGCTCACACTGCTCCCGTGCGGCACACAAGTCCTGCTCACAATGCTCCCGTGCTGTACCCAAGTCCAGCTCACACTGCTCCCACACTGTACACAAGTCCTGCTAACACTGCTCCCGTGCTGTACACAAGTCCTGCTCACACTGCTCCCACACTGTACCCAAGTCCTGCTCACACTGCTGCCACACTGTACTTAAGTCCTGCTCACACTGCTCCCGTGCTGTACACAAGTCCTGCTCACACTGCTCCCACACTGTACCCAAGTCCTGCTCACACAACTCCCACACTGTACACAAGTCCTGCTCACACTGCTCCTGTGCTCTACCCAAGTCCTGCTGACACTGCTCCCACACTGTACAGAAGTCCTGCTCACACTGCTCCCGTGCTGCACAGAAGTCCTGCTCACACTGCTCCCATGCTGTACACAAGTCCTGCTCACACTGCTCCCGTGCTGTACACAAGCCCTGCTCACAGTGCTCCCACACTGTACCCAAGTCCTGCTCACACAACTCCCACACTGTACACAAGTCCTGCTCACACTGCTCCCGTGCTGTATCCAAGTCCTGCTCACACTGCTCCCACACTGTACATAAGTCCTGCTCACACTGCTCCCGTGCTCTACACAAGTCCTGCTCACACTGCTCCCGTGCTGTAAACAAGTCCAGCTCCCACTGCTCCCACACTGTACACAAGTCCTGCTCACACTGCTCCCGTGCGGCACACAAGTCCTGCTCACAATGCTCCCGTGCTGTACACAATCCTGCTCACACTGCTCCCGTGCTGTACACATGTCCTGCTCACACTGCTACCGTGCTGTCCACAAGTCCTGCTCACACTGCTCCCGTGCTGTACACAAGTCCTGCTCACACTGCTCCCGTGCTGTACACAAGTCCACCTCACACTGCTCCCGTGCTGTACACAAGTCCTGCTCACGCTGCTCCCGTGCTGTACACAAGTCCTGCTCACACTGCTCCTGTGCTGTACACAAGTCCTGCTCACACTGCTCCCGTGCTGTACACAAGTCCTGCTCACACTGCTCCCGTGCTGCACACAAGTCCTGATCACACTGCTCCCGTGCTGTACACAAGTCCGGCTCGCACTGCTCCCATGCTGTACACAAGTCCAGCTCCCACTGCTCCCACGCTGTACACAAGTCCTGCTCACACTGCTCCCGTGCTGTACACAAGCCCTGCTCACACTGCTCCCACACTGTACACAAGTCCTGCTCACACTGCTCCCATGCTGTACACAAGTCCAGCTCACACTGCTCCCACACTGTACATAAGTCCTGCTCACACTGCTCCCGTGCTCTGCACAAGTCCTGCTCACACTGCTCCCGTGCTGTAAACAAGTTCAGCTCACACTGCTCCCACACTGTACACAAGTCCTGCTCACACTGCTCCCGTGCGGCACACAAGTCCTGCTCACAATGCTCCCGTGCTGTACACAAGTCCTGCTCACACTGCTCCCGTGCTGTACACATGTCCTGCTCACACTGCTCCCGCACTGTACACAAGTCCTGCTCACACTCCTCCCGTGCCATACACAAGTCCTGCTCACACTGCTCCCGTGCTGTACACAAGTCCTGCACAAACTGCCCCCGTGCTGTACACAAGTCCTGCTCACACTGCTTCGGTGCTGTACACAAGTCCTGCTCACACTGCTCCCGTGCTGTACACAAGTCCTGCTCACACTGCTCCCATGCTGTACACAAGTCCTGTTCACACTGCTCCCGTGCTGCACACAAGTCCTCCTCACACTGCTCCCGTGTTGTACACAAGTCCTGCTCACACTGCTCCCGTGCTGTACTCAAGTCCTGCTCACACTGCTCCCGTGCTGTACACAAGTCCTGCTCACACTGCTCCCGTGCTATACACAAGGCCTGTTCACACTGCTCCCACTCTGCACACCAGTCCTGCTCACACTCCTCCCGTGCTGTACACAAGTCCTGCTCACACTGCTCCCGTGCTGTACACAAGTCCTGCTCACACTGCTCCCGTGCTGTGCACAAGTCCTGCTCACACTGCTCCCGTGCTGGACAGAAGTCCTGCTGCTCCCGTGCTGTACACAAGTCCTGCTCACACTGCTCCCGTGCTGTACACAAGTCCTGCTCACACTCCTCCCGTGCTGTACACAAGTCCTGCTCACACTGCTCCCGTGCTGTACACAAGTCCTGCTCAAACTGCTCCCGTGCTGTACTCAAGTCCTGTTCACACTCCTCCCGTGCTGTACACAAGTCCTGCTCACACTGCTCCCGTGCTGTACACAAGTCCTGCTCACACTGCTCCTGTGCTGTACACCATTCCTGCTCACACTCCTCCCATGCTGTACACAAGTCCTGCTCACACTGCTCCCGTGCTGTACACAAGCCCTGTTCACACTGCTCCCTTGCTGTACACAAGTCCTGCTCACACTGCTCCCGTGCTGTACACAAGTCCTGCTCAAACTGCTCCCGTGCTGTACACAAGTCCTGCTCACACTGCTCCCGTGCTGTACACAAGTCCTGCTCACACTGCTCCCGTGCTGTACACAAGTCCTGCTCACACTGCTCCCGTGCTGTACACAAGTCCTGTTCACACTGCTCCCATGCTGTACACAAGTCCTGCTCACACTGCTCCCGTGCTGTACACAAGTCCTGCTCACACTCCTCCCGTGCCGTACACATGTCCTGCTCACACTGCTCCCGTGCTGTACACAAGTGTTGCTCACACTGCTCCCGTGCCGTACACAAGTCCTGCTCACACTGCTACCCTGCTGTACACAAGTCCTGCTCACACTCCTCCCGTGCCATACACAAGTCCTGCTCACACTGCTCCCGTGCTGTACACAAGTCCTGCTCACACTACTCCCGTGCTGTACACAAGTCCTGCTCAAACTGCTCCCGTGCTGTACACAAGTCCTGTTCACACTCCTCCCATGCTGTACACAAGTCCTGCTCACACTGCTCATGTGCTGTACACAAGTCCTGCTCACACTGCTCCCATGCTGTACACAAGTCCTGTTCACACTGCTCCCGTGCTCTACACAAGTCCTGCTCACATTGCTCCCGTGCCGTACACATGTCCTGCTCACACTGCTCCCGTGCTGTACACAAGTCCTGCTCACACTGCTCCCGTGCCGTACACAAGTCCTGCTCACACTGCTCCCCTGCTGTACACAAGTCCTGCTCACACTCCTCCCGTGCCGTACACAAGTCCTGCTCACACTGCTCCCGTGCTGTACACAAGTCCTGCTCAAACTGCTCCCGTGCTGTACACAAGTCCTGCTCACACTGCTCCCGTGCTGTACACCATTCCTGCTCACACTCCTCCCATGCAGTACACAAGTCCTGCTCACACTGCTCCCGTGCTGTACACAAGTCCTGTTCACACTGCTCCCTTGCTGTACACAAGTCCTGCTCACACTGCTCCCATGCTGTACGCAGGTCCTGCTCAAACTGCTCCCGTGCTGTACACAAGTCCTGCTCACACTGCTCCCGTGCTGTACACAAGTCCTGCTCACACTGCTCCCGTGCTGTACACAAGTCCTGCTCACACTGCTCCCGTGCTGTACACAAGTCCTGTTCACACTGCTCCCGTGCTGTACACAAGCCCTGCTCACACTGCTCCCGTGCTGTACACAAGTCCTGCTCACATTGCTCCCGTGCCGTACACATGTCCTGCTCACACTGCTCCCGTGCTGTACAGAAGTCCTGCTCACACTGCTCCCGTGCCGTACACAAGTCCTGCTCACACTGCTCCCCTGCTGTACAGAAGTCCTGCTCACACTCCTCCCGTGCCATACACAAGTCCTGCTCACACTGCTCCCGTGCTGTACACAAGTCCTGCTCAAACTGCCCCCGTGCTGTACACAAGTCCTGCTCACACTGCTTCCGTGCTGTACACAAGTCCTGCTCACACTGCTCCCGTGCTGTACACAAGTCCTGCTCAAACTGCTCCCGTGCTGTACACAAGTCCTGTTCACACTCCTCCCATGCTGTACACAAGTCCTGCTCACACTGCTCACGTGCTGTACACAAGTCCTGCTCACACTGCTCCCATGCTGTACACAAGTCCTGTTCACACTGCTCCCGTGCTGCACACAAGTCCTCCTCACACTGCTCCCGTGTTGTACACAAGTCCTGCTCACACTGCTTCGGTGCTGTACACAAGTCCTGCTCACACTGCTCCCGTGCTGTACACAAGTCCTGCTCACACTGCTCCCATGCTGTACACAAGTCCTGTTCACACTGCTCCCGTGCTGCACACAAGTCCTCCTCACACTGCTCCCGTGTTGTACACAAGTCCTGCTCACACTGCTCCCGTGCTGTACTCAAGTCCTGCTCACACTGCTCCCGTGCTGTACACAAGTCCTGCTCACACTGCTCCCGTGCTATACACAAGGCCTGTTCACACTGCTCCCACTCTGCACACCAGTCCTGCTCACACTCCTCCCGTGCTGTACACAAGTCCTGCTCACACTGCTCCCGTGCTGTACACAAGTCCTGCTCACACTGCTCCCGTGCTGTGCACAAGTCCTGCTCACACTGCTCCCGTGCTGGACAGAAGTCCTGCTGCTCCCGTGCTGTACACAAGTCCTGCTCACACTGCTCCCACACTGTACACAAGTCCTGCTCACACTGCTCCCGTGCTGTACACAAGTCCAGCTCACACTGCTCCCACACTGTACACAAGTCCTGCTCACACTGCTCCCACACTGTACACAAGTCCTGCTCACACTGCTCCCGTGCTGTACACAAGTCCTGCTCACACTGCTCCCATGCTGTACACAAGTCCTGCTCACACTGCTCCCGTGCTGTATACAAGTCCTGCTCACACTGCTCCCGTGCTGTACACAAGTCCTGCTCACACTGCTCCCGTGCTGTACACAATTCCTGCTCACACTGCTCCCGTGCTGTACACAAGTCCTGCTCACACTGTTCCCGTGCTGTACACAAGTCCTGCTCACACTGCTCCCGTGCTGTACACAAGTCCTGCTCACACTCCTCCCGTGCTGTACACAAGTCCTGCTCACACTCCTCCCGTGCCATACACAAGTCCTGCTCACACTGCTCCCGTGCTGTACACAAGTCCTGCACAAACTGCCCCCGTGCTGTACACAAGTCCTGCTCACACTGCTTCCGTGCTGTACACAAGTCCTGCTCACACTGCTCCCGTGCTGTACACAAGTCCTGCTCACACTGCTCCTGTGCTGTACTCAAGTCCTGCTCACACTGCTCCCGTGCTGTACACAAGTCCTGCTCACACTGCTCCCGTGCTATACACAAGGCCTGTTCACACTGCTCCCACTCTGCACACCAGTCCTGCTCACACTCCTCCCGTGCTGTACACAAGTCCTGCTCACACTGCTCCCGTGCTGTACACAAGTCCTGCTCACACTGCTCCCGTGCTGTGCACAAGTCCTGCTCACACTGCTCCCGTGCTGGACAGAAGTCCTGCTGCTCCCGTGCTGTACACAAGTCCTGCTCACACTGCTCCCGTGCTGTACACAAGTCCTGCTCACACTCCTCCCGTGCTGTACACAAGTCCTGCTCACACTGCTCCCGTGCTGTACACAAGTCCTGCTCAAACTGCTCCCGTGCTGTACTCAAGTCCTGTTCACACTCCTCCCGTGCTGTACACAAGTCCTGCTCACACTGCTCCCGTGCTGTACACAAGTCCTGCTCACACTGCTCCTGTGCTGTACACCATTCCTGCTCACACTCCTCCCGTGCTGTACACAAGTCCTGCTCACACTGCTCCCGTGCTGTACACAAGCCCTGTTCACACTGCTCCCTTGCTGTACACAAGTCCTGCTCACACTGCTCCCGTGCTGTACACAAGTCCTGCTCAAACTGCTCCCGTGCTGTACACAAGTCCTGCTCACACTGCTCCCGTGCTGTACACAAGTCCTGCTCACACTGCTCCCGTGCTGTACACAAGTCCTGCTCACACTGCTCCTGTGCTGTACACAAGTCCTGTTCACACTGCTCCCATGCTGTACACAAGTCCTGCTCACACTGCTCCCGTGCTGTACACAAGTCCTGCTCACACTCCTCCCATGCCGTACACATGTCCTGCTCACACTGCTCCCGTGCTGTACACAAGTCCTGCTCACACTGCTCCCGTGCCGTACACAAGTCCTGCTCACACTGCTCCCCTGCTGTACACAAGTCCTGCTCACACTCCTCCCGTGCCATACACAAGTCCTGCTCACACTGCTCCCGTGCTGTACACAAGTCCTGCTCACACTACTCCCGTGCTGTACACAAGTCCTGCTCAAACTGCTCCCGTGCTGTACACAAGTCCTGTTCACACTCCTCCCATGCTGTACACAAGTCCTGCTCACACTGCTCATGTGCTGTACACAAGTCCTGCTCACACTGCTCCCATGCTGTACACAAGTCCTGTTCACACTGCTCCCGTGCTCTACACAAGTCCTGCTCACATTGCTCCCGTGCCGTACACATGTCCTGCTCACACTGCTCCCGTGCTGTACACAAGTCCTGCTCACACTGCTCCCGTGCCGTACACAAGTCCTGCTCACACTGCTCCCCTGCTGTACACAAGTCCTGCTCACACTCCTCCCGTGCCGTACACAAGTCCTGCTCACACTGCTCCCGTGCTGTACACAAGTCCTGCTCAAACTGCTCCCATGCTGTACACAAGTCCTGCTCACACTGCTCCCGTGCTGTACACCATTCCTGCTCACACTCCTCCCATGCAGTACACAAGTCCTGCTCACACTGCTCCCGTGCTGTACACAAGTCCTGTTCACACTGCTCCCTTGCTGTACACAAGTCCTGCTCACACTGCTCCCATGCTGTACGCAGGTCCTGCTCAAACTGCTCCCGTGCTGTACACAAGTCCTGCTCACACTGCTCCCGTGCTGTACACAAGTCCTGCTCACACTGCTCCCGTGCTGTACACAAGTCCTGCTCACACTGCTCCCGTGCTGTACACAAGTCCTGTTCACACTGCTCCCGTGCTGTACACAAGCCCTGCTCACACTGCTCCCGTGCTGTACACAAGTCCTGCTCACATTGCTCCCGTGCCGTACACATGTCCTGCTCACACTGCTCCCGTGCTGTACAGAAGTCCTGCTCACACTGCTCCCGTGCCGTACACAAGTCCTGCTCACACTGCTCCCCTGCTGTACAGAAGTCCTGCTCACACTCCTCCCGTGCCATACACAAGTCCTGCTCACACTGCTCCCGTGCTGTACACAAGTCCTGCTCGAACTGCCCCCGTGCTGTACACAAGTCCTGCTCACACTGCTTCCGTGCTGTACACAAGTCCTGCTCACACTGCTCACGTGCTGTACACAAGTCCTGCTCACACTGCTCCCATGCTGTACACAAGTCCTGTTCACACTGCTCCCGTGCTGCACACAAGTCCTCCTCACAGTGCTCCCGTGTTGTACACAGTCCTGCTCACACTGCTCCCGTGCTGTACACAAGTCCTGCTCACACTGCTCCCGTGCTGTACACAAGTCCTGCTCACACTGCTCCCGTGCTATACACAAGGCCTGTTCACACTGCTCCCGTGCTGTACACAAGTCCTGCTCACACTCCTCCCGTGCTGTACACAAGTCCTGTTCACACTGCTCCATGCTGTACACAAGTCCTGTTCACACTGCTCCCGTGCTGTACACAAGTCCTGCTCACACTGCTCCCGTGCTGTACATAAGTCCTGCTCACACTGCTCCCACACTGTACACAAGTCCTGCTCACACTGCTCCCGTGCTGTACACAAGTCCTGCTCACACTGCTCCCGTGCTGTACACAAGTCGTGCTCACACTGCTCCCGTGCTGTACACAAGTCCTGCTCACACTGCTCCTGTGCTGTACACAAGTCCTGCTCACACTGCTCCCGTGGGGTACACAAGTCCTGCTCACACTGCTCCCGTGCTGTACACAAGTCCTGCTCACACTGCTCCCGTGCTGTACACAAGTCCTGCTCACACTGCTCCCACTGTACATAAGTCCTGCTCACACTGCTCCCGTGCTGCACACAAGCCCTGCTCACAGTGCTCCCACACTGTACCCAAGTCCTGCTCACACAACTCCCACACTGTACACAAGTCCTGCTCACACTGCTCCCTTGCTGTATCCAAGTCCTGCTCACACTGCTCCCACACTGTACAGAATTCCTGCTCACACTGCTCACGTGCTCTACACAAGTCCTGCTCACACTGCTCCCGTGCTGTACACAAGTCCAGCTCACACTGCTCCCACACTGTACACAAGTCCTGCTAACACTGCTCCCGTGCTGTACACAAGCCCTGCTCACACTGCTCCCACTGTACACAAGTCCTGCTCACACTGCTCCCGTGCTGTACACAAGTCCAGCTCACACTGCTCCCACACTGTACACAAGTCCTGCTCACACTGCTCCCACACTGTACACAAGTCCTGCTCACACTGCTCCCGTGCTGTACACAAGTCCTGCTCACACTGCTCCCGTGCTGTACAAAATTCCTGCTCACACTGCTCCCGTGCTGTACACAAGTCCTGCTCACACTGTTCCCGTGCTGTACACAAGTCCTGCTCACACTGCTCCCGTGCTGTACACAAGTCCTGCTCACACTCCTCCTGTGCTGTACACAAGTCTTGCTCACACTGCTCCCGTGCTATACACAAGTCCTGCTCGCACTGCTCCCGTGCTGTACACACGTCCTGCTCACACTGCTGCCACACTGTACACAAGTGCTGCTCACACTGCTCCCACAATGTACACAAGTCCTGCTCACAATGCTCCCGTGCTGTACCCAAGTCCTGCTCACACTGCTCCCACACTGTACAGAAGTCCTGCTCACACTGCTCCCGTGCTGTACACAAGTCCTGCTCACACTGCTCCCACACTGTACATAAGTCCTGCTCACACTGCTCCCGTGCTGCACACAAGCCCTGCTCACAGTGCTCCCACACTGTACCCAAGTCCTGCTCACACAACTCCCACACTGTACACAAGTCCTGCTCACACTGCTCCCATGCTGTATCCAAGTCCTGCTCACACTGCTCCCACACTGTACAGAAGTCCTGCTCACACTGCTCCCGTGCTCTACACAAGTCCTGCTCACACTGCTCCCGTGCTGTACACAAGTCCAGCTCACACTGCTCCCACACTGTACACAAGCCCTGCTCACACTGCTCCCGTGCGGCACACAAGTCCTGCTCACAATGCTCCCGTGCTGTACCCAAGTCCAGCTCACACTGCTCCCACACTGTACACAAGTCCTGCTAACACTGCTCCCGTGCTGTACACAAGTCCTGCTCACACTGCTCCCACACTGTACCCAAGTCCTGCTCACACTGCTGCCACACTGTACTTAAGTCCTGCTCACACTGCTCCCGTGCTGTACACAAGTCCTGCTCACACTGCTCCCACACTGTACCCAAGTCCTGCTCACACAACTCCCACACTGTACACAAGTCCTGCTCACACTGCTCCTGTGCTCTACCCAAGTCCTGCTGACACTGCTCCCACACTGTACAGAAGTACTGCTCACACTGCTCCCGTGCTGTACAGAAGTCCTGCTCACACTGCTCCCGTACTGTACACAAGTCCTGCTCACACTGCTCCCGTGCTGTACACAAGCCCTGCTCACAGTGCTCCCACACTGTACCCAAGTCCTGCTCACACAACTCCCACACTGTGCACAAGTCCTGCTCACACTGCTCCCGTGCAGTATCCAAGTCCTGCTCCCACACTGTACATAAGTCCTGCTCACACTGCTCCCGTGCTCGACACAAGTCCTGCTCACACTGCTCCCGTGCTGTAAACAAGTCCAGCTCACACTGCTCCCACACTGTACACAAGTCCTGCTCACACTGCTCCCGTGCGGCACACAAGTCCTGCTCACAATGCTCCCGTGCTGTACACAAGTCCACCTCACACTGCTCCCGTGCTGTACACAAGTCCTGCTCACGCTGCTCCTGTGCTGTACACAAGTCCTGCTCACACTGCTCCTGTGCTGTACACAAGTCCTGCTCACACTGCTCCCGTGCTGTACACAAGTCCTGCTCACACTGCTCCCGTGCTGCACACAAGTCCTGATCACACTGCTCCCGTGCTGTACACAAGTCCGGCTCACACTGCTCCCATGCTGTACACAAGTGTGGTAAACCACGTTCACTATTGTATCACTGTTAGTAGTTAGCACTGTTCACCACTGTTCGTTATAACTGTATCACTGACCACTATTGTATCACGGTACGAGGTCGCCTCTTGCCACACTGCTATACCTGGGATGACCACTGCCGACTCCGCCTTGGCTCCACCCACCAGGCCAGGTATAAAGGTGAGCGACTGGCTGGTATTCCTCCTGCTTGGATCGGATCACCCACGAGAGTGGGCTCTGTTATTTAGTCAATAAAAACCTTTAGTCACCTTCGTAACTCTTCGCCTTTTATTGGAGGAATTGATAGGTATATCAATTTTATTGACTAAATTTAATGATGTCCAACAACGAGTCACAACCGGCGGAGGAGCCACCAGCGCAGCTCCCAGGAGCACAGCCACACCAGCCAGCTTGGCTGCGAGCCCTCAGACCGCCGTACCTGGACCTGAACCCACGAGCAGCAAACTCAGCCGCAGACTTTAAACACTGGCTGGTCTGCTTCGAATCATACCTGAGAGAATCCAGCGTCCCTCAGGCATCCAAACTAAGTGTCCTGCAGGCACAACTGAGCCCGAGAGTATACACTCTCATCGAGGACATGACTACCTACGAGACCGCCATCAACCTGCTGAAACAGAAGTACCGGACCCCGGTAAACTACATGTACGCTAGGCACCTCCTAAGATCACGGCCGCAACAGCCAGGAGAATCAGTAGCCGAATTCTCACAGGCGCTATATGCACTCGCCAGGAACTGTGAGTTTAAATCGGTGTCGGCAGCCGAAAATACTGAAGATAATATCCGCGACGCATTCCTGAAAGGCCTACGGTCCGAGTACTCACGGCAAAGACTGCTGGAAGCTAAAGACCTCAGCATGGAAAAAGCTGAAGCCCTCGCTATCTCCCTGGAAGTGGCCCACCAAGATCAGGAAGCATTCACCAGGTACTGCTCGCGACCCTGGGACTCGGGCCCGACCCCTACCACAGCACCCTTCCCAGCGCCGCCCCCGGGACCTACCTCTGCGTCGGCGTCCCGGACCCGACCGGCCCCGCCACCCCCGGCACCGGCCCCGACATCGGGCATCCGCGATCGGGCCGCCGGCTGTTTTTTTTGTGGCCAGGAGAAGCACCCGAGGTCGCGCTGCCCAGCCAAGAACTCCATATGTAAAACCTGCCTGAAGAAAGGCCACTTCTCCAAGGCCTGCAGGAGCGGATCCTCAGAGGCCAGCAGTGCCGCATGCGAACTATGGGGGCGGCCATCTTCGTTTAGGGCAACTGAGGCCAGCATCCCCACACATGAGTCATGGGGGCGGCCATCTTTGTTTAGGGCAACTGAGGCCAGCATCCCCACACATGAGTCATGGGGGCGGCCATCTTTGATTAAGGCAACCGACCCCAATAGTGCCTCATGGGGCCCTACCTCGTGGGAGACGCCATTTTACTCACCACGCCCGACCGCCTCGCCCGCAGATGACAACGACTCGCTCGGCTACACACTAGCTTCCGTCACCCTGGACCAAGCCCGCCCGCACCATCTGTCCAAGTCAATGATGGACATCAAAGTGAACGGCCACGCCACGACCTGCCTGTTCGACAGCGGAAGCACGGAGAGCTTCATCCACCCAGACACGGTGAGCCACTACTCCCTCTCTGTCCTACCAACGCGCAGCCGAATCTCGATGGCATCGAGGTCCCACGCCACGGACATCAGCGGCTACTGTGTCGTGACCCTGTCGGTTAAGGGCACGGAGTATAAAAACTTTAAACTCCTCGTCCTCCCCCATCTCTGCGCTGCCGTCCTACTAGGGCTGGACTTCCAATCCCACCTCCAAAGCGTAACCCTAGCATACGGTGGACCCCTCCCCCCACTCACAGTCAACAACCAGCAAACGTTAAACCGCCCACCGCGTAACACCTGCAGCCTCTCCACCCTCAAGGTCCCGCCACCCTCTCTGTTTGCTAACCTTACCCCTGACTGCAAACCCGTCGCTACCAAAAGCAGGCGGTATAGCGCCGGGGACAGAGCCTTCATTAGCTCTGAGGTGCGGCGCCTCCTGAAAGAGGGCATTATCGAGGGGAGCAGCAGCCCCTGGCGTGCCCAGGTCGTAGTCGTAAAGACCGGCGATAAAAACCGCCTGGTCATCGACTACAGCCAGACCATAAACAGATATACCCAGCTGGACGCATACCCCCTCCCCCGCATATCTGACATGGTCAATCAGATTGCACAGTATAAAGTATTCTCGACCATCGACCTGAAGTCGGCCTACCACCAACTCCCTATCCACCCTGAGGACCGCCAGTATACCGCCTTCGAGGCGAATGGGCGCCTATACCACTTCCTTAGGGTCCCCTTCGGTGTCACTAATGGGGTCTCGGTCTTCCAAAGGGAGATGGACCAGATGGTTGACCAGAACGAACTGCAGGCTACATTCCCCTACCTAGATAACGTCACTATCTGCGGCCGCGACCGGCAGGAACATGACGCGAATCTGGAGAAATTCCTCCGTACGGCCCAACGGCTGAACCTCACCTACAATAAGGAGAAATGCGTGTTTAACACCACGCGCCTTGCCATCCTCGGCTGCGTAGTGGAGAACGGAATCATCGGCCCCGACCCAGAAAGAATGCGCCCCCTCATGGAGCTACCCCTCCCCCACTGCCCTAAAGCACTTAGGAGAACCCTGGGGCTTTTCGCCTACTATGCCCAATGGGTACCCAATTACGCGGACAAAGCCAGACCCCTCCTGAAAGCCACTTCCTTCCCCCTCACGGAGGAGGCGTGCGCGGCCTTCTCCCTCATTAAGGGAGACATAGCCAAGGCCACGATGCACGCAGTGGACGAGTCCATCCCCTTTCAGGTGGAGAGCGACGCATCCGACTTCGCCTTAGCCGCCACCCTAAACCAGGAGGGGAGGCCAGTGGCCTTCTTCTCAAGGACCCTACAGGGCCCCGAGATCCGACATTCGTCGGTCGAGAAAGAGGCCCAGGCGATCGTGGAGGCAGTACGGCGCTGGAGGCACTACCTGGCAGGCAAACGATTTACCCTCCTCACCGACCAGCGTTCGGTGGCTTTCATGTTTAATAACAAGCTGAAGGGCAAAATCAAGAATGACAAGATTTTGAGATGGAGAATCGAGCTCTCCACCTACGATTATGAGATCTTGTACCGGCCAGGCAAGCTGAACGAATCCCCTGATGCCCTTTCACGAATGACATGCGCCAGCGCGCATATCGATAGGCTTCAGACCCTCCACGACCAGCTCTGCCACCCCGGAGTCACCAGACTCTACCATTTCATTAAGGCCCGCAACCTGACCTACTCCATCGAGGAGGTCAGGACCATGACCAGGAACTGCCAGACCTGTGCGGAGTGCAAACCGCACTTCTATAGGCCGGACCGAGCAAGCCTGATCAAGGCCACCCGCCCCTTCGAGCGCCTGAGCATCGACTTTAAGGGGCCCCTCCCGTCCTCTGACCGTAATGTGTACTTCCTCAACATCGTTGATGAGTACTCCCGTTTCCCCTTTGCCTTCCCCTGCCCCGACATGACCAGTAGCACGGTCATTAAGTGCCTGAATGCCCTCTTCGCCTTGTTCGGGTTCCCGAACTATATACACAGCGACCGGGGCTCCTCCTTCATGAGCGAGGAACTCCGGCAATTCCTCCTAGAGAGAGGTATTGCAGCAAGCAGGACCACCAGCTACAACCCCAGAGGTAACGGTCAGGTGGAAAGAGAGAACGCGACGGTATGGAAGGCCGTCCTCTTAGCCTTAAAGTCTAAGGGCCTCCCAACCTCCCGCTGGCAAGAAGTCCTCCCGACAGCGCTGCACTCCATCCGGTCATTACTTTGCACGGCCACTAACACCACCCCCCATGAACGAATGTTCGTTTTCCCCAGGAAGTCGACTACGGGAACCACTCTACCAACCTGGCTGACCGCCCCGGGGCCGGTCTGGCTGCGGAAACACGTGAGGACCCATAAAACGGACCCCCTGGTCGAGAGGGTGAACCTCCTGCACGCCAACCCCCAGTACGCCTACGTGGCGTACCCAGACGGGCGGGAGGACACTGTCTCCCTACGAGACCTCGCACCCTCAGCCGATCCGGAAACACCGCCACCACCCCCCCCAACCTCAGTCCAGGTAGACGGCATGCCGGAACCCCACGAGCCCTCGCCGACCACGCAAACACCAGCATCAACACCGGATAAGGCACCAGCACCGGATAAGGCAACACCACCGCTGCGGCGATCGGAGAGGCTTACGAAGCCTCCGGACAGACTGACCTACCAGAATTGGTAGTACACTTCACCCCGCCGGACTTAATTCTAAACAAGGGGTGAATGTGGTAAACCACGTTCACTATTGTATCACTGTTAGTAGTTAGCACTGTTCACCACTGTTCGTTATAACTGTATCACTGACCACTATTGTATCACGGTACGAGGTCGCCTCTTGCCACACTGCTATACCTGGGATGACCACTGCCGACTCCGCCTTGGCTCCACCCACCAGGCCAGGTATAAAGGTGAGCGACTGGCTGGTATTCCTCCTGCTTGGATCGGATCACCCACGAGAGTGGGCTCTGTTATTTAGTCAATAAAAACCTTTAGTCACCTTCGTAACTCTTCGCCTTTTATTGGAGGAATTGATAGGTATATCAACAAGTCCAGCTCACACTGCTCCCACGCTGTACACAAGTCCTGCTCACACTGCTCCCATGCTGTACACAAGCCCTGCTCACACTGCTCCCACACTGTACACAATTCCTGCTCACACTGCTCCCATGCTGTACACAAGTCCAGCTCCCACTGCTCCCACACTGTATATAAGTCCTGCTCACACTGCTCCCGTGCTCTACACAAGTCCTGCTCACAGTGCTCCCGTGCTGTAAACAAGTCCAGCTCACACTGCTCCCACACTGTACACAAGTCCTGCTCACACTGCTCCCGTGCGGCACACAAGTCCTGCTCACAATGCTCCCGTGCTGGACACAAGTCCTGCTCACACTGCTCCCGTGCTGTACACATGTCCTGCTCACACTGCTACCGTGCTGTACACAAGTCCTGCTCACACTGCTCCCGTGCTGTACACAAGTCCTGCTCACACTGCTCCCGCACTGTACACAAGTCCTGCTCACACTGCTCCCGTGCCATACACAAGTCCTGCTCACACTGCTCCCGTGCTGTACACAAGTCCTGCTCAAACTGCCCCCGTGCTGTACACAAGTCCTGCTCACACTGCTTCCGTGCTGTACACAAGTCCTGCTCACACTGCTCCCGCGCTGTACACAAGTCCTGCTCACACTGCTTCCGTGCTGTACACAAGTCCTGCTCACACTGCTCCCGTGCTGTACACAAGTCCTGCTCACACTGCTCCCGTGCTATACACAAGGCCTGTTCACACTGCTCCCACTCTGCACACCAGTCCTGCTCACACTCCTCCCGTGCTGTACACAAGTCCTGCTCACACTGCTCCCGTGCTGTACACAAGTCCTGCTCACACTGCTCCCGTGCTTTGCACAAGTCCTGCTCACACTGCTCCCGTGCTGGACAGAAGTCCTGCTGCTCCCGTGCTGTACACAAGTCCTGCTCACACTGCTCCCGTGCTGTACACAAGTCCTGCTCACACTCCTCCCGTGCTGTACACAAGTCCTGCTCACACTGCTCCCGTGCTGTACACAAGTCCTGCTGAAACTGCTCCCGTGCTGTACACAAGTCCTGTTCACACTCCTCCCGTGCTGTACACAAGTCCTGCTCACACTGCTCCCGTGCTGTACAGAAGTCCTGCTCACACTGCTCCCGTGCTGTACACAATTCCTGCTCAGACTGCTCCCGTGCTGTACACAAGTCCTGCTCACACTGCTCCCGTGCTGTACACAAGTCCTGCTCACACTGCTCCCGTGCTGTACACAAGTCCTGCTCGCACTGCTCCCGTGCTGTACACAAGTCCTACTCACACTGCACCCGTGTTGTACACAAGTCCTGCTCACACTGCTCCCGTGCTGGACACAAGTCCTGCTCACACTGCTCCCGTGCTGTACACAAGTCCTGCTCACACTGCTCCTGTGCTGTACACCATTCCTGCTCACACTCCTCCCGCGCAGTACACAAGTCCTGTTCACACTGCTCCCGTGCTGTACACAAGCCCTGTTCACACTGCTCCCTTGCTGTACACAAGTCCTGCTCACACTGCTCCCGTGCTGTACACAAGTCCTGCTCAAACTGCTCCCGTGCTGTACACAAGTCCTGCTCACACTGCTCCCGTGCTGTACACAAGTCCTGCTCACACTGCTCCCGTGCTGTACAAAAGTCCTGCTCACACTGCTCCCGTGCTGTACACAAGTCCTGTTCACACTGCTCCCATGCTGTACACAAGTCCTGCTCACACTGCTCCCGTGCAGTACACAAGTCCTGCTCACACTGCTCCCGTGCTGTACACAAGTCCTGCTCACACTACTCCCGTGCTGTACACAAGTCCTGCTCAAACTGCTCCCGTGCTGTACACAAGTCCTGTTCACACTCCTCCCATGCTGTACACAAGTCCTGCTCACACTGCTCCCATGCTGTACACAAGTCCTGTTCACACTGCTCCCGTGCTCTACACAAGTCCTGCTCACATTGCTCCCGTGCCGTACACATGTCCTGCTCACACTGCTCCCGTGCTGTACACAAGTCCTGCTCACACTGCTCCCGTGCCGTACACAAGTCCTGCTCACACTGCTCCCCTGCTGTACACAAGTCCTGCTCACACTCCTCCCGTGCCGTACACAAGTCCTGCTCACACTGCTCCCGTGCTGTACACAAGTCCTGCTCAAACTGCTCCCGTGCTGTACACAAGCCCTGCTCACACTGCTCCCGTGCTGTACACCATTCCTGCTCACACTCCTCCCGTGCAGTACACAAGTCCTGCTCACACTGCTCCCGTGCTGTACACAAGTCCTGTTCACACTGCTCCCTTGCTGTACACAAGTCCTGCTCACACTGCTCCCGTGCTGTGCACAAGTCCTGCTCACACTGCTCCCGTGCTGTACACAAGTCCTGCTCACAATGCTCCCGTGCTGTCCACAAGTCCTGCTCACACTGCTCCCGTGCTGTACTCAAGTCCTGTTCACACAGCTCCCGTGCTGTACACAAGTCCTGCTCACACTGCTCCCGTGCTGTACACAAGTCCTGCTCACATTGCTCCCGTGCCGTACACATGTCCTGCTCACACTGCTCCCGTGCTGTACACAAGTCCTACTCACACTGCTCCCGTGCCGTACACAAGTCCTGCTCACACTGCTCCCCTGCTGTACACAAGTCCTGCTCACACTCCTCCCGTGCCATACACAAGTCCTGCTCACACTGCTCCCGTGCTGTACACAAGTCCTGCTCAAAGTGCCCCCGTGCTGTACACAAGTCCTGCTCACACTGCTTCCGTGCTGTACACAAGTCCTGCTCACACTGCTCCCGTGCTGTACACAAGTCCTGCTCAAACTGCTCCCGTGCTGTACACAAGTCCTGTTCACACTCCTCCCATGCTGTACACAAGTCCTGCTCACACTGCTCACGTGCTGTACACAAGTCCTGCTCACACTGCTCCCATGCTGTACACAAGTCCTGTTCACACTGCTCCCGTGCTGCACACAAGTCCTCCTCACACTGCTCCCGTGTTGTACACAAGTCCTGCTCACACTGCTCCCGTGCTGTACACAAGTCCTGCTCACACTGCTCCCGTGCTGTACACAAGTCCTGCTCACCCTGCTCCCGTGCTATACACAAGGCCTGTTCACACTGCTCCCGTGCTGTACACAAGTCCTGCTCACACTGCTCCTGTGCTGTACACAAGTCCTGTTCACACTGCTCCATGCTGTACACAAGTCCTGTTCACACTGCTCCCGTGCTGTACACAAGTCCTGCTCACACTGCTCCCATGCTGTACATAAGTCCTGCTCACACTGCTCCCACACTGTACACAAGTCCTGCTCACACTGCTCCCGTGCTGCACACAAGTCCTGCTCACACTGCTCCAGTGCTGTACACAAGTCCTGCTCACACTGCTCCCGTGCTGTACACAAGTCCTGCTCACACTGCTCCTGTGCTGTACAGAAGTCCTGCTCACACTGCTCCCATGCTGTACACAAGTCCTGCTCACACTGCTCCCATGCTGTACACAAGTCCTGCTCACACTGCTCCCGTGCTGTACACCAGTCCTGCTCACACTGCTCCCGTGCTGTACACAAGTCCTGCTCACACTGCTCCCGTGCTGTGCACAAGTCCTGCTCACACTGCTCCCATGCTGTACACAAGTCCTGCTCACACTGCTCCCGTGCTGTCCACAAGTCCTGCTCACACTGCTCCCGTGGGGTACACAAGTCCTGCTCACACTGCTCCCGTGCTGTACACAAGTCCTGCTCACACTGCTCCCGTGCTGTACACAAGTCCTGCTCACACTGCTCCCACTGTACATAAGTCCTGCTCACACTGCTCCCGTGCTGCACACAAGCCCTGCTCACAGTGCTCCCACACTGTACCCAAGTCCTGCTCACACAACTCCCACACTGTACACAAGTCCTGCTCACACTGCTCCCTTGCTGTATCCAAGTCCTGCTCACACTGCTCCCACACTGTACAGAATTCCTGCTCACACTGCTCACGTGCTCTACACAAGTCCTGCTCACACTGCTCCCGTGCTGTACACAAGTCCAGCTCCCACTGCTCCCACACTGTACACAAGTCCTGCTCACACTGCTCCCTTGCTGTATCCAAGTCCTGCTCACACTGCTCCCACACTGTACACAAGTCCTGCTCACACTGCTCCCGTGCTGTACACAAGTCCTGCTCACACTGCTCCCGTGCTGTCTACAAGTCCTGCTCACACTGCTCCCGTGCTGTACACAAGTCCTGCTCACACTGCACCCGTGCTGTACACAATTCCTGCTCACACTGCTCCCGTGCTGTACACAAGTCCTGCTCACACTGTTCCCGTGCTGTACACAAGTCCTGCTCACACTGCTCCCGTGCTGTAGACAAGTCCTGCTCACACTCCTCCCGTGCTGTACACAAGTCCTGCTCACACTGCTCCCGTGCTATACACAAGTCCTGCTCGCACTGCTCCCGTGCTGTACACAAGTCCTGCTCACACTGCTGCCACACTGTACAGAAGTCCTGCTCACACTGCTCCCGTGCTGTACACTAGTCCTGCTCACACTGCTCCCACACTGTACATAAGTCCTGCTCACACTGCTCCCACACTGTACAGAAGTCCTGCTCACACTGCTCCCGTCCTGTTCACAAGTCCTGCTCACACTGCTCCCACACTGTACATAAGTCCTGCTCACACTGCTCCCGTGCTGCACACAAGCCCTGCTCACAGTGCTCCCACACTGTACCCAAGTCCTGCTCACATAACTCCCACACTGTACACAAGTCCTGCTCACACTGCTCCCATGCTGTATCCAAGTCCTGCTCACACTGCTCCCACACTGTACAGAAGTCCTGCTCACACTGCTCCCGTGCTCTACACAAGTCCTGCTCACACTGCTCCCGTGCTGTACACAAGTCCAGCTGCCACTGCTCCCACACTGTACACAAGCCCTGCTCACACTGCTCCCGTGCGGCACACAAGTCCTGCTAACAATGCTCCCGTGCTGTACACAAGTCCTGCTCATACTGCTCCCACACTGTACCCAAGTCCTGCTCACACTGCTGCCACACTGTACTTAAGTCCTGCTCACACTGCTCCCGTGCTGTACACAAGTCCTGCTCACACTGCTCCCACACTGTACCCAAGTCCTGCTCACACAACTCCCACACTGTACACAAGTCCTGCACACACTGCTCCTGTGCTCTACCCAAGTCCTGCTGACACTGCTCCCACACTGTACAGAAGTCCTGCTCACACTGCTCCCGTGCTGTCCAGAAGTCCTGCTCACACTGCTCCCGTGCTGTACAGAAGTCCTGCTCACACTGCTCCCGTGCTGTACACAAGTCCTGCTCACACTGCTCCCGTGCTGTACACAAGCCCTGCTCACAGTGCTCCCACACTGTACCCAAGTCCTGCTCACACAACTCCCACACTGTACACAAGTCCTGCTCACACTGCTCCCGTGCTGTATCCAAGTCCTGCTCACACTGCTCCCACACTGTACATAAGTCCTGCTCACACTGCTCCCGTGCTCTACACAAGTCCTGCTCACACTGCTCCCGTGCTGTAAACAAGTCCAGCTCACAGTGCTCCCACACTGTACACAAGTCCTGCTCACACTGCTCCCACACTGTACACAAGTCCTGCTCACACTGCTCCCGTGCGGCACACAAGTCCTGCTCACAATGCTCCCGTGCTGTACACAAGTCCTGCTCACACTGCTCCCGTGCTGTACACAAGTCCTGCTCACGCTGCTCCCGTGCTGTACACAAGTCCTGCTCACACTGCTCCCACACTGTACCCAAGTCCTGCTCACACAATTCCCACACTGTACACAAGTCCTGCTCACACTGCTCCCGTGCTCTACACAAGTCCAGCTCACACTGCTCCCGTGCTCTACACAAGTCCTGCTCACACTGCTCCCGTGCTGTACACAAGTCCAGCTCACACTGCTCCCACACTGTACACAAGCCCTGCTCACACTGCTCCCGTGCGGCACACAAGTTCTGCTCACAATGCTCCCGTGCTGTACCCAAGTCCTGCTCACACTCCTCCCGTGCAGTACACAAGTCCTGCTCACACTGCTCCCGTGCTGTACACAAGCCCTGTTCACACTGCTCCCTTGCTGTACACAAGTCCTGCTCACACTGCTCCCGTGCTGTACACAAGTCCTGCTCAAACGGCTCCCGTGCTGTACACAAGTCCTGCTCACACTGCTCCCGTGCTGTACACAAGTCCTGCTCACACTGCTCCCGTGCTGTACACAAGTCCTGCTCACAGCTCCCGTGCTGTACACAAGTCCTGTTCACACTGCTCCCATGCTGTACACAAGTCCTGCTCACACTGCTCCCGTGCTGTACACAAGTCCTGCTCACACTGCTCCCGTGCCGTACACATGTCCTGCTCACACTGCTCCCGTGCTGTACACAAGTCCTGCTCACACTGCTCCCGTGCCGTACACAAGTCCTGCTCACACTGCTCCCCTGCTGTACACAAGTCCTGCTCACACTCCTCCCGTGCCGTACACAAGTCCTGCTCACACTGCTCCCGTGCTGTACACAGGTCCTGCTCACACTACTCCCGTGCTGTACACAAGTCCTGCTCAAACTGCTCCCGTGCTGTACACAAGTCCTGTTCACACTCCTCCCATGCTGTACACAAGTCCTGCTCACACTGCTCATGTGCTGTACACAAGTCCTGCTCACACTGCTCCCATGCTGTACACAAGTCCTGTTCACACTGCTTCCGTGCTCTACACAAGTCCTGCTCACATTGCTCCCGTGCCGTACACATGTCCTGCTCACACTGCTCCCGTGCTGTACACAAGTCCTGCTCACACTGCTCCCGTGCCGTACACAAGTCCTGCTCACACTGCTCCCCTGCTGTACACAAGTCCTGCTCACACTCCTCCCGTGCCGTACACAAGTCCTGCTCACACTGCTCCCGTGCTGTACACAAGTCCTGCTCAAACTGCTCCCGTGCTGTACACAAGTCCTGCTCACACTGCTCCCGTGCTGTACACCATTCCTGCTCACACTCCTCCCGTGCAGTACACAAGTCCTGCTCACACTGCTCCCGTGCTGTACACAAGTCCTGTTCACACTGCTCCCTTGCTGTACACAAGTCCTGCTCACACTGCTCCCATGCTGTACACAGGTCCTGCTCAAACTGCTCCCGTCCTGTACACAAGTCCTGCTCACACTGCTCCCGTGCTGTACACAAGTCCTGCTCACACTGCTCCCGTGCTGTACACAAGTCCTGCTCACACTGCTCCCGTGCTGTACACAAGTCCTGCTCACACTGCTCCCGTGCTGTACACAAGTCCTGCTCACATTGCTCCCGTGCCGTACACATGTCCTGCTCACACTGCTCCCGTGCTGTACACAGGTCCTGCTCACACTGCTCCCGTGCCGTACACAAGTCCTGCTCACACGGCTCCCCTGCTGTACACAAGTCCTGCTCACACTCCTCCCGTGCCATACACAAGTCCTGCTCACACTGCTCCCGTGCTGTACACAAGTCCTGCTCAAACTGCCCCCGTGCTGTACACAAGTCCTGCTCACACTGCTTCTGTGCTGTACACAAGTCCTGCTCACACTGCTCCCGTGCTGTACACAAGTCCTGCTCAAACTGCTCCCGTGCTGTACACAAGTCCTGTTCACACTCCTCCCATGCTGTACACAAGTCCTGCTCACACTGCTCACGTGCTGTACACAAGTCCTGCTCACACTGCTCCCGTGCTGTACACAAGTCCTGCTCACACTGCTCCAGTGCTGTACACAAGTCCTGCTCACACTGCTCCCGTGCTATACACAAGGCCTGTTCACACTGCTCCCGTGCTGTACACAAGTCCTGCTCACACTGCTCCCGTGCTGTACACAAGTCCTGTTCACACTGCTCCATGCTGTACACAAGTCCTGTTCACACTGCTCCCGTGCTGTACACAAGTCCTGCTCACACTGCTCCCGTGCTGTACATAAGTCCTGCTCACACTGCTCCCACACTGCACACAAGTCCTGCTCACACTGCTCCCGTGCTGTACACAAGTCCTGCTCACACTGCTCCCGTGCTGTACACAAGTCGTGCTCACACTGCTCCCGTGCTGTACACAAGTCCTGCTCACACTGCTCCTGTGCTGTACAGAAGTCCTGCTCACACTGCTCCCATGCTGTACACAAGTCCTGCTCACACTGCTCCCGTGCTGTACACAAGTCCTGCTCACACTGCTCCCGTGCTGTACACCAGTCCTGCTCACACTGCTCCCGTGCTGTACACAAGTCCTGCTCACACTGCTCCCGTGCTGTGCACAAGTCCTGCTCACACTGCTCCCATGCTGTACAAAAGTCCTGCTCACACTGCTCCCGTGCTGTACACAAGTCCTGCTCACACTGCTCCCGTGGGGTACACAAGTCCTGCTCACACTGCTCCCGTGCTGTACACAAGTCCTGCTCACACTGCTCCCGTGCTGTACACAAGTCCTGCTCACACTTCTCCCGTGCTGCACACAAGCCCTGCTCACAGTGCTCCCACACTGTACCCAAGTCCTGCTCACACAACTCCCACACTGTACACAAGTCCTGCTCACACTGCTCCCTTGCTGTATCCAAGTCCTGCTCACACTGCTCCCACACTGTACAGAATTCCTGCTCACACTGCTCACGTGCTCTACACAAGTCCTGCTCACACTGCTCCCGTGCTGTACACAAGTCCAGCTCACACTGCTCCCACACTGTACACAAGCCCTGCTCACACTGCTCCCGTGCGGCACACAAGTCCTGCTCACAATGCTCCCGTGCTGTACCCAAGTCCAGCTCACACTGCTCCCACACTGTACACAAGTCCTGCTCACACTGCTCCCGTGCTGTACACAAGTCCAGCTCCCACTGCTCCCACACTGTACACAAGTCCTGCTCACACTGCTCCCACACTGTACACAAGTCCTGCTCACACTGCTCCCGTGCTGTACACAAGTCCTGCTCACACTGCTCCCACACTGTACACAAGTCCTGCTCACACTGCTCCCGTGCTGTATACAAGTCCTGCTCACACTGCTCCCGTGCTGTACACAAGTCCTGCTCACACTGCTCCCATGCTGTACACAAGTCGTGCTCACACTGCTCCCGTGCTGTACACAAGTGCTGCTCCCAGTGCTCCCGTGTTGTACACAAGTCCTGCTCACACTGCTCCCGTGCTGTACACAAGTCCTGCTCACACTGCTCCCGTGCTGTACACAAGTCCTGCTCACACTGCTCCCGTGCTGTACACCATTCCTGCTCACACTCCTCCCGTGCAGTACACAAGTCCTGCTCACAATGCTCCCGTGCTGTGCATAAGTCCTGTTCACACTGCTCCCTTGCTCTTCACATGTCCTGCTCACACTGCTCCCGTGCTGTACACAAGTCCTGCTCAAACTGCTCCCGTGCTGTACACAAGTCCTGCTCACACTGCTCCCGTGCTGTACACAAGTCCTGCTCACACTGCTCCCGTGCTGTACACAAGTGCTGCTCACACTGCTCCCGTGCTGAACACAAGTCCTGCTCACACTGCTCCCGTGCCGTACACAAGTCCTGCTCACACGGCTCCCGTGCTGTACACAAGTCCTGCTCACACTGCTCCCGTGCCGTACACAAGTCCTGCTCACACTGCTCCCCTGCTGTACACAAGTCCTGCTCACACTCCTCCCGTGCCGTACACAAGTCCTGCTCACACTGCTCCCGTGCTGTACACAAGTCCTGCTGAAACTGCTCCCGTGCTGTACACAAGTCCTGCTCACACTGCTCCCGTGCTGTACACAAGTCCTGCTCACACTGCTCCCGTGCTGTACACAAGTCCTACTCACACTGCTCACGTGTTGTACACAAGTCCTGCTCACACTGCTCCCGTGCTGTACACAAGTCCAGCTCACACTGCTCCCGTGCTGTACACAAGTCCTGCTCACACTGCTCCCGTGCTGTACACTATTCCTGCTCACACTCCTCCCGTGCAGTACACAAGTCCTGCTCACACTGCTCCCGTGCTGTACACTATTCCTGCTCACACTCCTCCCGTGCAGTACACAAGTCCTGCTCACACTGCTCCCGTGCTGTACACAAGCCCTGTTCACACTGCTCCCTTGCTGTACACAAGTCCTGCTCACACTGCTCCCGTGCTGTACACAAGTCCTGCTCAAACTGCTCCCGTGCTGTACACAAGTCCTGCTCACACTGCTCCCGTGCTGTACACAAGTCCTGCTCACACTGCTCCCGTGCTGTACACAAGTCCTGCTCAAACTGCTCCCGTGCTGTACACAAGTCCTGCTCACACTGCTCCCGTGCTGTGCACAAGTCCTGCTCACACTGCTCCCGTGCTGTACACAAGTCCTGCTCACACTGCTCCCGTGCTGTACACAAGTCCTGTTCACACTGCTCCCATGCTGTACACAAGTCCTGCTCACACTGCTCCCGTGCTGTACACAAGTCCTGCTCACACTGCTCCCGTGCCGTACACATGTCCTGCTCACACTGCTCCCGTGCTGTACACAAGTCCTGTTCACACTCCTCCCATGCTGTGCACAAGTCCTGCTCACACTGCTCATGTGCTGTACACAAGTCCTGCTCACACTGCTCCCATGCTGTACAGAAGTCCTGTTCACACTGCTCCCGTGCTGTACACAAGTCCTGCTCACATTGCTCCCGTGCCGTGCACATGTCCTGCTCACACTGCTCCCGTGCTGTACACAAGTCCTGCTCACACTGCTCCCGTGCCGTACACAAGTCCTGCTCACACTGCTCCCCTGCTGTACACAAGTCCTGCTCACACTCCTCCCGTGCCGTACACAAGTCCTGCTCACACTGCTCCCGTGCTGTACACAAGTCCTGCTCAAACTGCTCCCGTGCTGTACACAAGTCCTGCTCACACTGCTCCCGTGCTGTACACAAGTCCTGCTCACACTGCTCCCGTGCTGTACACAAGTCCTGCTCAAACTGCTCCCGTGCTGTACACAAGTCCTGTTCACACTCCTCCCATGCTGTACACAAGTCCTGCTCACACTGCTCACATGCTGTACACAAGTCCTGCTCACACTGCTCCCATGCTGTACACAAGTCCTGTTCACACTGCTCCCGTGCTGCACACAAGTCCTCCTCACACTGCTCCCGTGTTGTACACAAGTCCTGCTCACACTGCTCCCGTGCTGTACACAAGTCCTGCTCACAGTGCTCCCGTGCTGTACACAAGTCCTGCTCACACTGCTCCCGTGCTGTACACAAGGCCTGTTCACACTGCTCCCGTGCTGTACACAAGTCCTGCTCACACTGCTCCCGTGCTGAACACAAGTCCTGCTCGCACTAATCCCACACTGTACACAAGTCCTGCTCACAGTGCACACGTGCTCGACATAAGTCCTGCTCACACTGCTACCGTGCTGTACACAAGTCCTGCTCACACTATTCCTGTGCTGTACACAAGTCCTGCTCACACTAACACCTTGCTGTACGCAAGTCCTGCTCACACTGCTCCCATGTTGTACACAAGTCCTGCTCACACTGCGCCAATGCTGCACACAAGTCCTGCTCACACTAATCCCTTGCTGTACACAAGTCCTGCTCACACTGCTCCCATGTTGTACACAAGTCCTGCTCACACTGCGCCAATGCTGCACACAAGTCCTGCTCACACTAATCCCTTGCTGTACACAAGTCCTGCTCACATTATTCGCATGCTGTGCACAAGTCCTGCTCACACTAATCCAGTGCTGTACACAAGTCCTGCTCACACTAATTCCGTGCTGTACACAAGTCCTGCTCACACTAATCCAGTCCTGTACACAAGTCCCGCTCACACTAATCCCGTGCTGTACACAAGTCCTGCTCACACTGCTCCCATGTTGTACACAAGTCCTGCACACACTGCTCCCGCACTGTACACAAGTCCTGCTCACGCTGCTCCCACACTGTACCCAAGTCCTGCTCACACTGCTCGCACTCTGTACACAAGTCCTGCTCACACTGCTCCCGCGCTGTACACAAGTCCTGCTCACACTGCGCCCGCGCTGTACACAAGACCTGCTCACACTGCTCCCATGCTGTACACAAGTCCTGCTCAGACTGCTCCCGTGCTGTACACAAGTCCTGCTCACACTCCTCCCGTGCTGTACACAAGTCCTGCTCACACTGCTCCCGTGCTGTACACAAGTCCTGCTCACACTGCTCCCGTGCTGTACACAAGTCCTGCTCACACTGCTCCCGTGCTGTGCACAGGTCCTGCTCAAACTGCTCCCGTGCTGTACACAAGTCCTGTTCACACTCCTCCCGTGCTGTACACAAGTCCTGCTCACACAGCTCCCGTGCTGTACAGAAGTCCTGCTCACACTGCTCCCGTGCTGTACACAAGTCCTGCTCACACTGCTCCCGTGCTGTACACAATTCCTGCTCACACTGCTCCCGTGCTGCACACAAGTCCTGCTCACACTGCTCCCGTACTGTACACAAGTCCTGCTCAAACTGCTCCCGTGCTGTACACAAGTCCTGTTCGCACTCCTCCCGTGCTGTACACAAGTCCTGCTCACACTTCTCCCGTGCTGTACACATGTCCTGCTCACACTGCTCCCGTGGTGTACACGAGTCCTGCTCACACTGCTCCCGTGCTGTACAGAAGTCCTGCTGCTCCCGTGCTGTACACAGGTCCTGCGCACACTGCTCCCGTGCTGTACACAGGTCCTGCTCACACTCCTCCCGTGCTGTACACAAGTCCTGCTCACACTGCTACCGTGCTGTACACAAGTCCTGCTCAAACTGCTCCCGTGCTGTACACAAGTCCTGTTCACACTCCTCCCGTGCTGTACACAAGTCCTGCTCACACTGCTCCCGTGCTGTACACAAGTCCTGCTCACACTGCTCCCATGCTGTACACAAGTCCTGCTCACACTGCTCCCGTGCTGTCCACAAGTCCTGCTCACACTGCTCCCGTGGGGTACACAAGTCCTGCTCACACTGCTCCCGTGCTGTACACAAGTCCTGCTCACACTGCTCCCGTGCTGTACACAAGTCCTGCTCACACTGCTCCCACTGTACATAAGTCCTGCTCACACTGCTCCCGTGCTGCACACAAGCCCTGCTCACAGTGCTCCCACACTGTACCCAAGTCCTGCTCACACAACTCCCACACTGTACACAAGTCTTGCTCACACTGCTCCCTTGCTGTATCCAAGTCCTGCTCACACTGCTCCCACACTGTACAGAATTCCTGCTCACACTGCTCACGTGCTCTACACAAGTCCTGCTCACACTGCTCCCGTGCTGTACACAAGTCCAGCTCCCACTGCTCCCACACTGTACACAAGTCCTGCTCACACTGCTCCCTTGCTGTATCCAAGTCCTGCTCACACTGCTCCCACACTGTACACAAGTCCTGCTCACACTGCTCCCGTGCTGTACACAAGTCCTGCTCACACTGCTCCCGTGCTGTCTACAAGTCCTGCTCACACTGCTCCCGTGCTGTACACAAGTCCTGCTCACACTGCTCCCGTGCTGTACACAATTCCTGCTCATACTGCTCCCGTGCTGTACACAAGTCCTGCTCACACTGTTCCCGTGCTGTACACAAGTCCTGCTCACACTGCTCCCGTGCTGTAGACAAGTCCTGCTCACACTCCTCCCGTGCTGTACACAAGTCCTGCTCACACTGCTCCCGTGCTATACACAAGTCCTGCTCGCACTGCTCCCGTGCTGTACACAAGTCCTGCTCACACTGCTGCCACACTGTACACAAGTCCTGCTCACACTGCTCCCACAATGTACACAAGTCCTGCTCACAATGCTCCCGTGCTGTACCCAAGTCCTGCTCACACTGCTCCCACACTGTACAGAAGTCCTGCTCACACAGCTCCCGTGCTGTACACAAGTCCTGCTCACACTGCTCCCACACTGTACCCAAGTCCTGCTCACACAACTCCCACACTGTACACAAGTCCTGCACACACTGCTCCTGTGCTCTACCCAAGTCCTGCTGACACTGCTCCCACACTGTACAGAAGTCCTGCTCACACTGCTCCCGTGCTGTCCAGAAGTCCTGCTCACACTGCTCCCGTGCTGTACAGAAGTCCTGCTCACACTGCTCCCGTGCTGTACACAAGTCCTGCTCACACTGCTCCCGTGCTGTACACAAGCCCTGCTCACAGTGCTCCCACACTGTACCCAAGTCCAGCTCACACAACTCCCACACTGTACACAAGTCCTGCTCACACTGCTCCCGTGCTGTATCCAAGTCCTGCTCACACTGCTCCCACACTGTACATAAGTCCTGCTCACACTGCTCCCGTGCTCTACACAAGTCCTGCTCACACTGCTCCCGTGCTGTAAACAAGTCCAGCTCACAGTGCTCCCACACTGTACACAAGTCCTGCTCACACTGCTCCCACACTGTACACAAGTCCTGCTCACACTGCTCCCGTGCGGCACACAAGTCCTGCTCACAATGCTCCCGTGCTGTACACAAGTCCTGCTCACACTGCTCCCGTGCTGTACACATGTCCTGCTCACACTGCTACCGTGCTGTACACAAGTCCTGCTCACACTGCTCCCGTGCTGTACACAAGTCCTGCTCACACTGCTCCCGTGCTGTACACAAGTCCTGCTCACGCTGCTCCCGTGCTGTACACAAGTCCTGCTCACACTGCTCCCACACTGTACCCAAGTCCTGCTCACACAATTCCCACACTGTACACAAGTCCTGCTCACACTGCTCCCGTGCTCTACACAAGTCCAGCTCACACTGCTCCCGTGCTCTACACAAGTCCTGCTCACACTGCTCCCGTGCTGTACACAAGTCCAGCTCACACTGCTCCCACACTGTACACAAGCCCTGCTCACACTGCTCCCGTGCGGCACACAAGTCCTGCTCACAATGCTCCCGTGCTGTACCCAAGTCCTGCTCACACTCCTCCCGTGCAGTACACAAGTCCTGCTCACACTGCTCCCGTGCTGTACACAAGCCCTGTTCACACTGCTCCCTTGCTGTACACAAGTCCTGCTCACAGCTCCCGTGCTGTACACAAGTCCTGTTCACACTGCTCCCATGCTGTACACAAGTCCTGCTCACACTGCTCCCGTGCTGTACACAAGTCCTGCTCACACTGCTCCCGTGCCGTACACATGTCCTGCTCACACTGCTCCCGTGCTGTACACAAGTCCTGCTCACACTGCTCCCGTGCCGTACACAAGTCCTGCTCACACTGCTCCCCTGCTGTACACAAGTCCTGCTCACACTCCTCCCGTGCCGTACACAAGTCCTGCTCACACTGCTCCCGTGCTGTACACAAGTCCTGCTCACACTACTCCCGTGCTGTACACAAGTCCTGCTCAAACTGCTCCCGTGCTGTACACAAGTCCTGTTCACACTCCTCCCATGCTGTACACAAGTCCTGCTCACACTGCTCATGTGCTGTACACAAGTCCTGCTCACACTGCTCCCATGCTGTACACAAGTCCTGTTCACACTGCTTCCGTGCTCTACACAAGTCCTGCTCACATTGCTCCCGTGCCGTACACATGTCCTGCTCACACTGCTCCCGTGCTGTACACAAGTCCTGCTCACACTGCTCCCGTGCCGCACACAAGTCCTGCTCACACTGCTCCCCTGCTGTACACAAGTCCTGCTCACACTCCTCCCGTGCCGTACACAAGTCCTGCTCACACTGCTCCCGTGCTGTACACAAGTCCTGCTCAAACTGCTCCCGTGCTGTACACAAGTCCTGCTCACACTGCTCCCGTGCTGTACACCATTCCTGCTCACACTCCTCCCGTGCAGTACACAAGTCCTGCTCACACTGCTCCCGTGCTGTACACAAGTCCTGTTCACACTGCTCCCTTGCTGTACACAAGTCCTGCTCACACTGCTCCCATGCTGTACACAGGTCCTGCTCAAACTGCTCCCGTGCTGTACACAAGTCCTGCTCACACTGCTCCCGTGCTGTACACAAGTCCTGCTCACACTGCTCCCGTGCTGTACACAAGTCCTGCTCACACTGCTCCCGTGCTGTACACAAGTCCTGTTCACACTGCTCCCGTGCTGTACACAAGTCCTGCTCACACTGCTCCCGTGCTGTACACAAGTCCTGCTCACATTGCTCCCGTGCCGTACACATGTCCTGCTCACACTGCTCCCGTGCTGTACACAGGTCCTGCTCACACTGCTCCCGTGCTGTACACAAGTCCTGCTCACACGGCTCCCCTGCTGTACACAAGTCCTGCTCACACTGCTCACGTGCTGTACACAAGTCCTGCTCACACTGCTCCCGTGCTGTACACAAGTCCTGCTCACACTGCTCCCGTGCTGTACACAAGTCCTGCTCAGACTGCTCCCATGCTGTACACAAGTCCAGCTCACACTGCTCCTCTGTTGTACACAAGTCCTGCTCACACTGCTCCCATGTTGTACACAAGTCCGGCTCACACTGCTCCTATGTTGTACACAAGTCCTGCTCACACTAATCCCGTGCTGTACACAAGTCCTGCTCACACTAATCCCGTGCTGTACACAAGTCCTGTTCACACTGCTCGCATGTTGTACACAAGTCCTGCTCACACTACTCCTGTGCTCGACACAAGTCCAGCTCACACTGCTCCTCTGTTGTACACAAGTCCTGCTCACACTGCTCCCATGTTGTACACAAGTCCTGCTCACACTAATCCCGTGCTGTACACAAGTCCTGCTTACACTGCTCCCGTGCTGTACACATGTCCTGCTCACACTGGTCCCAGGCTGTACACAAGTCCTGCTCACACTGGTCCCAGGCTGCACACAAGTCCTGCTCACACTATTCCCATGCGGTACACAAGTCCTGCTCACACTATTCCGTTGCTGTACACAAGTCCTGCTTACACTGCTCCCGTGCTGTACACACGTCCTGCTCACACTTGTCCCAGGCTGTACACAAGTCTTGCTCACACTATTCCCATGCTGTCTGCAAGTCCTGCTCACACTGCTCCTGTGCTGTACACAGGTCCTGCTCACACTCCTCCCATGCTGTACACAAGTCCTGCTCACACTATTCCGTTGCTGTACACCAGTCTTGCTCACACTGCTCCCATGCTGTCTGCAAGTCCTGCTCACACTGCTCCTGTGCTGTACACAGGTCCTGCTCACACTGCTCCCATGTTGTACACAAGTCCTGCTCACACTACTCCCATGCTGGACACAAGTCCTGTTCACACTGCTCCCATGCTGTACACAAGTCCAGCTCACACTGCTCCTCTGTTGTACACAGGTCCTGCTCACACTGCTCCCATGTTGTACACAAGTCCGGCTCACACTGCTCCTATGTTGTACACAAGTCCTGCTCACACTAATCCCGTGCTGTACACAAGTCCTGCTCACACTAATCCCGTGCTGTACACAAGTCCTGTTCACACTGCTCGCATGTTGTACACAAGTCCTGCTCACACTACTCCTGTGCTGTACACAAGTCCTGCTCACACTGCTCCCACACTGTACACAAGTCCTGCTCACACTGCTCCTCTGTTGTACACAAGTCCTGCTCACACTGCTCCCATGTTGTACACAAGTCCTGCTCACACTAATCCCGTGCTGTACACATGTCCTGCTTACACTGCTCCCGTGCTGTACACACGTCCTGCTCACACTGGTCCCAGGCTGTACACAAGTCCTGCTCACACTTCAAAAAGTACTTCATTGGCTGTAAAGCGCTTTGGGATGTCCGGTGGTCATGATCAGCGCTACATAAATGTAAGTCTTTCTTTTTTCTTCATTCAGTATCCTCTACATAAAGCAGCACTGAGATTAGGAAGAGTCAGCATGGACAGTGTTAGCAGAACATACTGACCTTGTTTTTCCGGCTCTTACTGTAGGTGGGCTTGCTGGAGTTCAGACCCTGACACATCGGCACCACACAGACATAAAGAGCTAGGCCATCTTCATGCCAGGCCTGTTGGAGACCCACTACCTGAAATGGTGCCCTCACCTCAACCTCAGCACAGTCTCCATGTAGTCTATTCACAGATAGCAGCTGAGTGGGCACCTGGTCAACAGAAAAAGCAGTTGGTTTAGAAACCCATTACATTTCGAATGTTGGGCCTTTCAGTTCATTTACAAGTGTTAGATGAAATTTTTCTTTCAGTTAGTCATCATATTGCAGTCAGCTATCCTCCACACATCCAAGTGGTGGGGAGTAGCAAGCTTAAAACCAGTCACAAATCACTTTTAATTGTTTTTCCTTTTAAAGAAATGGGCGACATGTTGGAAGCAGGTGGTTTATGAAATATTAAAGCACTTCTGTCCTGGTGGTGTGAAAGAAACTAAAGTTAAGGCTGTGTCTAAGTGGAGGCCACAACCCCTGGTCAATCCATGAGTGCTAGAGCTCAGTATCTGATCGTCCTGTCTTAGCCAGAAACTCACCAAGGAAAGAAACCACGACACCAGTGCGTTATACAAGCTGGATGTGGTCACCGCACTGTCCAGCAAGTGTCCAGCCTGCTGTCCACTAGTCACCAGTTGGCCACAGCTGGAGAGATGGACAGTCAGTAGAAGCATGTCACTTCTTCCTTTCTGGGGTAAAGTGCTGATGTTGGGCAAGTAGGAGGCCTCCTGAAAACAAAGAGAAGAGAATGAAGCAATGGCTACCTAACTTCACCATGGTCTTCCTCAGGCTTTAAATGGAATTCTTCTGACTACAAATCGATTGTCCAGTTATCCAAAAGGATAAAATGATTCTGTAAAACTGCAGCCTCATATCTCACATAGTATCTCTGTTCCAGCCCCACACCAGATGCATTCTTTGACAGTTACGAAGGCTGAGCACTATGAACAGAAGCATTCTTGTTTCATTTTCCGTTCTATACCCTGCACTTCGGGTGAAAATGCTGCAAGATGGAGGAATCCCCAGGTGGTGGGAGTCCAGTACTCTGGCTACATAGATACGTGCTCAATAACAATGAGTTCTTACAGGCTTCAATAAAAAGGGTCTGAGTGGGTGTCAAGAATATGAATGAAGGGATGTCCTGTTGAGATACCGCGGCAAACGTGGGAGTCGAGACCAGAGCTATTGAAAACACAACTGCTTTATTCCAACCACATGACAAACAGGAACTAGAAAAGCCCGCGCATCCACTTAAATACTTCCCAGACAGGAAGTGCTCCCGGCAGCCTGTCCCTGCGGGAAACAAGTTGCTGGAGGAAAGGGCCCCCGGCTGGGGGCTTCTGCTTAGACTGTCTGTGCCACCGTGAGCGGATTATGTCCAGTGGTGGCGTGTCGCCACAGAGCTCCCCCCAGAATCCGCTTAGGAGGAGTGGATGAGTCGTGACGGTGGTCTAATGGTTCTGCCGCAGCGGCTCTGAGTGGTCGCCGGCCTGGTTGGTTGGGTCGGGCGGTTCGCCGCCGGCTGTGCTGGCTTGCCGGGGGGACAGCCTCTAGTTGGAGGCTGGGCCACGGGGACCTGTTCCCCTGGTTCTGTGTGTGCTGGTTTGAGCCGGTCGATGGAGACTGTCTCGACCCTGTCGCCGAGTCGCAGCTTGAAGACCTTGTCCCCGGTTTGTAGTACCTCGTACGGACCGTCGTACGGGGGTCGCAGGGGCCCGCGGTGCGCGTCGTGTCGCACGAAGACGAAGCGCGCCTGCTGTAAATTTGGCGGGACGTGAGGTGCGAGTTCGCCGTGTCGGTTGACCGGAAGTGGGGCGAACTGCTGAGCAGAAGAGAAAGAGTCGAGCCGCTGCTGTTCGGCCGACCAAGGCTTGGTAGGCTCCGGAAGGAATTCGCCTGGGACGCGCAGCGGTTGTCCGTAGACTAACTCCGCTGCCGAGGACTGGAGGTCTTCCTTGACCGCGGTGCGTAGGCCGAGTAGCACCCACGGTAGGCGGTCAGTCCAGGTACTGTCCATCAGGCCGGCGAAGAGTGAGGCCTTGAGTGACCTGTGGAAGCGTTCACAAAGTCCGTTGGCCTGCGGGTGGTACGCTGTGGTGCGGTGGAGCATCACCCCGAGGTTGCGTGCTGTGGCCGTCCAGAGTTCGGAGGTGAACTGGGCGCCTCTGTCGGAGGTTATGTCGGCCGGTACGCCGAACCTCGCAACCCAGGTGTTAACGAACGCCCTGGCGATGTCGGCTGTGGTGGTGGAGGTCAGCGGCACTGCCTCAGGCCAGCATGTGTAGCGGTCGACCATCGTGAGGAGATAAGTTTGACCTTGCGATGGCGGCAGGGGACCGACGATGTCGACGTGTACGTGGTCGAAGCGGCGGCTGGGTACCTCGAAGTCTCCCAGGGGTGCTTTGGTGTGCAGCTGTACCTTAGCCCATTGGCAGGCGAGGCAGGAGGTGGCCCAAGTCCGAACATCTCTGCTGAGGCCGCGCCAGACGAAGCGCTTGGAGAGGAGTTTGACAGATGCGCGGGAACCCGGGTGAGAGAGCCCGTGGAGCGCGTCGAAGACGCGGCGGCGCCAGGTCTCAGGGACGACCGGCCTGGGTTGGCCGAGTGAGACGTCGCACGTGACTGCCGTGGCTTCGGGCCCATGCGCGACCTTGGCTAGGCGTAGCCCTGGCAGGCTGGTAGCCGCCGAGAGGAGGTCTGGGTCCGTGAGCTGGGCCGCTGCTAGTTGTGCGTAGTCGACCGCGAGGTGATTCGCACAGACGGCGGGACGGGAAAGGCAGTCGGCGACCACGTTGTCTCTACCGGAGACGTGCTGAATGTCCGTAGTAAACTCGGAGACGGCCGCGAGCTGGCGTTGCTGCCTAGCGGACCAGGGTTCGGTGTGCTTGGCCATCGCGTATGTGAGTGGCTTGTGGTCCACATACGCGGTGAAGGGGCGGCCTTCCAGGAGGAACCTGAAATGGCGGACCGACAGGTGGAGTGCGAGAAGCTCGCGGTCGAAAGTGGAGTATTTGACCTCCGGGGGGCGCAGTTGGCGGCTGTAGAAGGCAAGTGGCTGCCACGCGCCATTGACCCACTGCTCGAACATGGCCCCGACCGCGTGGTTGGAGGCGTCGGTGGTGAGCGCGACCCGGGCATCGGCCCTCGGGTGCGCGAGCAGAGTGGCGTCGGCGAGCGCGTTTTTGGTGGCGTCGATGGCGGCTGCCGTGTCAGTGGTCCAGGCTACGTCCATCTTGCCGGATTTTCCTCGGAGGGAGTCGTATAGGGGCTTCATGAGGGCTGCGGCTCTGGGGATGAACCTGTTGTAGAAGTTCACCATCCCGAGGAACTCCTGGAGGCCCTTGATGGTTGTGGGGCGGGGGAATTGCTGGACGGCCTGCACCTTGTTGGGCAGGGGGACGGCCCCAGCAGGGGTGATGTGGTGACCGAGAAAATCGATCTCGGTTAGGCCGAATTGGCACTTCGCCGGGCTGAGGATGAGCCCGTGTTGGGCTAGGCGCCCGAACAGGATGCGAAGGTGTTCGAGGTGTTCCTGTTTGGAGGAGCTGGCCACGAGAATGTCGTCTAGATAGACGAATAGGAAGTTCAGGTCCCGGAGGACTGAGTCCATAAGGCGCTGGAAAGCCTGTGCTGCATTCTTGAGGCCGAAGGGCATCCTCAGGAACTCGAACAGGCCGAATGGGGTGATGACGGCCGTTTTGGGGATGTCCGCGGGGTGTACGGGGACTTGGTGGTAACCGCGCACCAGGTCGACTTTGGAAAAGACGGTTCGTCCGGCCAGTCGGGCCGAGAAGTCCTGGATGTGTGGCACCGGGTATCGATCGGGGGTGGTGGCGTCGTTGAGGCGGCGGTAGTCCCCGCAAGGGCGCCAGCCTCCACCGGGCTTGGGGGCGATGTGGAGGGGCGAGGCCCAAGGACTGCTGGAGCGGCGGATGATGCCGAGTTGTTCCATGTTGGTGAACTCGGCCCGCGCGATTTCCAGCTTGGCCGGGTTGAGTCTGCGGGCGTGGGCAGAAACTGGGGGGCCGGTGGTGGGGATATAGTGTTCCACACCGTGCTTGGCGGCTTTGGCCGAAAAGGTCGGGTTAGTGAGGGCGGGAAACTCAGCTAGGAGTGCCGAGTAGTCGTCCGTGGCTCTGGTGAGGCAGTAGGTCGTCAGGCCGGCCGAACGGGCCGGGGTAAAGGCGCCGGGGATGGGGGCCATAGTGTTGATGTCGACGAGGCGGTGCCTCGGAATGTCGACAAGGAGGCCGTGGGCGCGTAGGAAGTCGGCGCCGATGAGTGGGCAGAGGACCTTGGCTGTGAGGAACTCCCAGCGGTAGCGGCGGCCCGCGAGGTCGAGCGTGACCATGCGGGTGCCATATGTGCGGATTTCAGAGCCGTTGGCTGCAGCCAGTGTGATACCCCGTGTGCCGCGTTGGATCTCGAGGGCGGAGGCGGGGGTGATGCTGTGCTGGGCCCCTGTGTCGCACAGAAATCGGCGGTTGGTGCTGTCGTCAGTGACGTACAGTAGGGGCTCCTTCTGCCCCGCGGCCATCGCGGGGGCCGGTGCGGGGGGGGTTTGAAGGAACACGGTGGCGTGCAGCGTTGAGCCCTAGCGCCAAAACGGGTGTGGTAGTAGCAGTGACCCGGAGTGGTAGGGCGGTCGGGCCTAGCGGCCCGGGAAGACCACGTGGTCGTTGCCGTGAGGTCGGGCGCGACGTCGCGAGCGGCCTGTGCAGAGAGCAGCCGGTCGGCCTTTTCGGCTATATCATTCAGGTCCGTGGAGTCAGACTCCACAATGAGCGGGCGGATGCTGGCGGGGAGCTGCCGAATGAAAAGCGTGCGAAAAAGGGCGCCGGGATTTTTGTCGTCTGAGAGGGACAGCATGTGGGAAAGCAGGTCTGATGGTGAAGCGTCACCAAGGCCGGGGAGGTCCAGGAGTTGGCAGTGGCGCTGGTAAGAGGACGTTTGAAATGTTTTAAGTAGCGCAGCCTTCAGATGTTCGTACTTGCCCTCCGTTGGTGGATTCTGCAGCGCTGCCCAAACCTTGGGGACTGTAGCGTAGGTGAGCGAGGCGACGAGGTAGTCGTACTTCGTGGTGTCGACTGTAATGCCTTTCAGCCGGAATCTGGACTCAGCTTGAACGAACCAGGCTTCGGCGAGGTTCTCCCAAAAGTCTGGTAATTTAACCGTGACTGCGTTTGTATCCGCCATGCTAGCTTAGGATTCGTCCTGAGCGTCGGGGTCACCAGTGTTGAGATACCGCGGCAAACGTGGGAGTCGAGACCAGAGCTATTGAAAACACAACTGCTTTATTCCAACCACATGACAAACAGGAACTAGAAAAGCCCGCGCATCCACTTAAATACTTCCCAGACAGGAAGTGCTCCCGGCAGCCTGTCCCTGCGGGAAACAAGTTGCTGGAGGAAAGGGCCCCCGGCTGGGGGCTTCTGCTTAGACTGTCTGTGCCGCCGTGAGCGGATTATGTCCAGTGGTGGCGTGTCGCCACAGTCCCAGGTATTCCCTCCGCACCGCGCTGCCCACACTAACCATGTTGAAGAGGAGTGGCGTTGCCTCCGCACCACGCTGCCCGCACTAGAAGATGTTTCCCCTCATGGGGGAATCTAGAACTAGGGGACATAGTTTCAGAATAAGGAGTTACCCATTTAAAACAGTGATGAGGAGGAATTTCTTCTCTCAGAGTGTCGTAAATCTGTGGAATTCTCTGCCCCAGAGAGCTGTGGACGCTGGGTCATTGAATATATTTAAGGTGGAGATAGACAGATTTTTAAACAATAAGGAAGTGATGGGTTATGGGGAGCTGGCAGGGAAATGGAGCTGAGCCCAAGATCAGGTCAGCCATGATCTCATTAAATGGCAGAGAAGGCTCAAGGGGCCAATTGGCCTAAACCTGCTCCTAGTTCTTATGTTCTTATTTAACCGTGTTGGAGAGGAGTGGCGTTCCTCACACAGCACTGCCCGCACTAACCGTGTTGAAGAGGAGTGGCGTACCCTGCGAGAAAAAAATGCCCGCACTAACCGTGTTGAAGAGGAAATGCGTTTCCCATACCGCGTTGCCTGCACTAACCGTGTTGAAGAGGAATGGCGTTCCCCACACCGCGCTGCCCGCACTAACCGTGTTGAAGAGGAGTGGCGTACCCTGCGCCGCAATGCCCGCACTAACCGTGTTGAAGAGGAATGTCGTTCCCCATACCACGCTGCCCGCACTAACCGTGTTGAAGAGGAGTGGTGTTCCTCACACCGCGCTGCCCGCACTAACCGTGTTGACGAGGAGTGGCGTTCCTCACACCGCGCTGCCCGCACTAACCGTGTTGAAGAGGAGTGGTGTTCCTCACACCGCACAGCCCGCACTAACCGTGTTGAAGAGGAGTGACGTTCCTCACACCACGCTGCCCGCACTAACCGCGTTGAAGAGGAGTGGCATTTCTCACACCACGATGTCTGCACTAAACGTGTTGAAGAGAAGTGGTGTTCCTCACACCACGCTGCCTGCACTAAACGTGTTGAAGAGGAGTGGCGTTCCCCACACCACGCTGCGCGCACTAACCATATTAAAGAGGTGTGGCGTTCCCCACACCTCGCTGCCTGCACTAACCATGTTGAAGAGGAGTGGCCTTCCCTCCGCTCCTCGCTGCGCGCACTAACCGTGTTGAAGTGGAGTGGCGTTCCTCACACCGCGCTGCCTGCACTAACCGTGTTGAAGAGGACTGGCATTCCACACACCGCGCTGCCCGCACTAACCGTGTTGAAGAGGAGCGGCGTTCCTCACACCACGCTGCCCGCACTGACCGCGTTGAAGAGGAGTGGCGTTCACTCCGCGCCGCGCTGCCCGCACTAACCGCGTTGAAGAGGAGTGGCGTTCATCCGCGCCGCGCTGCCCACACTAACGATGTTGAAGAGGAGTGGCCTTCCCTCCGCTCCTCGCTGCCCGCACTAACCGTGTTGAAGAGGAGTGGCGTTCCTCACACCGCGCTGCCTGCACTAACCGTGTTGAAGAGGAGTGGCGTTCCCCACACCGAACTGCCTGCACTAGTCGTGTTGAAGAGGAGTGGCGTTCCCCACACCGCGCTGCCCGCACTAACCGTGTTGAAGAGGAGTGGCGTACCCTGCGCCGAAATGCCCGCACTAACCGTGTTGAAGAGGAAATGCGTTTCCCATACCGCGTTGCCTGCACTAACCGTGTTGAAGAGGAGTGGTGTTCCTCACACCGCGCTGCCCGCACTAACCGTGTTGACGAGGAGTGGCGTTCCTCACACCGCGCTGCCCGCACTAACCGTGTTGAAGAGGAGTGGTGTTCCTCACACCGCACAGCCCGCACTAACCGTGTTGAAGAGGAGTGGCGTTTTCCACACCGCGCTGCCCGCACTAACCGTATTGAAGAGGAGTGGCATTGCCTCCGCTCCTCGCTGTCCGCACTAACCGTGTTGAAGAGGAGTGGCGTTCCTCACACCGCGCTTCCTGCATTAACCGTGTTGAAGAGGAGTGGCGTTCCCCACACCGCGCTGCTCGCAGTAACCATGTTGAAGAGGAGTGGCGTTCCCTGCGCCTCGCTGCCTGCACTAACCGTGTTGAAGAGGAGTGGCGTTCCTCATACCGTACTGCCCGCATTAACCGTGCTGAAGAGGAGTGGCGTTCCTCACACCGCGCTGCCCGCACTAATCGTGTTGAAGAGGAGTGGCGTTCCTCACACCGCGCTGCCTGCACTAACCGTGTTGAAGGGGACTGGCATTCCACACACCGCGCTGCCCGCACTAACCGTGTTGAAGAGGAGCGGCGTTCCTCACACCACGCTGCCCGCACTGACCGCGTTGAAGAGGAGTGGCGTTCACTCCGCGCCGCGCTGCCCGCACTAACCGCGTTGAAGAGGAGTGGCGTTCATCCGCGCCGCGCTGCCCACACTAACGATGTTGAAGAGGAGTGGCCTTCCCTCCGCTCCTCGCTGCCCGCACTAACCGTGTTGAAGAGGAGTGGCGTTCCTCACACCGCGCTGCCTGCACTAACCGTGTTGAAGAGGAGTGGCGTTCCCCACACCGAACTGCCTGCACTAGTCGTGTTGAAGAGGAGTGGCGTTCCCCACACCGCGCTGCCCGCACTAACCGTGTTGAAGAGGAGTGGCGTACCCTGCGCTGAAATGCCCGCACTAACCGTGTTGAAGAGGAAATGCGTTTCCCATACCGCGTTGCCTGCACTAACCGTGTTGAAGAGGAATGGCGTTCCCCACACCGCGCTGCCCGCTCTAACCGTGTTGAAGAGGAGTGGCGTACCCTGCGCCGCAATGCCCGCACTAACCGTGTTGAAGAGGAATGTCGTTCCCCATACCACGCTGCCCGCACTAACCGTGATGAAGAGGAGTGGTTGTCCTCACACCGCGCTGCCCGCACTAACCGTGTTGAAGAGGAGTGGCGTTCCTCACACCACGCTGCCTGCACTAACCGTGTTGAAGAGGAGTGGCGTTCCTCACACCACGCTGCCTGCACTAAACGTGTTGAAAAGGAGTGGCGTTCCCCACACCGCGCTGCGCGCACAAACCGTATTAAAAAGGTGTGGCGTTCCCCACACCGTGCTGCCCGCACTAACCGTGTTGGAGGAGTGGCGTTCCTCACACCGCGCTGCCCGCACTAACCGTGTTGAAAACGAGTGGCGTTCCCTCCGCTCCTCGCTGCCCGCACTAACCGTGTTGAAGAGGAGTGGTGTTCCTCACACCGCACAGCCCGCACTAACCGTGTTGAAGAGGAGTGGTGTTCCTCACACCGCGCTGCCTGCACTAACCGCGTTGAAGAGGTGTGGCGTTCCCTACGCTCCTCGCTGCCCGCACGAACCGTGTTGAAGAGGAGTGGCGTTCCCTGTGCCGCGCTGCCTGCACTAACCCTGTTGAAGAGGAGTGGTGTTCCACACACCACGCTGCCCGCACTAACCGTGTTGAACAGGAGTGGCGTTCCCTCCGAACTTCGCTGTCCGCACTAACCGTGTTGAAGAGGAGTGGCGTACCCTGCGCGTCAATGCCCGCACTAACCATGTTGAAGCGGAATGGCATTCCCCATACCGCGTTGCCTGCACTAACCGTGTTGAAGAGGAGTGGTGTTCCTCACACCGCACTGCCCGCAGTAACCGTGTTGAAGAGGAGTGGCGTTCCTCACATCGCACTGCCCGCACTAATCGTGTTGAAGGGCAATGGCATTCCTCACACCATGCTGCCTGCACTAACCGTGTTGAAGAGGAGTGGTGTTCCTCACACCACGCTGCGTGCACTAACCGTGTTGAAGAGGAGTGGCGTTCCTCACACCACGCTGCGTGCACTAACCGTGTTGAAGAGGAGTGGCGTTCCCCACACCGCGCTGCCCGCAGTAACCGTGTTGAAGAGGAGTGGCGTTCCTACACTGCACTGCCCGCACTAACCGTGTTGAAGAGGAGTGGCGTTCCTCACACCGCGCTGCCCGCACTAACCGTGTTGAAGAGGAGTGGCGTTCCTCACACGGCGCTGCCCGCACTAACCATGTTGAAGAGGAGTGGCGTTCCCCACACCGCGCTGCACACACTAACCGTGTTGAAGAGAAGTGGACTTCCCTCCGCTCCTCGCTGCCCGCACTAACCGTGTTGAAGAGGAGTGGTGTTCCTCACACCGCACAGCCCGCACTAACCGTGTTGAAGAGGAGTGGTGTTCCTCACGCCGCGCTGCCCGCACTAGCCGCGTTGAAGAGGAGTGGCATTCCCTACGCTCCTCGCTGCCCGCAGAAACCGTGTTGAAGAGGAGTGGCGTACCCTGCGCCGCAATGCCCGCACTAACCGTGTTGAAGAGGAATGTCGTTCCCCATACCACGCTGCCCGCATTAACCGTGATGAAGAGGAGTGGTTGTCCTCACACCGCGCTGCCCGCACTAACCGTGTTGAAGAGGAGAGGCGTTCCTCACACCGCGCTGCCCGCACTAACCGTGTTGAAGAGGGGTGGCGTTCCTCACACCACGCTGCCTGCACTAACCGTGTTGAAGAGGAGTGGCGTTCCTCACACCACACTACCTGCACGAACCGTGTTGAAGAGGAGTGGCGTTCTCCACACCGCGCTGCCCGCACTTACCGTGTTGAAGAGGAGTGGCGTTCCCCACACCGTGCTGCTCGCACTAACCGTGTTGGAGAGGAGTGGCGTTCCCCAGACCGCTTTGCCTGCACTAACCGTGTGGAAGAGGAGTGGTGTTCCTCACACCGCACAGCCCGCACTAACAGTGTTGAAGAGCAGTGGCGTTCCTCACACCACGCTGCCCGCACTAACCGTGTTGAAGAGGAGTGGCGTTCCTCACACCACGCTGCCTGCACTAAACGTGTTGAAAAGGAGTGGCGTTCCCCACACCGTGCTGCCCGCACTAACCGTGTTGGAGGAGTGGCGTTCCTCACACCGCGCTGCCCGCACTAACCGTGTTGAAAAGGAGTGGCGTTCCCTCCGCTCCTCGCTGCCCGCACTAACCGTGTTGAAGAGGAGTGGTGTTCCTCACACCGCACAACCCGCACTAACCGTGTTGAAGAGGAGTGGTGTTCCTCACGCCGCGCTGCCCGCACTAGCCGCGTTGAAGAGGAGTGGTGTTCCTCACGCCGCGCTGCCCGCACTAGCCGTGTTGAAGAGGTGTGGCGTTCCCCACACCGCGCTGCCCGCACTAACCGTGTTGAAGAGGAGTGGCGTTCCCTACGCTCCTCGCTGCCCGCACTAACCGTGTTGAAGAGGAGTGGCGTTCCCTGTGCCGCGCTGCCTGCACTAACCCTGTTGAAGAGGAGTGTTGTTCCACACATCACGCTGCCCGCACTAACCGTGTTGAACAGGAGTGGCGCTCCCTCCGAACTTCGCTGTCCGCACTAACCGTGTTGAAGAGGAGTGGCGTACCCTGCGCGTCAATGCCCGCACTAACCATGTTGAAGCGGAATGGCCTTCCCCATACCGCGTTGCCTGCACTAACCGTGTTGAAGAGGAGTGGTGTTCCTCACACCGCACTGCCCGCAGTAACCGTGTTGAAGAGGAGTGGCGTTCCTCACATCGCACTGCCCGCACTAGTCGTGTTGAAGAGCAATGGCATTCCTCACACCATGCTGCCTGCACTAACCGTGTTGAAGAGCAATGGCATTCCTCACACCATGCTGCCTGCACTAACCGTGTTGAAGAGGAGTGGTGTTCCTCACACCATGCTGCCTGCACTAACCGTGTTGAAGAGGAGTGGTGTTCCTCACACCACGCTGCCTGCACTAACCGTGTTGAAGAGGAGTGGCGTTCCCCACACCGCGCTGCCCGCACTAACCGTGTTGAAGAGGAGTGGTGTTCCTCACACCGCACAGCCCGCACTAACCGTGTTGAAGAGCAGTGGCGTTCCGCACACCACGCTGCCCGCACTAACCGTGTTGAAGAGAAGTGGCGTTCCTCACACCACGCTGCCTGCACTAACCGTGTTGAAGAGGAGTGGCGTTCCCTCCACTCCTCGCTGTCTGCACTAACCGTGTTGAAGAGGAGTGGCGTTCCTCACACCGCGCTGCCCGCACTAACCGTGTTGAAAAGGAGTGGCGTTCCTCACACCGCGCTGCCCGCACTAACCGTGTTGACGAGGAGTGGCGTTCCTCACACCGCGCTGCCTGCACTAACCGTGTTGAAGAGGAGTGGCGTTCCTCACACCGCGCTGCCCGCACTAACCGTGTTGAAGAGGAGTGGCGTTCCCTCTGCTCCTCGCTGCCCGCACTAACCGTGTTGAAGAGGAGTGGCGTTCCTCACACCGCGCTGCCCGCACTAACCGTGTTGAAGAGTGTGGTAAACCACGTTCACTATCGTATCACTGTTAGTAGTTAGCACTGTTCACCACTGTTCGTTATAACTGTATCACTGACCACTATTGTATCACGGTACGAGGTCGCCTCTTGCCACACTGCTATACCTGGGATGACCACCGCCGACTCCGCCTTGGCTCCACCCACCAGGCCAGGTATAAAGGTGAGCGACTGACTGGTATTCCTCCTGCTTGGATCGGATCACCCACGAGAGTGGGCTCTGTTATTTAGTCAATAAAAACCTTTAGTCACCTTCGTAACTCTTCGCCTTTTATTGGAGGAATTGATAGGTATATCAATTTTATTGACTAAATTTAATGATGTCCGACAACGAGTCACAACCGGCGGAGGAGCCACCAGCGCAGCTCCCAGGAGCACAGCCACACCAGCCAGCTTGGCTGCGAGCCCTCAGACCGCCGTACCTGGACCTGAACCCACGAGCAGCAAACTCAGCCGCAGACTTTAAACACTGGCTGGTCTGCTTCGAATCATACCTGAGAGAATCCAGCGTCCCTCAGGCATCCAAACTAAGTGTCCTGCAGGCGCAACTGAGCCCGAGAGTATACACTCTCATCGAGGACATGACTACCTACGAGACCGCCATCAACCTGCTGAAACAGAAGTACCGGACCCCGGTAAACTACATGTACGCTAGGCACCTCCTAAGATCACGGCCGCAACAGCCAGGAGAATCAGTAGCCGAATTCTCACAGGCGCTATATGCACTCGCCAGGAACTGTGACTTTAAATCGGTGTCGGCAGCCGAAAATACTGAAGATAATATCCGCGACGCATTCCTGAAAGGCCTACGGTCCGAGTACTCACGGCAAAGACTGCTGGAAGCTAAAGACCTCAGCATGGAAAAAGCTGAAGCCCTCGCTATCTCCCTGGAAGTGGCCCACCAAGATCAGGAAGCATTCACCAGGTACTGCTCGCGACCCTGGGACTCGGGCCCGACCCCTACCACAGCACCCTTCCCAGCGCCGCCCCCGGGACCTACCTCTGCGTCGGCGTCCCGGACCCGACCGGCCCCGCCACCCCCGGCACCGGCCCCGACATCGGGCATCCGCGATCGGGCCGCCGGCTGTTTTTTTTGTGGCCAGGAGAAGCACCCGAGGTCGCGCTGCCCAGCCAAGAACTCCACATGCAGAACCTGCCTGAAGAAAGGCCACTTCTCCAAGGCCTGCAGGAGCGGATCCTCAGAGGCCAGCAGTGCCGCATGCGAACTATGGGGGCGGCCATCTTCGTTTAGGGCAACTGAGGCCAGCATCCCCACACATGAGTCATGGGGGCGGCCATCTTTGTTTAGGGCAACTGAGGCCAGCATCCCCACACATGAGTCATGGGGGTGGCCATCTTTGATTAAGGCAACCGACCCCAATAGTGCCTCCTGTGAGCTACGGGGGCAGCCATCTTCTCCGTCATTTTGCCCTACCTCGTGGGAGACGCCATTTTACTCACCACGCCCGACCGCCTCGCCCGCAGATGACAACGACTCGCTCAGCTACACACTAGCTTCCGTCACCCTGGACCAAGCCCGCCCGCACCATCTGTCCAAGTCAATGATGGACATCAAAGTGAACGGCCACGCCACGACCTGCCTGTTCGACAGCGGAAGCACGGAGAGCTTCATCCACCCAGACGCGGTGAGCCACTACTCCCTCTCTGTCCTACCAACGCGCAGCCGAATCTCGATGGCATCGAGGTCCCACGCCACGGACATCAGCGGCTACTGTGTCGTGACCCTGTCGGTTAAGGGCACGGAGTATAAAAACTTTAAACTCCTCGTCCTCCCCCATCTCTGCGCTGCCGTCCTACTAGGGCTGGACTTCCAATCCCACCTCCAAAGCGTAACCCTAGCATACGGTGGACCCCTCCCCCCACTCACAGTCAACAACCAGCAAACGTTAAACCGCCCACCGCGTAACACCTGCAGCCTCTCCACCCTCAAGGTCCCGCCACCCTCTCTGTTTGCTAACCTTACCCCTGACTGCAAACCCGTCGCTACCAAGAGCAGGCGGTATAGCGCCGGGGACAGAGCCTTCATTAGCTCTGAGGTGCGGCGCCTCCTGAAAGAGGGCATTATCGAGGGGAGCAGCAGCCCCTGGCGTGCCCAGGTCGTAGTCGTAAAGACCGGCGATAAAAACCGCCTGGTCATCGACTACAGCCAGACCATAAACAGATATACCCAGCTGGACGCATACCCCCTCCCCCGCATATCTGACATGGTCAATCAGATTGCACAGTATAAAGTATTCTCGACCATCGACCTGAAGTCGGCCTACCACCAACTCCCTATCCACCCTGAGGACCGCCAGTATACCGCCTTCGAGGCGAATGGGCGCCTATACCACTTCCTTAGGGTCCCCTTCGGTGTCACTAATGGGGTCTCGGTCTTCCAAAGGGAGATGGACCAGATGGTTGACCAGAACGAACTGCAGGCTACATTCCCCTACCTAGATAACGTCACTATCTGCGGCCGCGACCGGCAGGAACATGACGCGAATCTGGAGAAATTCCTCCGTACGGCCCAACGGCTGAACCTCACCTACAATAAGGAGAAATGCGTGTTTAACACCACACGCCTTGCCATCCTCGGCTGCGTAGTGGAGAACGGAATCATCGGCCCCGACCCAGAAAGAATGCGCCCCCTCATGGAGCTACCCCTCCCCCACTGCCCTAAAGCACTTAGGAGAACCCTGGGGCTTTTCGCCTACTATGCCCAATGGGTACCCAATTACGCGGACAAAGCCAGACCCCTCCTGAAAGCCACTTCCTTCCCCCTCACGGAGGAGGCGTGCGTGGCCTTCTCCCTCATTAAGGGAGACATAGCCAAGGCCACGATGCACGCAGTGGACGAGTCCATCCCCTTCCAGGTGGAGAGCGACGCATCCGACTTCGCCTTAGCCGCCACCCTAAACCAGGAGGGGAGGCCAGTGGCCTTCTTCTCAAGGACCCTACAGGGCCCCGAGATCCGACATTCGTCGGTCGAGAAAGAGGCCCAGGCGATCGTGGAGGCAGTACGGCGCTGGAGGCACTACCTGGCAGGCAAACGATTTACCCTCCTCACCGACCAGCGTTCGGTGGCTTTCATGTTTAATAACAAGCTGAAGGGCAAAATCAAGAATGACAAGATTTTGAGATGGAGAATCGAGCTCTCCACCTACGATTATGAGATCTTGTACCGGCCAGGCAAGCTGAACGAATCTCCTGATGCCCTTTCACGAATGACATGCGCCAGCGCGCATATCGATAGGCTTCAGACCCTCCACGACCAGCTCTGCCACCCCGGAGTCACCAGACTCTACCATTTCATTAAGGCCCGCAACCTGACCTACTCCATCGAGGAGGTCAGGACCATGACCAGGAACTGCCAGACCTGTGCGGAGTGCAAACCGCACTTCTATAGGCCGGACCGAGCAAGCCTGATCAAGGCCACCCGCCCCTTCGAGCGCCTGAGCATCGACTTTAAGGGGCCCCTCCCGTCCTCTGACCGTAATGTGTACTTCCTCAACATCGTTGATGAGTACTCCCGTTTCCCCTTTGCCTTCCCCTGCCCCGACATGACCAGTAGCACGGTCATCAAGTGCCTGAATGCCCTCTTCGCCTTGTTCGGGTTCCCGAACTATATACACAGCGACCGGGGCTCCTCCTTCATGAGCGAGGAACTCCGGCAATTCCTCCTAGAGAGAGGTATTGCAGCAAGCAGGACCACCAGCTACAACCCCAGAGGTAACGGTCAGGTGGAAAGAGAGAACGCGACGGTATGGAAGGCCGTCCTCTTAGCCTTAAAGTCTAAGGGCCTCCCAACCTCCCGCTGGCAAGAAGTCCTCCCGACAGCGCTGCACTCCATCCGGTCATTACTTTGCACGGCCACTAACACCACCCCCCATGAACGAATGTTCGTTTTCCCCAGGAAGTCGACTACGGGAACCACTCTACCAACCTGGCTGACCGCCCCGGGGCCGGTCTGGCTGCGGAAACACGTGAGGGCCCATAAAACGGACCCCCTGGTCGAGAGGGTGAACCTCCTGCACGCCAACCCCCAGTACGCCTACGTGGCGTACCCAGACGGGCGGGAGGACACTGTCTCCCTACGAGACCTCGCACCCTCAGCCGATCTGGAAACACCGCCACCACCCCCTCCAACCCCAGCCCAGGTAGACGGCATGCCGGAACCCCACGAGCCCTCGCCGACCACGCAAACACCAGCATCAACACCGGATAAGGCACCAGCACCGGATAAGGCAACACCACCGCTGCGGCGATCGGAGAGGCTTACGAAGCCTCCGGACAGACTGACCTACCAGAATTGGTAGTACACTTCACCCCGCCGGACTTAATTCTAAACAAGGGGTGAATGTGGTAAACCACGTTCACTATCGTATCACTGTTAGTAGTTAGCACTGTTCACCACTGTTCGTTATAACTGTATCACTGACCACTATTGTATCACGGTACGAGGTCGCCTCTTGCCACACTGCTATACCTGGGATGACCACCGCCGACTCCGCCTTGGCTCCACCCACCAGGCCAGGTATAAAGGTGAGCGACTGACTGGTATTCCTCCTGCTTGGATCGGATCACCCACGAGAGTGGGCTCTGTTATTTAGTCAATAAAAACCTTTAGTCACCTTCGTAACTCTTCGCCTTTTATTGGAGGAATTGATAGGTATATCAAAGAGGAATGCCGTTCCTCACACCGCGCTGCCTGCACTAACCGTGTTGAAGAGGAGTGGCGTTCCTCACACCGCGCTGCCCGCACTAACCGTGTTGAAGAGGAGTGGCGTTCCCTCCGCTCCTCGCTGCCCGCACTAACTGTGTCGAAGAGGAGTGGTGTTCCTCACACCGCACAGCCCGAACTAACCGTGTTGAAGAGGAGTGGTGTTCCTCACACCGCGCTGCCTGCACTAACCGTGTTGAAGAGGAGTGGTTTTCCTCACACCGCACTGCCCGCAGTAACCGTCTTGAAGAGGAGTGGCGTTCCTCACATCGCACTGCCCGCACTAATCGTGTTGAAGAGCAATGGCGTTCCTCACACCATGCTGCCTGCACTAAACGTGTTGAAGAGGAGTGGTGTTCCTCACACCACGCTACCTGCACTAACCGTGTTGAAGAGGAGTGGCGTTCTTCACACCGCGCTGCCCGCACTAACCGTGTTGAAGAGGAGTGGCGTTCCCACACTGCACTGCCCGCACTTACCGTGTTGAAGAGGAGTGGCGTTCCCCACACCGTGCTGCTCGCACTAACCGTGTTGGAGAGGAGTGGCGTTCCCCAGACCGCGCTGCCCGCACTAACAGTGTTGAAGAGCAGTGGCGTTCCTCACACCACGCTGCCTGCACTAACCGTGTTGAAGAGGAGTGGCGTTCCCTCCACTCCTCGCTGCCCGCACTAACCGTGTTGAAGAGGAGTGGCGTTCCCTGTGCCGCGCTGCCTGCACTAACCCTGTTGAAGAGGAGTGTTGTTCCACACATCACGCTGCCCGCACTAACCGTGTTGAACAGGAGTGGCGCTCCCTCCGAACTTCGCTGTCCGCACTAACCGTGTTGAAGAGGAGTGGCGTACCCTGCGCGTCAATGCCCGCACTAACCATGTTGAAGCGGAATGGCCTTCCCCATACCGCGTTGCCTGCACTAACCGTGTTGAAGAGGAGTGGTGTTCCTCACACCGCACTGCCCGCAGTAACCGTGTTGAAGAGGAGTGGCGTTCCTCACATCGCACTGCCCGCACTAGTCGTGTTGAAGAGCAATGGCATTCCTCACACCATGCTGCCTGCACTAACCGTGTTGAAGAGCAATGGCATTCCTCACACCATGCTGCCTGCACTAACCGTGTTGAAGAGGAGTGGTGTTCCTCACACCATGCTGCCTGCACTAACCGTGTTGAAGAGGAGTGGTGTTCCTCACACCACGCTGCCTGCACTAACCGTGTTGAAGAGGAGTGGCGTTCCCCACACCGCGCTGCCCGCACTAACCGTGTTGAAGAGAAGTGGCGTTCCGCACACCACGCTGCCCGCACTAACCGTGTTGAAGAGAAGTGGCGTTCCTCACACCACGCTGCCTGCACTAACCGTGTTGAAGAGGAGTGGCGTTCCCTCCACTCCTCGCTGTCTGCACTAACCGTGTTGAAGAGGAGTGACGTTCCTCACACCGCGCTGCCCGCACTAACCGTGTTGAAAAGGAGTGGCGTTCCTCACACCGCGCTGCCCGCACTAACCGTGTTGACGAGGAGTGGCGTTCCTCACACCGCGCTGCCTGCACTAACCGTGTTGAAGAGGAGTGGCGTTCCTCACACCGCGCTGCCCGCACTAACCGTGTTGAAGAGGGGTGGCGTTCCCTCTGCTCCTCGCTGCCCGCACTAACCGTGTTGAAGAGGAGTGGCGTTCCTCACACCGCGCTTCCCGCACTAACCGTGTTGAAGAGGAATGCCGTTCCTCACACCGCGCTGCCTGCACTAACCGTGTTGAAGAGGAGTGGCGTTCCTCACACCGCGCTGCCCGCACTAACCGTGTTGAAGAGGAGTGGCGTTCCCTCCGCTCCTCGCTGCCCGCACTAACTGTGTCGAAGAGGAGTGGTGTTCCTCACACCGCACAGCCCGAACTAACCGTGTTGAAGAGGAGTGGTGTTCCTCACACCGCGCTGCCTGCACTAACCGTGTTGAAGAGGAGTGGTTTTCCTCACACCGCACTGCCCGCAGTAACCGTCTTGAAGAGGAGTGGCGTTCCTCACATCGCACTGCCCGCACTAATCGTGTTGAAGAGCAATGGCGTTCCTCACACCATGCTGCCTGCACTAAACGTGTTGAAGAGGAGTGGTGTTCCTCACACCACGCTACCTGCACTAACCGTGTTGAAGAGGAGTGGCGTTCTTCACACCGCGCTGCCCGCACTAACCGTGTTGAAGAGGAGTGGCGTTCCCACACTGCACTGCCCGCACTTACCGTGTTGAAGAGGAGTGGCGTTCCCCACACCGTGCTGCTCGCACTAACCGTGTTGGAGAGGAGTGGCGTTCCCCAGACCGCGCTGCCCGCACTAACAGTGTTGAAGAGCAGTGGCGTTCCTCACACCACGCTGCCTGCACTAACCGTGTTGAAGAGGAGTGGCGTTCCCTCCACTCCTCGCTGTCTGCACTAACCGTGTTGAAGAGGAGTGGCGTTCCTCATACCGCGCTGCTCGCAGTAACCGTTTTGAAGAGGAGTGGCGTTCCTCACACCGCGCTGCCCGTACTAACCGTGTTGAAGAGGTGTGGCGCTCCTCATACCATGCTGCCCGCACTAACCGTGTTGAAGAGGAGTGGTGTTCCTCACACCGTGCTGCCCGCACTAACCGCATTGAAGAGGAGTGGCTTTCCTCACACCGCACTGCCTGCACTAACCTTGTTGAAGAGGAGTGGTGTTCCTCACACCGCGCTGCCCACATTAACCGTGTTGAAGAGGAGTGGCGTTCCTCACACCGCGCTGCCCGCACTAACCGTGTTGAAGAGGAGTGGCATTCCCCACACCGCGCTGCCCGCACTAACCACGTTGACAAGGAGTGGCGTTCCTCACACCGCGCTGCCCGCACTAACCGTGTTGAAGAGGAGTGGCGTTCCTCACACCGCGCTGCCCGCGCTAACCGTGTTGAAGAGGAGTGGCGTTCCCCACACCACGCTACCTGCACTAACCGTGTTGAAGAGGAGTGGTGTTCCTCACACCACGCTGCCTGCAATAACCATGTTGAAGAGGAGTGGCGTTCACTCCACGCCGCGCTGCCCGCACTAACCGTGTTGAAGAGGAGTGGCGTTCCTCACACCGCGCTGCCCGCACTAACCGTGTTGAAGAGGAGTGGCGTTCCCCACACCGCGCTGCCCGCACTAACCATGCTGAAGAGGAGTGGCGTTCCCCACACCGCGCTGCCCACACTAACCGTGTTGAAGAGGAGTGGCCTTCCCTCCGCTCCTCGCTGCCCGCACTAACCGTGTTGACGAGGAGTGGCGTTCCTCACACCGCGCTGCCTGCACTAACCCTGTTGAAGAGGAGTGGCGTTCCCCACACCGCGCTGCCCGCACTAATCGTGTTGAAGAGGAGTGGCGTTCCCCAGACCGTGCTGCCTGCACTAACCGTGTTGAAGAGGAATGGCGTTCCCCATACCGCGCTGCCCACACTAACCGTGTTCAAGAGGAATGGCGTTCCTCACACCATGCTGTCCGCACTAACCGTGTTGAAGAGGAGTGGCGTTCCTCACACCGCACAGCCCGCACTAACCGTGTTGAAGAGGAATGGCGTTCCTCACACCACGCTGCCTGCACTAACCGTGTTGAAGAGGATTGGCGTTCCTCACACCACGCTGCCTGCACTAACCGTGTTGTCGAGTGGCGTTCCTCACACCGCGCTGCCCGCACTAACCGTGTTGAATAGAAGTGGCGTTCCCCACACCACGCTGCCTGCACTAACCGTGTTGACGAGGAGTGGCGTTCCTCACACCGCGCTGCCTGCACTAACCATGTTGAAGACGAGTGGCGTTCCTCACACCGCGCTGCCGCACTAACCGTGTTGAAGAGGAGTGGCGTTCCCCACACCGCGCTGCCCGCACTAACCGTGTTGAAGAGGAGTGGCGTTCCCCACACCGCGCTGCCCGCACTAACCATTTTGAAGAGGAGTGGCGTTCCCCACACTGCGCTGCCCACACTAACCGTGTTGAAGAGGAGTGGCGTTCCCCACACTACACTGCCCGCATTAACCGTGTTGAAGAGGAGTGGCGTTCCCCACACCGCGCTGCCCGCACTAACCATTTTGAAGAGGAGTGGCGTTCCCCACACTGCGCTGCCCACACTAACCGTGTTGAAGAGGAGTGGCGTTCCCCACACTACACTGCCCGCACTAACCGTGTTGAAGAGGAGTGGTGTTCCTCACATCGCGCTGCCCGCACTACCCATGTTGAGGAGGAGTGGCGTTCCTCACACCGCGCTGCCTGCACTCACCGTGTTGAAGAGGAAAGGCGTTCCCCACACCGCGCTGTCCACACAAACCGTGTTGAAGAGGCGTGGCGTTCCCCACACTGCGCTGCCCGCACTAACCGTGTTCAAGAGGAGTGGCCTTCCCTCCGCTCCTCGCTGCCTGCACTAACCGTGTTGAAGAGGAGTGGCGTTCCTCACACCGCGCTGCCTGCACTAACCGTGTTGAAGAGGAATGGCGTTCCCCACACAAAACTGCCCGTGCTAACCGTGTTGAAGAGGAATGGCGTTCCCCACACCGCGCTGCCCGCACTAACCGTGTTGAAGAGGAGTGGCGTACCCTGCGCCTCAATGCCCGCACTAACCGTGTTGAAGAGGAGTGGCGTACCCCACACCGCGCTGCCCACACTAACCGTGTTGAAGAGGAGTGGCGTTCCCCACACTGCACTGCCCGCACTAACCGTGTTGAAGAGGAGTGGTGTTCCTCACATCACGCTGCCCGCACTAACCGTGTTGAAGAGGAATTGCGTTCCCCACACCGCGCTGCCCACACAAACCGCGTTGAAGAGGAGTGGCGTTCCCCACACCGCGCTGCCCGCACTAACCGTGTTCAAGAGGAGTGGCCTTCCTTCCGCTCCTCGCTGCCCGCACTAACCGTGTTGAAGAGGAATGGCGTTCCTCACACCACGCTGCCTGCACTAACCGTGTTGAAGAGGAGTGGCGTTCCTCACACCGCGGTGCCTGCACTAACCCTGTTGAAGAGGAGTGGCGTTCCCCACACCGCGCTGCCCACACTAATCGTGTTGAAGAGGAGTGGCGTTCCCCACACCGTGCTGCCTGCACTAACCGTGTTGAAGAGGAATGGCGTTCCCCATACCGCGCTGCCCACACTAACCATGTTCAAGAGGAATGGCGTTCCTCACACCATGCAGTCCGCACTAACTGTGTTGAAGAGGAGTGGTGTTCCCCACACCGCGCTGCCCGCACTAACCATGTTCAAGAGGAGTGGCGTTCCCCACACTGCACTGCCCGCACTAACCGTGTTGAAGAGGAGCGGTGTTCCTCACATCGCGCTGCCCGCACTAACCGTGTTGAAGAGGATTGGCGTTCCTCACACCATGCTGCCTGCACTAACCGTGTTGTCGAGTGGCGTTCCTCACACCGCGCTGCCCGCACTAACCGTGTTGAATAGAAGTGGCGTTCCCCACACCACGCTGCCTGCACTAACCGTGTTGACGAGGAGTGGCGTTCCTCACACCGCGCTGCCTGCACTAACCATGTTGAAGACGAGTGGCGTTCCTCACACCGCGCTGCCGCACTAACCGTGTTGAAGAGGAGTGGCGTTCCCCACACCGCGCTGCCCGCACTAACCGTGTTGAAGAGGAGTGGCGTTCCCCACACCGCGCTGCCCGCACTAACCATTTTGAAGAGGAGTGGCGTTCCCCACACTGCGCTGCCCACACTAACCGTGTTGAAGAGGAGTGGCGTTCCCCACACTACACTGCCCGCACTAACCGTGTTGAAGAGGAGTGGCGTTCCCCACACCGCGCTGCCCGCACTAACCATTTTGAAGAGGAGTGGCGTTCCCCACACTGCGCTGCCCACACTAACCGTGTTGAAGAGGAGTGGCGTTCCCCACACTACACTGCCCGCACTAACCGTGTTGAAGAGGAGTGGTGTTCCTCACATCGCGCTGCCCGCACTACCCATGTTGAGGAGGAGTGGCGTTCCTCACACCGCGCTGCCTGCACTCACCGTGTTGAAGAGGAAAGGCGTTCCCCACACCGCGCTGTCCACACAAACCGTGTTGAAGAGGCGTGGCGTTCCCCACACTGCGCTGCCCGCACTAACCGTGTTCAAGAGGAGTGGCCTTCCCTCCGCTCCTCGCTGCCTGCACTAACCGTGTTGAAGAGGAGTGGCGTTCCTCACACCGCGCTGCCTGCACTAACCGTGTTGAAGAGGAATGGCGTTCCCCACACAAAACTGCCCGTGCTAACCGTGTTGAAGAGGAATGGCGTTCCCCACACCGCGCTGCCCGCACTAACCGTGTTGAAGAGGAGTGGCGTACCCTGCGCCTCAATGCCCGCACTAACCGTGTTGAAGAGGAGTGGCGTACCCCACACCGCGCTGCCCACACTAACCGTGTTGAAGAGGAGTGGCGTTCCCCACACTGCACTGCCCGCACTAACCGTGTTGAAGAGGAGTGGTGTTCCTCACATCACGCTGCCCGCACTAACCGTGTTGAAGAGGAATGGCGTTCCCCACACCGCGCTGCCCACACAAACCGCGTTGAAGAGGAGTGGCGTTCCCCACACCGCGCTGCCCGCACTAACCGTGTTCAAGAGGAGTGGCCTTCCCTCCGCTCCTCGCTGCCCGCACTAACCGTGTTGAAGAGGAATGGCGTTCCTCACACCACGCTGCCTGCACTAACCGTGTTGAAGAGGAGTGGCGTTCCTCACACCGCGGTGCCTGCACTAACCCTGTTGAAGAGGAGTGGCGTTCCCCACACCGTGCTGCCCGCACTAATCGTGTTGAAGAGGAGTGGCGTTCCCCACACCGTGCTGCCTGCACTAACCGTGTTGAAGAGGAATGGCGTTCCCCATACCGCGCTGCCCACACTAACCGTGTTCAAGAGGAATGGCGTTCCTCACACCATGCTGTCCGCACTAACTGTGTTGAAGAGGAGTGGTGTTCCCCACACCGCGCTGCCCGCACTAACCATGTTCAAGAGGAGTGGCGTTCCCCACACTGCACTGCCCGCACTAACCGTGTTGAAGAGGAGTGGTGTTCCTCACATCGCGCTGCCCGCACTAACCGTGTTGAAGAGGAATGGCGTTCCCCACACCGCGCTGCCCGCACAAACCGTGTTGAAGAGGAGTGGCGTTCCCCACACAGCGCTGCCCGCACTAACCGTGTTCAAGAGGAGTGGCCTTCCCTCCGCTCCTCGCTGCCCGCACTAACCGTGTTGAAGAGGAGTGGCGTTCCTCACACCGCACAGCCCACACTAACCGTGTTGAAGAGGAATGGCGTTCCCCACACCGAACTGCCCGCGCTAACCGTGTTGAAGTGGAATGGCGTTCCCCACACCGTGCTGCCCGCACTAACCGTGTTGAAGAGGAGTGGCGTACCCTGCGCCTCAATGCCCGCACTAACCGTGTTGAAGAGGAATGGCATTCCCCATACCGCGCTGCCCGCACTAACCGTGTTGAAGAGGAGTGGCATTCCTCACACCGCACTGCCCGCACTAATCGTGTTGAAGTGGAATGGCGTTCCTCACACCATGCTGCCCGCATTAACCGTGTTGAAGAGGAATGACGCTCCCCACAATGCCCTGCCCGCAATAACCGTGTTGAAGAGGAGTGGTGTTCCTCACACCGCACTGCCCGCACTAACTGTGTTGAAGAGGAGTGGCGTTCCCCACACCGCGCTGCCCGCACTAACCGTGTTGAAGAGGAGTGGCGTTCCCCACACCGTGCTGCCCGCACTAACCATGTTCAAGAGGAGTGGCGTTCCCCACACCGCGCTGCCCACACTAACCGTGTTGAAGAGGAGTGGCGATCCCCATACCGCGCTGCCCGCACTAACCGTGTTGAAGAGGAGTGGCGTTCCCCACACCGTGCTGCCCGCACTAACCGTGTTGAAGAGGAGTGGCGTTCCTCAAACCGCGCTTCCTGCATTAACCGTGTTGAAGAGGAGTGGCGTTCCCCACACTGCGCTGCTCGCCGTAACCATGTTGAAGAGGAGTGGCGTTCCCTGTGACTCGCTGCCCGCACTAACCGTGTTGAAGAGGAGTGGCGTTCCCCACACTACACTGCCCGCAACAACCACGTTGAAGAGGAGTGGTGTTCCTCACATCGCGCTGCCCGCACTAACCATGTTGAAGAGGAGTGGCGTTCCTAACACCGCGCTGCCTGCACTAACCGTGTTGAAGAGGAGTGGCATTCCTCACACCGCACTGCCCGCACTAATCGTGTTGAAGAGGAATGGCGTTCCTCACACCATGCTGCCCGCATTAACCGTGTTGAAGAGGAATGACGCTCCCCACAATGCCCTGCCCGCAATAACCGTGTTGAAGAGGAGTGGTGTTCCTCACACCGCACTGCCCGCACTAACTGTGTTGAAGAGGAGTGGCGTTCCCCACACCATGCTGCCCGCACTAACCGTGTTGAAGAGGAGTGGCGTTCCTCACACCGCGCTGCCCGCAATAACTGTGTTGAAGAGGAGTAGTGATCCTCACACTGCGCTGCCCGCACTAACCGTGTTGAAGAGGAGTGGCGTTCCCCACACCGCGCTGCCCACACAAACCGTGTTGAAGAGGAGTGGCGTTCCCCACACCGCGCTGCCCGCACTAACCATGTTCAAGAGGAGTGGCCTTCCCTCCGCTCCTCGCTGCCCGCACTAACCGTGTTGAAGAGGAGTGGCGTTCCTCACACTGCACAGCCCGCACTAACCGTGTTGAAGAGGAATGGCGTTCCTCACACCACGCTGCCTGCACTAACCGTGTTGAAGAGGAGTGGCGTTCCTCACACCGCGGTGCCTGCACTAACCCTGTTGAAGAGGAGTGGCGTTCCCCACACCGCGCTGCCCGCACTAATCATGTTGAAGAGGAGTGGCGTTCCCCACACCGTGCTGCCTGCACTAACCGTGTTGAAGAGGAATGGCGTTCCCCATACCGCGCTGCCCACACTAACCGTGTTCAAGAGGAATGGCGTTCCTCACACCATGCTGTCCGCACTAACTGTGTTGAAGAGGAGTGGTGTTCCCCACACCGCGCTGCCCGCACTAACCATGTTCAAGAGGAGTGGCGTTCCCCACACTGCACTGCCCGCACTAACCGTGTTGAAGAGGAGTGGTGTTCCTCACATCGCGCTGCCCGCACTAACCGTGTTGAAGAGGAATGGCGTTCCCCACACCGCGCTGCCCGCACAAACCGTGTTGAAGAGGAGTGGCCTTCCCTCCGCTCCTCGCTGCCCGCACTAACCGTGTTGAAGAGGAGTGGCGTTCCTCACACCGCACAGCCCGCACTAACCGTGTTCAAGAGGAGTGGCCTTCCCTCCGCTCCTCGCTGCCTGCACTAACCGTGTTGAAGAGGAGTGGCGTTCCTCACACCGCGCTGCCTGCACTAACCGTGTTGAAGAGGAATGGCGTTCCCCACACCGAACTGCCCACGCTAACCGTGTTGAAGTGGAATGGCGTTCCCCACACCGTGCTGCCCGCACTAACCGTGTTGAAGAGGAGTGGCGTACCCTGCGCCTCAATGCCCGCACTAACCGTGTTGAAGAGGAATGGCATTCCCCATACCGCGCTGCCCGCACTTACCGTGTTGAAGAGGAGTGGCATTCCTCACACCGCACTGCCCGCACTAATCGTGTTGAAGAGGAATGGCGTTCCTCACACCATGCTGCCCGCATTAACCGTGTTGAAGAGGAATGACGCTCCCCACAATGCCCTGCCCGCAATAACCGTGTTGAAGAGGAGTGGTGTTCCTCACACCGCACTGCCCGCACTAACTGTGTTGAAGAGGAGTGGCGTTCCCCACACCATGCTGCCCGCACTAACCGTGTTGAAGAGGAGTGGCGTTCCTCACACCGCGCTGCCCGCAATAACTGTGTTGAAGAGGAGTAGTGATCCTCACACTGCGCTGCCCGCACTAACCGTGTTGAAGAGGAATGGCGTTCCCCACACAAAACTGCCCGTGCTAACCGTGTTGAAGAGGAATGGCGTTCCCCACACCGCGCTGCCCGCACTAACCGTGTTGAAGAGGAGTGGCGTACCCTGCGCCTCAATGCCCGCACTAACCGTGTTGAAGAGGAGTGGCGTACCCCACACCGCGCTGCCCACACTAACCGTGTTGAAGAGGAGTGGCGTTCCCCACACTGCACTGCCCGCACTAACCGTGTTGAAGAGGAGTGGTGTTCCTCACATCACGCTGCCCGCACTAACCGTGTTGAAGAGGAATGGCGTTCCCCACACCGCGCTGCCCACACAAACCGCGTTGAAGAGGAGTGGCGTTCCCCACACCGCGCTGCCCGCACTAACCGTGTTCAAGAGGAGTGGCCTTCCTTCCGCTCCTCGCTGCCCGCACTAACCGTGTTGAAGAGGAATGGCGTTCCTCACACCACGCTGCCTGCACTAACCGTGTTGAAGAGGAGTGGCGTTCCTCACACCGCGGTGCCTGCACTAACCCTGTTGAAGAGGAGTGGCGTTCCCCACACCGCGCTGCCCACACTAATCGTGTTGAAGAGGAGTGGCGTTCCCCACACCGTGCTGCCTGCACTAACCGTGTTGAAGAGGAATGGCGTTCCCCATACCGCGCTGCCCACACTAACCATGTTCAAGAGGAATGGCGTTCCTCACACCATGCAGTCCGCACTAACTGTGTTGAAGAGGAGTGGTGTTCCCCACACCGCGCTGCCCGCACTAACCATGTTCAAGAGGAGTGGCGTTCCCCACACTGCACTGCCCGCACTAACCGTGTTGAAGAGGAGCGGTGTTCCTCACATCGCGCTGCCCGCACTAACCGTGTTGAAGAGGATTGGCGTTCCTCACACCATGCTGCCTGCACTAACCGTGTTGTCGAGTGGCGTTCCTCACACCGCGCTGCCCGCACTAACCGTGTTGAATAGAAGTGGCGTTCCCCACACCACGCTGCCTGCACTAACCGTGTTGACGAGGAGTGGCGTTCCTCACACCGCGCTGCCTGCACTAACCATGTTGAAGACGAGTGGCGTTCCTCACACCGCGCTGCCGCACTAACCGTGTTGAAGAGGAGTGGCGTTCCCCACACCGCGCTGCCCGCACTAACCGTGTTGAAGAGGAGTGGCGTTCCCCACACCGCGCTGCCCGCACTAACCATTTTGAAGAGGAGTGGCGTTCCCCACACTGCGCTGCCCACACTAACCGTGTTGAAGAGGAGTGGCGTTCCCCACACTACACTGCCCGCACTAACCGTGTTGAAGAGGAGTGGCGTTCCCCACACCGCGCTGCCCGCACTAACCATTTTGAAGAGGAGTGGCGTTCCCCACACTGCGCTGCCCACACTAACCGTGTTGAAGAGGAGTGGCGTTCCCCACACTACACTGCCCGCACTAACCGTGTTGAAGAGGAGTGGTGTTCCTCACATCGCGCTGCCCGCACTACCCATGTTGAGGAGGAGTGGCGTTCCTCACACCGCGCTGCCTGCACTCACCGTGTTGAAGAGGAAAGGCGTTCCCCACACCGCGCTGTCCACACAAACCGTGTTGAAGAGGCGTGGCGTTCCCCACACTGCGCTGCCCGCACTAACCGTGTTCAAGAGGAGTGGCCTTCCCTCCGCTCCTCGCTGCCTGCACTAACCGTGTTGAAGAGGAGTGGCGTTCCTCACACCGCGCTGCCTGCACTAACCGTGTTGAAGAGGAATGGCGTTCCCCACACAAAACTGCCCGTGCTAACCGTGTTGAAGAGGAATGGCGTTCCCCACACCGCGCTGCCCGCACTAACCGTGTTGAAGAGGAGTGGCGTACCCTGCGCCTCAATGCCCGCACTAACCGTGTTGAAGAGGAGTGGCGTACCCCACACCGCGCTGCCCACACTAACCGTGTTGAAGAGGAGTGGCGTTCCCCACACTGCACTGCCCGCACTAACCGTGTTGAAGAGGAGTGGTGTTCCTCACATCACGCTGCCCGCACTAACCGTGTTGAAGAGGAATGGCGTTCCCCACACCGCGCTGCCCACACAAACCGCGTTGAAGAGGAGTGGCGTTCCCCACACCGCGCTGCCCGCACTAACCGTGTTCAAGAGGAGTGGCCTTCCCTCCGCTCCTCGCTGCCCGCACTAACCGTGTTGAAGAGGAATGGCGTTCCTCACACCACGCTGCCTGCACTAACCGTGTTGAAGAGGAGTGGCGTTCCTCACACCGCGGTGCCTGCACTAACCCTGTTGAAGAGGAGTGGCGTTCCCCACACCGTGCTGCCCGCACTAATCGTGTTGAAGAGGAGTGGCGTTCCCCACACCGTGCTGCCTGCACTAACCGTGTTGAAGAGGAATGGCGTTCCCCATACCGCGCTGCCCACACTAACCGTGTTCAAGAGGAATGGCGTTCCTCACACCATGCTGTCCGCACTAACTGTGTTGAAGAGGAGTGGTGTTCCCCACACCGCGCTGCCCGCACTAACCATGTTCAAGAGGAGTGGCGTTCCCCACACTGCACTGCCCGCACTAACCGTGTTGAAGAGGAGTGGTGTTCCTCACATCGCGCTGCCCGCACTAACCGTGTTGAAGAGGAATGGCGTTCCCCACACCGCGCTGCCCGCACAAACCGTGTTGAAGAGGAGTGGCGTTCCCCACACAGCGCTGCCCGCACTAACCGTGTTCAAGAGGAGTGGCCTTCCCTCCGCTCCTCGCTGCCCGCACTAACCGTGTTGAAGAGGAGTGGCGTTCCTCACACCGCACAGCCCACACTAACCGTGTTGAAGAGGAATGGCGTTCCCCACACCGAACTGCCCGCGCTAACCGTGTTGAAGTGGAATGGCGTTCCCCACACCGTGCTGCCCGCACTAACCGTGTTGAAGAGGAGTGGCGTACCCTGCGCCTCAATGCCCGCACTAACCGTGTTGAAGAGGAATGGCATTCCCCATACCGCGCTGCCCGCACTAACCGTGTTGAAGAGGAGTGGCATTCCTCACACCGCACTGCCCGCACTAATCGTGTTGAAGTGGAATGGCGTTCCTCACACCATGCTGCCCGCATTAACCGTGTTGAAGAGGAATGACGCTCCCCACAATGCCCTGCCCGCAATAACCGTGTTGAAGAGGAGTGGTGTTCCTCACACCGCACTGCCCGCACTAACTGTGTTGAAGAGGAGTGGCGTTCCCCACACCGCGCTGCCCGCACTAACCGTGTTGAAGAGGAGTGGCGTTCCCCACACCGTGCTGCCCGCACTAACCATGTTCAAGAGGAGTGGCGTTCCCCACACCGCGCTGCCCACACTAACCGTGTTGAAGAGGAGTGGCGATCCCCATACCGCGCTGCCCGCACTAACCGTGTTGAAGAGGAGTGGCGTTCCCCACACCGTGCTGCCCGCACTAACCGTGTTGAAGAGGAGTGGCGTTCCTCAAACCGCGCTTCCTGCATTAACCGTGTTGAAGAGGAGTGGCGTTCCCCACACTGCGCTGCTCGCCGTAACCATGTTGAAGAGGAGTGGCGTTCCCTGTGACTCGCTGCCCGCACTAACCGTGTTGAAGAGGAGTGGCGTTCCCCACACTACACTGCCCGCAACAACCACGTTGAAGAGGAGTGGTGTTCCTCACATCGCGCTGCCCGCACTAACCATGTTGAAGAGGAGTGGCGTTCCTAACACCGCGCTGCCTGCACTAACCGTGTTGAAGAGGAGTGGCATTCCTCACACCGCACTGCCCGCACTAATCGTGTTGAAGAGGAATGGCGTTCCTCACACCATGCTGCCCGCATTAACCGTGTTGAAGAGGAATGACGCTCCCCACAATGCCCTGCCCGCAATAACCGTGTTGAAGAGGAGTGGTGTTCCTCACACCGCACTGCCCGCACTAACTGTGTTGAAGAGGAGTGGCGTTCCCCACACCATGCTGCCCGCACTAACCGTGTTGAAGAGGAGTGGCGTTCCTCACACCGCGCTGCCCGCAATAACTGTGTTGAAGAGGAGTAGTGATCCTCACACTGCGCTGCCCGCACTAACCGTGTTGAAGAGGAGTGGCGTTCCCCACACCGCGCTGCCCACACAAACCGTGTTGAAGAGGAGTGGCGTTCCCCACACCGCGCTGCCCGCACTAACCATGTTCAAGAGGAGTGGCCTTCCCTCCGCTCCTCGCTGCCCGCACTAACCGTGTTGAAGAGGAGTGGCGTTCCTCACACTGCACAGCCCGCACTAACCGTGTTGAAGAGGAATGGCGTTCCTCACACCACGCTGCCTGCACTAACCGTGTTGAAGAGGAGTGGCGTTCCTCACACCGCGGTGCCTGCACTAACCCTGTTGAAGAGGAGTGGCGTTCCCCACACCGCGCTGCCCGCACTAATCATGTTGAAGAGGAGTGGCGTTCCCCACACCGTGCTGCCTGCACTAACCGTGTTGAAGAGGAATGGCGTTCCCCATACCGCGCTGCCCACACTAACCGTGTTCAAGAGGAATGGCGTTCCTCACACCATGCTGTCCGCACTAACTGTGTTGAAGAGGAGTGGTGTTCCCCACACCGCGCTGCCCGCACTAACCATGTTCAAGAGGAGTGGCGTTCCCCACACTGCACTGCCCGCACTAACCGTGTTGAAGAGGAGTGGTGTTCCTCACATCGCGCTGCCCGCACTAACCGTGTTGAAGAGGAATGGCGTTCCCCACACCGCGCTGCCCGCACAAACCGTGTTGAAGAGGAGTGGCCTTCCCTCCGCTCCTCGCTGCCCGCACTAACCGTGTTGAAGAGGAGTGGCGTTCCTCACACCGCACAGCCCGCACTAACCGTGTTCAAGAGGAGTGGCCTTCCCTCCGCTCCTCGCTGCCTGCACTAACCGTGTTGAAGAGGAGTGGCGTTCCTCACACCGCGCTGCCTGCACTAACCGTGTTGAAGAGGAATGGCGTTCCCCACACCGAACTGCCCACGCTAACCGTGTTGAAGTGGAATGGCGTTCCCCACACCGTGCTGCCCGCACTAACCGTGTTGAAGAGGAGTGGCGTACCCTGCGCCTCAATGCCCGCACTAACCGTGTTGAAGAGGAATGGCATTCCCCATACCGCGCTGCCCGCACTTACCGTGTTGAAGAGGAGTGGCATTCCTCACACCGCACTGCCCGCACTAATCGTGTTGAAGAGGAATGGCGTTCCTCACACCATGCTGCCCGCATTAACCGTGTTGAAGAGGAATGACGCTCCCCACAATGCCCTGCCCGCAATAACCGTGTTGAAGAGGAGTGGTGTTCCTCACACCGCACTGCCCGCACTAACTGTGTTGAAGAGGAGTGGCGTTCCCCACACCATGCTGCCCGCACTAACCGTGTTGAAGAGGAGTGGCGTTCCTCACACCGCGCTGCCCGCAATAACTGTGTTGAAGAGGAGTAGTGATCCTCACACTGCGCTGCCCGCACTAACCGTGTTGAAGAGGAGTGGCGTTCACCACACCGCGCTGCCCGCACTAACCGTGTTGAAGAGGAGTGGCATTCCCCGCACCGAGCTGCCCGCACTAACCGTGCTGAAGAGGAGTGGCGTTCCCCACACCGCGCTGCCCGCACTAACCGTGTTGAAGAGGAGTGGCGTTCCTCACACCGCGCTGCCCGCAATAACTGTGTTGAAGAGGAGAAGTGATCCTCACACCGCGCTGCCCGCACTAACCGTGTTGAAGAGGAGTGGCGTTCACCACACCGCGCTGCCCGCACTAACCGTGTTGAAGAGGAGTGGCATTCCCCGCACCGAGCTGCCCGCACTAACCGTGCTGAAGAGGAGTGGCGTTCCCCACACCGCGCTGCCCGCACTAACCGTGTTGAAGAGGAGTGGCGTTCCCCACACCGCGCTTCCCGCACTAACCATGTTCAAGAGGAGTGGCGTTCCCCACACCGCGCTGCCCACACTAACCGTGTTGAAGAGGAGTGGCGATCCCCATACCGCGCTGCCCGCACTAACCGTGTTGAAGAGGAGTGGCGTTCCGCACACCGTGCTGCCCGCACTAACAGTGTTGAAGAGGAGTGGCGTTCCTCACACCGCGCTGCCCGCAATAACTGTGTTGAAGAGGAGTAGTGATCCTCACACCGCACTGCCCGCAATAACCGTGTTGAAGAGGAGTGGCGTTCCCCACACCGCGCTGCCTGCACTAACCGTGTTGAAGAGGAATGGCGTTCCCCACACCGCGCTGCCCGCACAAACCGTGTTGAAGAGGAGTGGCGTTCCCCACACCGCGCTGCCCGCATTAACCGTGTTCAAGAGGAGTGGCCTTCCCTCCGCTCCTCACTGCCTGCACTAACCGTGTTGAAGAGGAGTGGCGTTCCTCACACCGCGCTGCCTGCACTAACCGTGTTGAAGAGGAATGGCGTTCCCCACACCGAACTGCCCGCGCTAACCGTGTTGAAGAGGAATGGCGTTCCCCACAGCGCGCTGCCCGCACTAACCGTGTTGAAGAGGAGTGGCGTTCCTCACACCGCACTGCCCGCACTAATTGTGTTGAAGAGGAATGGCGTTCCTCACACCATGCTGCCCGCATTAAGCGTGTTGAAGCGGAATGGCGTTCCCCACAATGCCCTGCCCGCACTAACCGTGTTGAAGAGGAGTGGTGTTCCTCACACCGCACTGCCCGCACTAACTGTGTTGAAGAGGAGTGGCGTTCCCCACACCGTGCTGCCCGCACTAACCGTTTGAAGAGTGGCGTTCCTCACACCGCGCTGCCCGCACTAACTGTGTTGAAGAGGAGTAGTGATCCTCACACCGCGCTGCCCGCACTAACCGTGTTGAAGAGGAGTGGTGTTCTCCACACCGCGCTGCCCGCACTAACCGTGTTGAAGAGGAGTGGCGTTCCCCGCACCGCGCTGCCCGCACTAACCGTGCTGAAGAGGAGTGGCGTTCCCCACACCGCGCAGCCCGCACTAACCGTGTTCAAGAGGAGTGGCGTTCCCCACACCGCGCTGCTCGCAGTAACCGTGTTGAAGAGGAGTGGCGTTCCCCACACCGCGCTGCTCGCAGTAACCATGTTGAAGAGGAGTGGCGTTCCCTGCGCCTCGCTGCCTGCACTAACCGTGTTGAAGAGGAGTGGCGTTCCTCATACCGTACTGCCCGCATTATCCGTGCTGAAGAGGAGTGGCGTTCCTCACACCGCGCTGCCCGCACTAACCATGTTGAAGAGGAGTGCCGTTCCTCACACCGCGCTGCCCGCACTAACCGTGTTGAAGAGGAGTGGCAATCCCCACTCCGCGCCGCCCGCACTAGCCGTGTTGACGAGGAGTGGCGTTCCTCACACCGCGTTGCCCGCACTAACCTTGTTGAAGAGGAGTGGCGTTCCTCACACCACGCTGCCCGCACTAACCGCGTTGAAGAGGAGTGGCGTTCCTCACACCGCGCTGCCCGCACTAACGGTGTTGAAGAGGAGTGGCGTTGCCCACACCAAGCTGCCCGCACTAACCATGTTGAAGAGGAGTGGCGTTCCTCACACCGCGCTGCCCGGACAAACCGTGTTGAAGAGGAGTGGCGTTCCCCACACCGCGCTGCCCACACTAACCATGTTGAAGAGGAGTGGCGTTCCTCACACCGCGCTGCCCGCACTAACCGTGTTGAAGAGGAGTGGCGTTCCCCACTCCGCGCTGCCCGCACTAACCATGTTGAAGAGGAGTGGCGTTCCCCACACCGCGCTGCCCACACTAACCGTGTTGAAGAGGAGTGGCCTTCCCTCCGCTCCTCGCTGCCCGCACTAACCGTGTTGAAGAGGAGTGGCGTTCCTCACACCGCGGTGCCTGCACTAATCCTGTTGAAGAGGAGTGGCGTTCCCCACACCGCGCTGCCCGCACGAATCATGTTGAAGAGGAGTGGCGTTCCCCAGACCGTGCTGCCTGCACTAACCGTGTTGAAGAGGAACGGCGTTCCTCACACCATGTTGTCCGCACTAACCGTGTTGAAGAGGAGTGGCGTTCCTCACACCGCACAGCCCGCACTAACCGTGTTGAAGAGGAATGGCGTTCCTCACACCACGCTGCCTGCACTAACCGTGTTGAAGAGGAGTGGCGTTCCTCACACCACGCTGCCTGCACTAACTGTGTTGTAGAGTGGCATTCCTCACACCGCAAAGCCCGCACTAACCGTGTTGAAGAGGAGTGGCGTTCCTCACACCGCGCTGCCCGCACTAACCGTGTTGAAGAGAAGTGGGGTTCCCCACACCACGCTGCCTGCACTAACCGTGTTGAAGAGGAGTGGCGTTCCTCACACCACGCTGCCTGCACTAACCGTGTTGAAGAGGAGTGGCGTTCCTCACACCACGCTGCCTGCACTAACTGTGTTGTAGAGTGGCATTCCTCACACCGCAAAGCCCGCACTAACCGTGTTGAAGAGGAGTGTCGTTCCTCACACCGCGCTGCCTGCACTAACCATGTTGAGGACGAGGAGTGGCGTTCCTCACACCGCGCTGCCGCACTAGCCGTGTTGAAGAGGAGTGGCGTTCCTCACACCGCGTTGCCCGCACTAACCTTGTTGAAGAGGAGTGGCGTTCCTCACACCGCGCTGCCCGCACTAACCGCGTTGAAGAGGAGTGGCGTTCCTCACACCACGCTGCCCGCACTAACGGTGTTGAAGAGGAGTGGCGTTGCCCACACCAAGCTGCCCGCACTAACCATGTTGAAGAGGAGTGGCGTTCCTCACACCGCGCTGCCCGGACAAACCGTGTTGAAGAGGAGTGGCGTTCCCCACACCGCGCTGCCCACACTAACCATGTTGAAGAGGAGTGGCGTTCCTCACACCGCGCTGCCCGCACTAACCGTGTTGAAGAGGAGTGGCGTTCCCCACTCCGCGCTGCCCGCACTAACCATGTTGAAGAGGAGTGGCGTTCCCCACACCGCGCTGCCCACACTAACCGTGTTGAAGAGGAGTGGCCTTCCCTCCGCTCCTCGCTGCCCGCACTAACTGTGTTGAAGAGGAGTGGCGTTCCTCACACCGCGGTGCCTGCACTAATCCTGTTGAAGAGGAGTGGCGTTCCCCACACTGCGCTGCCCGCACGAATCATGTTGAAGAGGAGTGGCGTTCCCCAGACCGTGCTGCCTGCACTAACCGTGTTGAAGAGGAATGGCGTTCCTCACACCATGCTGTCCGCACTAACCGTGTTGAAGAGGAGTGGCGTTCCTCACACCGCACAGCCCGCACTAACCGTGTTGAAGAGGAGTGGCGTTCCTCACACCGCGCTGCCCGCACTAACCGTGTTGAAGAGAAGTGGGGTTCCCCACACCACGCTGCCTGCACTAACCGTGTTGAAGAGGAGTGGCGTTCCTCACACCACGCTGCCTGCACTAACCGTGTTGAAGAGGAGTGGCGTTCCTCACACCACGCTGCCTGCACTAACTGTGTTGTAGAGTGGCATTCCTCACACCGCAAAGCCCGCACTAACCGTGTTGAAGAGGAGTGGCGTTCCTCACACCGCGTTGCCTGCACTAACCATGTTGAGGACGAGGAGTGGCGTTCCTCACACCGCGCTGCCGCACTAACCGTGTTGAAGAGGAGTGGCGATCCCCACACCGCGCTGCCCGCATTAACCGTGTTGAAGAGGAGTGGCGTTCCCCACACCGCGCTGCCCGCACTAACCATGTTGAAGAGGAGTGGCGTTCCCCACACCGCGCTGCCCACACTAACCGTGTTGAAGAGGAGTGGCGTTCCCCACACTACACTGCCCGCACTAACCGTGTTGAAGAGGAGAGGTGTTCCTCACATCGCGCAGCCCGCACTAACCATGTTGAAGAGGAGTGGCGTTCCTCACACCGCGCTGCCTGCACTAACCGTGTTGAAGAGGAAACGCGTTCCCCACACCGCGCTGTCCACACAAACCGTGTTGAAGAGGAGTGGCGTTCCCAACACCGCGCTGCCCGCACTAACCGTGTTCAAGAGGAGTGGCCTTCCCTCCGCTCCTCGCTGCCTGCACTAACCGTGTTGAAGAGGGGTGGCGTTCCTCACACCGCGCTGCCTGCACTAACCGTGTTGAAGAGGAATGGCGTTCCCCACACCAAACTGCCCATGCTAACCGTGTTGAAGAGGAATGGCGTTCCCCACACCGCGCTGCCCGCACTAACCGTGTTGAAGAGGAGTGGCGTACCCTGCTCCTCAATGCCCGCACTAACCGTGTTGAAGAAGAATGGCATTCCCCATACCGCGCTGCCCGCACTAACCGTGTTGAAGAGGAGTGGCGTTCCTCACACCGCACTGCCCGCACGAATCGTGTTGCAGAGGAATGGCGTTCCTCACACCATGCTGCCCGCATTAACCGTGTTGAAGAGGAATGACGCTCCCCACAATGCCCTGCCCGCACTAACCGTGTTGAAGAGGAGTGGTGTTCCTCACACCGCACTGCCCGCACTAACTGTGTTGAAGAGGAGTGGCGTTCCCCACACCGTGCTGCCCGCACTAACCGTGTTGAAGAGGAGTGGCGTTTCTCACACCGCGCTGCCCGCAATAACTGTGTTGAAGAGGAGTAGTGATCCTCACACCGCGCTGCCCGGACTAACCGTGTTGAAGAGGAGTGGCATTCCCCGCACCGTGCTGCCCGCACTAACCGTGCTGAAGAGGAGTGGCGTTCCCCACACCGCGCTGCCCGCACTAACCGTGTTGAAGAGGAGTGGTGTTCCCCACACCGCGCTGCCCGCACTAACCATGTTCAAGAGGAGTGGCGTACCCCACACCGCGCTGCCCACACTATCCGTGTTGAAGAGGAGTGGCGTTCCCCACACTGCACTGCCCGCACTAACCGTGTTGAAGAGGAGTGGTGTTCCTCACATCGCGCTGCCCGCACTAACCGTGTTGAAGAGGAATGGCGTTCCCCACACCGCGCTGCCCGCACAAACCGTGTTGAAGAGGACTGGCATTCCCCACACCGCGCTGCCCGCACTAACCGTGTTGAAGAGGAGTGGCGTTCCCCACACCGCGCTGCCCGCACTAACCGTGTTCAAGAGGAGTGGCCTTCCCTCCGCTCCTCGCTGCCCGCACCAACCATGTTGAAGAAGAGTGGCGTTCCTCACACCGCACAGCCCGCACTAACCGTGTTGAAGAGGAATGGCGTTCCTCACACCACGCTGCCTGCACTAACCGTGTTGAAGAGGAGTGGCGTTCCTCACACCTCGCTGCCTGCACTAACCGTGTTGTAGAGTGGCATTCCTCACACCGCACAGCCCGCACTAACCGTGTTGAAGAGGAGTGGCGTTCCTCACACCGCGCTGCCCACACTAACCGTGTTGAAGAGAAGTGGCGTTCCCCACACCACGCTGCCTGCACTAACCATGTTGAAGAGGAGTGGCGTTCCCCACACCGCGCTGCCCACACTAACCGTGTTGAAGAGGAGTGGCGTTGCCTCTGCTCCTCGCTGTCCGCACTAACCGTGTTGAAGAGGAGTGGCGTTCCTCACACCGCGCTTCCTGCATTAACCGTGTTGAAGAGGAGTGGCGTTCCCCAAACTGCGCTGCTCGCCGTAACCACGTTGAAGAGGAGTGGCGTTCCCTGCTCCTCGCTGCCCGCACTAACCGTGTTGAAGTGGAGTGGCGTTCCCCACACTACACTGCCCGCAACAACCACGTTGAAGAGGAGTGGTGCTCCTCACATCGCGCTGCCCGCACTAACCATGTTGAAGAGGAGTGGCGTTCCTCACACTGCGCTGCCTGCACTAACTGTGTTGATGAGGAAAGGCGTTCCCCACACCGCGCTGCCCGCACAAACCGTGTTGAAGAGGAGTGGCCTTCCCTCCGCTCCTCGCTGCCTGCACTAACCGTGTTGAAGAGGAGTGGCGTTCCTCACACCGCGCTGCCTGCACTAACCGTGTTGAAGAGGAATGGCGTTCCCCACACCGAACTGCCCGCGCTAACCGTGTTGAAGAGGAATGGCGTTCCCCACACCGCGCTGCCCGCACTATCCATGTTGAAGAGGAGTGGCGTACCCTGCGCCTCAATGCCCGCACTAACCGTGTTGAAGAGGAATGGCATTCCCCATACCGCTCTGCCCGCACTAACCGTGTTGAAGAGGAGTGGCGTTCCCCACACCGCGCTGCCCGCACTAACCGTGCTGAAGAGGAGTAGTGTTCCTCACACCGCACTGCCCGCACTAACTGTGTTGAAGAGGAGTGGCCTTCCCTCCGCTCCTCGCTGCCCGCACTAACCGTGTTGAAGAGGAGTGGCGTTCCTCACACCGCACAGCCCGCACTAACCGTGTTGAAGAGGAATGGCGTTCCTCACTCAACGCTGCCTGCACAAACCGTGTTGAAGAGGAGTGGCGTTCCTCACACCACGCTGCCTGCACTAACCGTGTTGTAGAGTGGCATTCCTCACACCGCACAGCCCGCACTAACCATGTTGAAGAGGAGTGGCCTTCCCTCCGCTCCTCGCTGCCCGCACCAACCATGTTGAAGAGGAGTGGCGTTCCTCACACCGCGCTGCCTGCACTAACCGTGTTGAAGAGGAATGGCGTTCCCCACACCAAACTGCCCGTGCTAACCGTGTTGAAGAGGAATGGCGTTCCCCACACCGCGCTGCCCGCACTAACCGTGTTGAAGAGGAGTGGCATACACTGCGCCTCAATGCCCGCACTAACCGTGTTGAAGAGGAATGGCATGCCCCATACCGCGCTGCCCGCACTAACCGTGTTGAAGAGGAGTGGCGTTCCTCACACCGCACTGCCCGCACTAATCGTGTTGCAGAGGAATGGCGTTCCTCACACCATGCTGCCCGCATTAACCGTGTTGAAGAGGATTGACGCTCCCCACAATGCCCTGCCCGCACTAACCGTGTTGAAGGGGAGTGGTGTTCCTTACACCGCACTGCCCGCACTAACTGTGTTGAAGAGGAGTGGCGTTCCCCACACCGTGCTGCCCGCACTAACCGTGTTGAAGAGGAGTGGCGTTCCCCACACCGCGCTGCCCGCACTAACCATGTTGAAGAGGAGTGGCCTTCCCTCCGCTCCTCGCTGCCTGCACTAACCGTGTTGAAGAGGAGTGGCGTTCCTCACACCGCGCTGCCTGCACTAACCGTGTTGAAGAGGAATGGCGTTCCCCACACCGAACTGCCCGCGCTAACCGTGTTGAAGAGGAATGGCGTTCCCCACACCGCGCTGCCCGCACTATCCGTGTTGAAGAGGAGTGGCGTACCCTGCGCCTCAATGCCCGCACTAACCGTGTTGAAGAGGAATGTCATTCCCCATACCGCTCTGCCCGCACTAACCGTGTTGAAGAGGAGTGGCGTTCCTCACACCGCACTGCCCGCACTAATCGTGTTGAAGAGGAATGGCATTCCTCACACCATGCTGCCCGCATTAACCGTGTTGAAGAGGAATGACGCTCCCCACAATGCCCTGCCCGCACTAACCGTGCTGAAGAGGAGTGGTGTTCCTCACACCGCACTGCCCGCACTAACTGTGTTGAAGAGGAGTGGCCTTCCCTCCGATCCTCGCTGCCCGCACTAACCGTGTTGAAGAGGAGTGGCGTTCCTCACACCGCACAGCCCGCACTAACCGTGTTGAAGAGGAATGGCGTTCCTCACTCAACGCTGCCTGCACAAAACGTGTTGAAGAGGAGTGGCGTTCCTCACACCACGCTGCCTGCACTAACCGTGTTGTAGAGTGGCATTCCTCACACCGCACAGCCCGCACTAACCGTGTTGAAGAGGAGTGGCGTTCCTCACACCGCGCTGCTCGCACTAACCGTGTTGAAGAGAAGTGGCGTTCCCCACACCACGCTGCCTGCACGAACCGTGTTGAAGAGAAGTGGCGTTCCCCACACCACGCTGCCTGCACTAACCATGTTGAAGAGGAGTGGCGTTAACCACACCGCGCTGCCCGCATTAACCGTGTTGAAGAGGAGTGGCGTTGCCTCCGCTCCTCGCTGTCCGCACTAACCGTGTTGAAGAGGAGTGGCGTTCCCCACACCGCGCTTCCTGCACTAACCGTGTTGAAGAGGAGTGGCGTTCCCCACACGACACTGCCCGCACTAACCGTGTTGAAGAGGAGTGGTGTTCCTCACATCGCGCTGCCCGCACTAAACATGTTGAAGAGGAGTGGCGTTCCTCACACCGCGCTGCCTGCACTAACCGTGTTGAAGAGGAAAGGCGTTCCCCACACCGCGCTGTCCACACAAACCGTGTTGAAGAGGAGTGGCGTTCCCCACACCGCGCTGCCCGCACTAACCGTGTTCAAGAGGAGTGGCCTTCCCTCCGCTCCTCGCTGCCTGCACTAACCGTGTTGAAGAGGAGTGGCGTTCCTCACACCGCGCTGCCTGCACTAACCGTGTTGAAGAGGAATGGCGTTCCCCACACCGAACTGCCCGCGCTAACCATGTTGAAGAGGAATGGCGTTCCCCACACCGCGCTGCCCGCACTATCCGTGTTGAAGAGGAGTGGCGTACCCCGCGCCTCAATGCCCGCACTAACCGTGTTGAAGAGGAATGGCATTCCCCATACCGCTCTGCCCGCACTAACCGTGTTGAAGAGGAGTGGCGTTCCTCACACCGCACTGCCCGCACAAATCGTGTTGAAGAGGAATGGCATTCCTCACACCATGCTGCCCGCATTAACCGTGTTGAAGAGAAGTGGCGATCCCCACACCGCGCTGCCCGCACTAACCGTGTTGAAGAGGAGTGGCGTACCCTGCGCCTCAATGCCAGCACTAACCGTGTTGAAGAGGAATGGCATGCCCCATACCGCGCTGCCCGCACTAACCGTGTTGAAGAGGAGTGGCGTTCCTCACACCGCACTGCCCGCACTAATCGTGTTGCAGAGGAATGGCGTTCCTCACACCATGCTGCCCGCATTAAACGTGTTGAAGAGGAATGACGCTCCCCACAATGCCCTGCCCGCACTAACCGTGTTGAAGAGGAGTGGTGTTCCTCACACCGCACTGCCCACACTAACTGTGTTGAAGAGGAGTGGCGTTCCCCACACCGTGCTGCCCGCCCTAACCGTGTTGAAGAGGAGTGGCGTTCCTCACACCGCGCTGCCCGCAATAACTGTGTTGAAGAGTAGTGATCCTCACACCGCGCTGCCCGCACTAACCGTGTTGAAGAGGAGTGGCGTTCACCACACCGCGCTGCCCGCACTAACCGTGTTGAAGAGGAGTGGCATTCCCCGCACCGCGCTGCACGTACTAACCGTGCTGAAGAGGAGTGGCGTTCCCCACACCGCGCTGCCCGCACTAACCGTGTTGAAGAGGAGTGGCGTTCCCCACACCGCGCTGCCCGCACTAACCATGTTCAAGAGGAGTGGCGTTCCCCACACCGCGCTGCCCACACTAACCGTGTTGAAGAGGAGTGGCGTTCCCCACACTGCACTGCCCGCACTAACCGTGTTGAAGAGGAGTGGTGTTCCTCACATCGCGCTGCCCGCACTAACCGTGTTGAAGAGGAATGGCGTTCCCCACACCGCGCTGCCCGCACTAACCGTGTTCAAGAGGAGTGGCCTTCCCTCCGCTCCTCGCTGCCCGCTCCAACCGTGTTGAAGAGGAGTGGCGTTCCTCACACCGCACACCCGCACTCACCGTGTTGAAGAGGAATGGCGTTACTCACACCACGCTGCCTGCACTAACCGTGTTGAAGAGGAGTGGCGTTCCTCACACCTCGCTGCCTGCACTAACCGTGTTGTAGAGTGGCATTCCTCACACCGCACAGCCCGCACTAACCGTGTTGAAGAGGAGTGGCGTTCCTCACACCGCGCTGCCCACACTAACCGTGTTGAAGAGAAGTGGCGTTCCCCACACCACGCTGCCTGCACTAACCATGTTGAAGAGGAGTGGCGTTCCCCACACCGCGCTGCCCGCACTAACCGTGTTGAAGAGGAGTGGCGTTGCCTCCGCTCCTCGCTGTCCGCACTAACCGTGTTGAAGAGGAGTGGCGTTCCTCACACCGCGCTTCCTGCATTAACCGTGTTGAAGAGGAGTGACGTTCCCCACACTGCGCTGCTCGCCGTAACCATGTTGAAGAGGAGTGGCGTTCCCTGCACCTCGCTGCCCGCACTAACCGTGTTGAAGAGTGGCATTCCTCACACCGCAAAGCCCGCACTAACCGTGTTGAAGAGGAGTGGCGTTCCTCACACCGCGCTGCCCGCACTAACCATGTTGAAGAGGAGTGGCGTTCCTCACACCGCGCTGCCTGCACTAACCGTGTTGAAGAGGATTGGCGTTCCTCACACCACGGTGCCTGCACTAACCGTGTTGAAGAGGATTGGCGTTCCTCACACCACGGTGCCTGCACTAACCGTGTTGAAGAGGATTGGCGTTCCTCACACCACGGTGCCCGCACTAACCGTGTTGAAGAGGAGTGGCGTTCCTCACACCACGGTGCCTGCACTAACCGTGTTGAAGAGGATTGGCGTTCCTCACACCACGGTGCCCGCACTAACCGTGTTGAAGAGGATTGGCGTTCCTCACACCACGGTGCCTGCACTAACCGTGTTGAAGAGGATTGGCGTTCCTCACACCACGGTGCCTGCACTAACCGTGTTGAAGAGGATTGGCGTTCCTCACACCACGGTGCCTGCACTAACCGTGTTGAAGAGGATTGGCGTTCCTCACACCACGGTGCCCGCACTAACCGTGTTGAAGAGGAGTGGCGTTCCTCACACCGCACAGTCCGCACTAACCGTGTTGAAGAGGAGTGGCGTTCCTCACACCACGCTGCCTGCACTAACCGTGTTGTAGAGTGGCGTTCCTCACACCATGCTGCCCGCATTAACCGTGTTGAAGAGGAATGACGCTCCCCACAATGCCCTGCCCGCACTAACCGTGTTGAAGAGGAGTGGTGTTCCTCACACCGCACTGCCCACACTAACTGTGTTGAAGAGGAGTGGCGTTCCCCACACCGTGCTGCCCGCCCTAACCGTGTTGAAGAGGAGTGGCGTTCCTCACACCGCGCTGCCCGCAATAACTGTGTTGAAGAGTAGTGATCCTCACACCGCGCTGCCCGCACTAACCGTGTTGAAGAGGAGTGGCGTTCACCACACCGCGCTGCCCGCACTAACCGTGTTGAAGAGGAGTGGCGTTGCCTCCGCTCCTCGCTGTCCGCACTAACCGTGTTGAAGAGGAGTGGCGTTCCTCACACCGCGCTTCCTGCATTAACCGTGTTGAAGAGGAGTGACGTTCCCCACACTGCGCTGCTCGCCGTAACCATGTTGAAGAGGAGTGGCGTTCCTCACACCACGCTGCCTGCACTAACCGTGTTGTAGAGTGGCGTTCCTCACACCGCGCTGCCCGCACTAACCGTGTTGAATAGAAGTGGCGTTCCCCACACCACGCTGCCTGCACTAACCGTGTTGACGAGGAGTGGCGTTCCCCACACCGCGCTGCCTGCACTAACCATGTTAAAGACGAGTGGCGTTCCTCACACCGCGCTGCCGCACTAACCGTGTTGAAGAGGAGTGGCGTTCCCCACACCGCGCTGCCCGCACTAACCGTGTTGAAGAGGAGTGGCGTTCCCCACACTGCGCTGCCCACACTAACCGTGTTGAAGAGGAGTGGCGTTCCCCACACTACACTGCCCGCACTAACCGTGTTGAAGAGGAGTGGCGTTCCCCACACCGCGCTGCCTGCACTAACCATGTTGAAGACGAGTGGCGTTCCTCACACCGCGCTGCCGCACTAACCGTGTTGAAGAGGAGTGGCGTTCCCCACACCGCGCTGCCCGCACTAACCGTGTTGAAGAGGAGTGGCGTTCCTCACATCGCGCTGCCTGCACTAACCGTGTTGAAGAGGAGTGGCGTTCCTCACACCACGCTGCCTGCACTAACCGTGTTGTAGAGTGGCATTCCTCACACCGCAAAGCCCGCACTAACCGTGTTGAAGAGGAGTGGCGTTCCTCACACCGCGCTGCCTGCACTAACCGTGTTGAAGAGAAGTGGCGTTCCCCACACCACGCTGCCTGCACTAACCGTGTTGACGAGGAGTGGCGTTCCTCACACCGCGCTGCCTGCACTAACCATGTTGAAGACGAGGATTGGCGTTCCTCACACCGCACTGCCGCACTAACCGTGTTGAAGAGGAGTGGCGTTCCCCACACCGCGCTGCCCGCACTAACCGTGTTGAAGAGGAGTGGCGTTCCCCACACCACGCTGCCCGCACTAACCATGTTGAAGAGGAGTGGCGTTCCCCACACCGCGCTGCCCACACTAACCGTGTTGAAGAGGAGTGGCGTTCCCCACACTACACTGCCCGCACTAACCGTGTTGAAGAGGAGTGGTGTTCCTCACATCACGCTGCCCGCACTAACCATGTTGAAGAGGAGTGGCGTTCCTCACACCGCGCTGCCTGCACTAACCGTGTTGAAGAGGAGTGGCCTTCCCTCCGCTCCTCGCTGCCTGCACTAACCGTGTTGAAGAGGAGTGGCGTTCCTCACACCGCGCTGCCTGCACTAACCGTGTTGAAGAGGAATGGCGTTCCCCACACCAAACTGCCCGTGCTAACCGTGTTGAAGAGGAATGGCGTTCCCCACACCGCGCTGCCCGCACTAACCGTGTTGAAGAGGAGTGGCATACCCTGCGCCTCAATGCCCGCACTAACCGTGTTGAAGAGGAATGGCATGCCCCATACCGCGCTGCCCGCACTAACTGTGTTGAAGAGGAGTGGCGTTCCTCACACCGCACTGCCCGCACTAATCGTGTTGCAGAGGAATGGCGTTCCTCACACCATGCTGCCCGCATTAACCGTGTTGAAGAGGAATGACGCTCCCCACAATGCCCTGCCCGCACTAACCGTGTTGAAGAGGAGTGGTGTTCCTCACACCGCACTGCCCGCACTAACTGTGTTGAAGAGGAGTGGCGTTCCCCACACCGTGCTGCCCGCACTAACCGTGTTGAAGAGGAGTGGCGTTCCCCACACCTCGCTGCCCGCACTAACCATGTTGAAGAGGAGTGGCGTTCCCCACACTGCGCTGCCCACACTAACCGTGTTGAAGAGGAGTGGCGTTCCCCACACTACACTGCCCGCACTAACCGTGTTGAAGAGGAGTGGTGTTCCTCACATCGCGCTGCCCGCACTAACCGTGTTGAAGAGCAGTGACGTTACTCACACCGCGCTGCCTGCACTAACCGTGTTGAAGAGGAAAGGCGTTCCCCACACCGCGCTGCCCGCACTAACTGTGTTAAAGAGGAGTGGCCTTCCCTCCGCTCCTCGCTGCCTGCACTAACCGTGTTGAAGAGGAGTGGCGTTCCTCACACCGCGCTGCCTGCACTAACCGTGTTGAAGAGGAATGGCGTTCCCCACACCGCGCTGCCCGTACTAACCGTGCTGAAGAGGAGTGGCGTTCCCCACACCGCGCTGCCCGCACTAACCGTGTTGAAGAGGAGTGGCGTTCCCCACACCGCGCTGCCCGCACTAACCATGTTCAAGAGGAGTGGCGTTCCCCACACTGCACTGCCCGCACTAACCGTGTTGAAGAGGAGTGGCGTTCCCCACACCGCGCTGCCCGCACTAACCGTGTTCAAGAGGAGTGGCCTTCCCTCCGCTCCTCACTGCCCGCACCAACCGTGTTGAAGAGGAGTGGCGTTCCTCACACCGCACACCCGCACTAACCGTGTTGAAGAGGAATGGCGTTCCTCACACCACGCTGCCTGCACTAACCGTGTTGAAGAGGAGTGGCGTTCCTCACACCTCGCTGCCTGCACTAACCGTGTTGTAGAGTGGCATTCCTCACACCGCACAGCCAGCACTAACCGTGTTGAAGAGGAGTGGCGTTCCTCACACCGCGCTTCCCACACTAAACGTGTTGAAGAGAAGTGGCGTTCCCCACACCACGCTACCTGCACTAACCATGTTGAAGAGGAGTGGCGTTCCCCACACCGCGCTGCCCGCACTAACCGTGTTGAAGAGGAGTGGCGTTGCCTCCGCTCCTCGCTGTCCGCACTAACCGTGTTGAAGAGGAGTGGCGTTCCTCACACCGCGCTTCCTGCATTAACCGTGTTGAAGAGGAGTGGCGTTCCCCACACTGCGCTGCTCGCCGTAACCATGTTGAAGAGGAGTGGCGTTCCCTGCCCCTCGCTGCCCGCACTAACCGTGTTGAAGAGGAGTGGCGTTCCCCACACTACACTGCCCGCAACAACCACGTTGAAGAGGAGTGGTGCTCCTCACATCGCGCTGCCCGCACTAACCATGTTGAAGAGGAGTGGCGTTCCTCACACCGCGCTGCCTGCACTAACCGTGTTGATGAGGTAAGGCGTTCCCCACACCGCGCTGCCCGCACAAACCGTGTTGAAGAGGAGTGGCCTTCGCTCCGCTCCTCGCTGCCTGCACTAACCGCGTTGAAGAGGAGTGGCGTTCCTCACACCACGCTGCCTGCACTAACCGTGTTGAAGAGGAATGGCGTTCCCCACACCGAACTGCCCGCGCTAACCGTGTTGAAGAGGAATGGCGTTCCCCACACCGCGCTGCCCGCACTAACCGTGTTGAAGAGGAGTGGCGTACCCTGCGTCTCAATGCCCGCACTAACCGTGTTGAAGAGGAATGGCATTCCCCATACCGCGCTGCCCGCACTAACCGTGTTGAAGAGGAGTGGCGTTCCTCACACCGCACTGCCCGCACTAATCGTGTTGAAGAGGAATGGCGTTCCTCACACCATGCTGCCCGCATTAACCGTGTTGAAGAGGAATGACGCTCTCCACAATGCCCTGCCCGCACTAACCGTGCTGAAGAGGAGTGGTGTTCCTCACCGCACTGCCCGCACTAACTGTGTTGAAGAGGAGTGGCGTTCCCCACACCGTGCTGCCCACACTAACCGTGTTGAAGAGGAGTGGCGTTCCTCACACCGCGCTGCCCGCAATAACTGTGTTGAAGAGGAGTAGTGATCCTCACACCGCGCTGCCCGCACTAACCGTGTTGAAGAGGCATGGCGTTCCCCGCACCGCGCTGCCCGCACTAACCGTGCTGAAGAGGAGTGGCGTTCCCCACACCGCGCTGCCCGCACTAACCGTGTTCAAGAGGGGTGGCGTTCCCCACACCGCGCTGCTCGCAGTAACCGTGTTGAAGAGGAGTGGCGTTCCCCACACCGCGCTGCTCGCAGTAACCGTTTTGAAGAGGAGTGGCGTTCCCTGCGCTTCGCTGCCCGCACTAACCGTGTTGAAGAGGAGTGGCGTTCCTCATACCGTACTGCCCGCATTAACCGTGCTGAAGAGGAGTGGCGTTCCTCACACCGCGCTGCCCGCACTAACCATGTTGAAGAGGAGTGCCGTTCCTCACACCGCGCTGCCCGCAGTAACCGTGTTGAAGAGGAGTGGCATTCCCCACTCCGCGCTGCCCGCACTAGCCGTGTTGAAGAGGATTGGCGTTCCTCACACCGCGCTACCCGCACTAACCGTGTTGAAGAGGAGTGGCGTTCCTCACACAAAGCTGCCCGCACTATCCATGTTGAAGAGGAGTGGCGTTCCTCACACCACGCTGCCCGCACTAACCGTGTTGAAGAGGAGTGGCGTTCCCCACACTGCGCTGCCCGCACTAACCATGTTGAAGAGGAGTGGCGTTCCCCACACCGCGCTGCCCACACTAACCGTGTTGAAGAGGAGTGGCCTTCCCTCCGCTCCTCGCTGCCCGCACTAACCGTGTTGAAGAGGAGTGGTGTTCCCCACACCGCGCTGCCCGCACTAATCGTGTTGAAGAGGAGTGGCGTTCCCCACACCGCGCTGCTCGCAGTAACCGTGTTGAAGAGGAGTGGCGTTCCCCACACCGCGCTGCTCGCAGTAACCGTTTTGAAGAGGAGTGGCGTTCCCTGCGCTTCGCTGCCCGCACTAACCGTGTTGAAGAGGAGTGGCGTTCCTCATACCGTACTGCCCGCATTAACCGTGCTGAAGAGGAGTGGCGTTCCTCACACCGCGCTGCCCGCACTAACCATGTTGAAGAGGAGTGCCGTTCCTCACACCGCGCTGCCCGCAGTAACCGTGTTGAAGAGGAGTGGCATTCCCCACTCCGCGCTGCCCGCACTAGCCGTGTTGAAGAGGATTGGCGTTCCTCACACCGCGCTGCCCGCACTAACCATGTTGAAGAGGAGTGGCGTTCCTCACACCGCGCTACCCGCACTAACCGTGTTGAAGAGGAGTGGCGTTCCTCACACAAAGCTGCCCGCACTAACCATGTTGAAGAGGAGTGGCATTCCTCACACCACGCTGCCCGCACTAACCGTGTTGAAGAGGAGTGGCGTTCCCCACACTGCGCTGCCCGCACTAACCATGTTGAAGAGGAGTGGCGTTCCCCACACCGCGCTGCCCACACTAACCGTGTTGAAGAGGAGTGGCCTTCCCTCCGCTCCTCGCTGCCCGCACTAACCGTGTTGAAGAGGAGTGGTGTTCCCCACACCGCGCTGCCCGCACTAATCGTGTTGAAGAGGAGTGGCGTTCCCCACACCGTGCTGCCTGCACTAACCGTGTTCAAGAGGAATGGCGTTCCCCACACTACACTGCCCGCAACAACCACGTTGAAGAGGAGTGGTGTTCCTCACATCGCGCTGCTCGCCGTAACCATGTTGAAGAGGAGTGGCGTTCCCTGCGCCTCCCTGCCCGCACTAACCGTGTTGAAGAGGAGTGGCGTTCCCCACACTACACTGCCCGCAACAACCACGTTGAAGAGGAGTGGTGTTCCTCACATCGCGCTGCCCGCACTAACCATGTTGAAGAGGAGTGGCGTTCCTCACACCGCGCTGCCTGCACTAACCGTGTTGAAGAGGAAAGGCGTTCCCCACACCGCGCTGTCCACACAAACCGTGTTGAAGAGGAGTGGCGTTCCCCACACCGCGCTGCCCGCACTAACCGTGTTCAAGAGGAGTGGCCTTCCCTCCGCTCCTCGCTGCCTGCACTAACCGTGTTGAAGAGGAATGGCTTTCCCCACACCAAACTGCCCGTGCTAACCGTGTTGAAGAGGAATGGCGTTCCCCACACCGCGCTGCCCGCACTAACCGTGTTGAAGAGGAGTGGCATACCCTGCGCCTCAATGCCCGCACTAACCGTGTTGAAGAGGAATGGCATGCCCCATACCGCGCTGCCCGCACTAACCGTGTTGAAGAGGAGTGGCGTTCCTCACACCGCACTGCCCGCACTAATCGTGTTGCAGAGGAATGGCGTTCCTCACACCATGCTGCCCGCATTAACCGTGTTGAAGAGGAATGACGCTCCCCACAATGCCCTGCCCGCACTAACCGTGTTGAAGAGGAGTGGTGTTCCTCACACCGCACTGCCCGCACTAATTGTGTTGAAGAGGAGTGGCGTTCCCCACACCGTGCTGCCCGCACTAACCGTGTTGAAGAGGAGTGGCGTTCCCCACACCGCGCTGCCCGCACTAACCATGTTGAAGAGGAGTGGCGTTCCCCACACCGCGCTGCCCACACTAACCGTGTTGAAGAGGAGTGGCGTTCCCCACACTACACTGCCCGCACTAACCGTGTTGAAGAGGAGTGGTGTTCCTCACATCGCGCTGCCCGCACTAACCATGTTGAAGAGGAGTGGCATTACTCACACCGCGCTGCCTGCACTAACCGTGTTGAAGAGGAAAGGCGTTCCCCACACCGCGCTGTCCACACAAACCGTGTTGAAGAGGAGTGGCGTTCCCCACACCGCGCTGCCCGCACTAACTGTGTTAAAGAGGAGTGGCCTTCCCTCCGCTCCTCGCTGCCTGCACTAACCGTGTTGAAGAGGAGTGGCGTTCCTCACACCGCGCTGCCTGCACTAACCGTGTTGAAGAGGAATGGCGTTCCCCACACCAAACTGCCCGTGCTAACCGTGTTGAAGAGGAATGGCGTTCCCCACACCGCGCTGCCCGCACTAACCGTGTTGAAGAGGAGTGGCGTACCCTGCGCCTCAATGCCAGCACTAACCGTGTTGAAGAGGAATGGCATGCCCCATACCGCGCTGCCCGCACTAACAGTGTTGAAGAGGAGTGGTGTTCCTCACACCGCATTGCCCGCACTAACTGTGTTGAAGAGGAGTGGCGTTCCCCACACCGTGCTGCCCGCACTAACCATGTTGAAGAGGAGTGGCGTTCCTCACACCGCGCTGCCCGCAATAACTGTGTTGAAGAGTAGTGATCCTCACACCGCGCTGCCCGCACTAACCGTGTTGAAGAGGAGTGGCGTTCACCACACTGCGCTGCCCGCACTAACCGTGTTGAAGAGGAGTGGCATTCCCCGCACCGCGCTACCCGTACTAACCGTGCTGAAGAGGAGTGGCGTTCCCCACACCGCGCTGCCCGCACTAACCATGTTGAAGAGGAGTGGCGTTCCCCACACCGCGCTGCCCGCACTAACCATGTTCAAGAGAAGTGGCGTTCCTCACACCGCGCTGCCGCACTAACCGTGTTGAAGAGGAGTGGCGTTCCCCACACCGCGCTGCCCGCACTAACCGTGTTGAAGAGGAGTGGCGTTCCCCACACCGCGCTGCCCGCACTAACCATGTTGAAGAGGAGTGGCGTTCCCCACACTGCGCTGCCCACACTAACCGTGTTGAAGAGGAGTGGCGTTCCCCACACTACACTGCCCGCACTAACCGTGTTGAAGAGGAGTGGTGTTCCTCACATCGCGCTGCCCGCACTACCCATGTTGAGGAGGAGTGGCGTTCCTCACACCGCGCTGCCTGCACTAACCGTGTTGAAGAGGAGTGGCGTTCCTCACACCACGCTGCCTGCACTAACCGTGTTGTAGAGTGGCATTCCTCACACCGCAAAGCCCGCACTAACCGTGTTGAAGAGGAGTGGCGTTCCTCACACCGCGCTGCCTGCACTAACCGTGTTGAAGAGAAGTGGCGTTCCCCACACCACGCTGCCTGCACTAACCGTGTTGACGAGGAGTGGCGTTCCTCACACCGCGCTGCCTGCACTAACCATGTTGAAGACGAGGATTGGCGTTCCTCAAACCGCGCTGCCGCACTAACCGTGTTGAAGAGGAGTGGCGTTCCCCACACCGCGCTGCCCGCACTAACCATGTTGAAGAGGAGTGGCGTTCCCCACACCGCGCTGCCCGCACTAACCATGTTGAAGAGGAGTGGCGTTCCCCACACCGCGCTGCCCACACTAACCGTGTTGAAGAGGAGTGGCGTTCCCCACACTACACTGCCCGCACTAACCGTGTTGAAGAGGAGTGGTGTTCCTCACATCACGCTGCCCGCACTAACCATGTTGAAGAGGAGTGGCGTTCCTCACACCGCGCTGCCTGCACTAACCGTGTTGAAGAGGAGTGGCCTTCCCTCCGCTCCTCGCTGCCTGCACTAACCGTGTTGAAGAGGAGTGGCGTTCCTCACACCGCGCTGCCTGCACTAACCGTGTTGAAGAGGAATGGCGTTCCCCACACCAAACTGCCCGCACGAACCGTGTTGAAGAGGAGTGGCGTACCCTGCGCCTCAATGCCAGCACTAACCGTGTTGAAGAGGAATGGCATGCCCCATACCGCGCTGCCCGCACTAACCGTGTTGAAGAGGAGTGGTGTTCCTCACACCGCACTGCCCGCACTAACTGTGTTGAAGAGGAGTGGCGTTCCCCACACCGCGCTGCCCGCACTAACCATGTTGAAGAGGAGTGGCGTTCCTCACACCGCGCTGCCCGCAATAACTGTGTTGAAGAGTAGTGATCCTCACACCGCGCTGCCCGCACTAACCGTGTTGAAGAGGAGTGGCGTTCACCACACTGCGCTGCCCGCACTAACCGTGTTGAAGAGGAGTGGCATTCCCCGCACCGCGCTACCCGTACTAACCGTGCTGAAGAGGAGTGGCGTTCCCCACACCGCGCTGCCCGCACTAACCATGTTGAAGAGGAGTGGCGTTCCCCACACCGCGCTGCCCGCACTAACCATGTTCAAGAGAAGTGGCGTTCCTCACACCGCGCTGCCGCACTAACCGTGTTGAAGAGGAGTGGCGTTCCCCACACCGCGCTGCCCGCACTAACCGTGTTGAAGAGGAGTGGCGTTCCCCACACCGCGCTGCCCGCACTAACCATGTTGAAGAGGAGTGGCGTTCCCCACACTGCGCTGCCCACACTAACCGTGTTGAAGAGGAGTGGCGTTCCCCACACTACACTGCCCGCACTAACGGTGTTGAAGAGGAGTGGTGTTCCTCACATCGCGCTGCCCGCACTACCCATGTTGAGGAGGAGTGGCGTTCCTCACACCGCGCTGCCTGCACTAACCGTGTTGAAGAGGAGTGGCGTTCCTCACACCACGCTGCCTGCACTAACCGTGTTGTAGAGTGGCATTCCTCACACCGCAAAGCCCGCACTAACCGTGTTGAAGAGGAGTGGCGTTCCTCACACCGCGCTGCCTGCACTAACCGTGTTGAAGAGAAGTGGCGTTCCCCACACCACGCTGCCTGCACTAACCGTGTTGACGAGGAGTGGCGTTCCTCACACCGCGCTGCCTGCACTAACCATGTTGAAGACGAGGATTGGCGTTCCTCACACCGCGCTGCCGCACTAACCGTGTTGAAGAGGAGTGGCGTTCCCCACACCGCGCTGCCCGCACTAACCGTGTTGAAGAGGAGTGGCGTTCCCCACACCGCGCTGCCCGCACTAACCATGTTGAAGAGGAGTGGCGTTCCCCACACCGCGCTGCCCACACTAACCGTGTTGAAGAGGAGTGGCGTTCCCCACACTACACTGCCCGCACTAACCGTGTTGAAGAGGAGTGGTGTTCCTCACATCACGCTGCCCGCACTAACCATGTTGAAGAGGAGTGGCGTTCCTCACACCGCGCTGCCTGCACTAACCGTGTTGAAGAGGAGTGGCCTTCCCTCCGCTCCTCGCTGCCTGCACTAACCGTGTTGAAGAGGAGTGGCGTTCCTCACACCGCGCTGCCTGCACTAACCGTGTTGAAGAGGAATGGCGTTCCCCACACCAAACTGCCCGTGCTAACCGTGTTGAAGAGGAATGGCGTTCCCCACACCGCGCTGCCCGCACTAACCGTGTTGAAGAGGAGTGGCATACCCTGCGCCTCAATGCCCGCACTAACCGTGTTGAAGAGGAATGGCATGCCCCATACCGCGCTGCCCGCACTAACCGTGTTGAAGAGGAGTGGCGTTCCTCACACCGCACTGCCCGCACTAATCGTGTTGCAGAGGAATGGCGTTCCTCACACCATGCTGCCCGCATTAACCGTGTTGAAGAGGAATGACGCTCCCCACAATGCCCTGCCCGCACTAACCGTGTTGAAGAGGAGTGGTGTTCCTCACACCGCACTGCCCGCACTAACTGTGTTGAAGAGGAGTGGCGTTCCCCACACCGTGCTGCCCGCACTAACTGTGTTGAAGAGGAGTGGTGTTCCTCACATCGCGCTGCCCGCACTAACCATGTTGAAGAGCAGTGACGTTACTCACACCGCGCTGCCTTCACTAACCGTGTTGAAGAGGAAAGGCGTTCCCCACACCGCGCTGCCCGCACTAACTGTGTTAAAGAGGAGTGGCCTTCCCTCCGCTCCTCGCTGCCTGCACTAACCGTGTTGAAGAGGAGTGGCGTTCCTCACACCGCGCTGCCTGCACTAACCGTGTTGAAGAGGAATGGCGTTCCCCACACCGCGCTGCCCGTACTAACCGTGCTGAAGAGGAGTGGCGTTCCCCACACCGCGCTGCCCGCACTAACCGTGTTGAAGAGGAGTGGCGATCCCCACACCGCGCTGCCCGCACTAACCATGTTCAAGAGGAGTGGCGTTCCCCACACCGCGCTGCCCACACTAACCGTGTTGAAGGGGAGTGGCGTTCCCCACACTGCACTGCCCGCACTAACCGTGTTGAAGAGGAGTGGTGTTCCTCACATCGCGCTGCCCGCACTAACCGTGTTGAAGAGGAGTGGCGTTCCCCACACCGCGCTGCCCGCACTAACCGTGTTCAAGAGGCGTGGCCTTCCCTCCGCTCCTCGCTGCCCGCACCAACCGTGTTGAAGAGGAGTGGCGTTCCTCACACCGCACACCCGCACTAACCGTGTTGAAGAGGAATGGCGTTCCTCACTCCACGCTGCCTGCACTAACCGTGTTGAAGAGGAGTGGCTTTCCTCACACCTCGCTGCCTGCACTAACCGTGTTGTAGAGTGGCATTCCTCACACCGCACAGCCAGCACTAACCGTGTTGAAGAGGAGTGGCGTTCCTCACACCGCGCTGCCCACACTAAACGTGTTGAAGAGAAGTGGCGTTCCCCACACCACGCTACCTGCACTAACCATGTTGAAGAGGAGTGGCGTTCCCCACACCGTGCTGCCCGCACTAACCGTGTTGAAGAGGAGTGGCGTTGCCTCCGCTCCTCGCTGTCCGCACTAACCGTGTTGAAGAGGAGTGGCGTTCCTCACACCGCGCTTCCTGCATTAACCGTGTTGAAGAGGAGTGGCGTTCCCCACACTGCGCTGCTCGCCGTAACCATGTTGAAGAGGAGTGGCGTTCCCTGCGCCTCGCTGCCCGCACTAACCGTGTTGAAGAGGAGTGGCGTTCCCCACACTACACTGCCCGCAACAACCACGTTGAAGAGGAGTGGTGCTCCTCACATCGCGCTGCCCGCACTAACCATGTTGAAGAGGAGTGGCGTTCCTCACACCGCGCTGCCTGCACTAACCGTGTTGATGAGGTAAGGCGTTCCCCACACCGCGCTGCCCGCACAAACCGTGTTGAAGAGGAGTGGCCTTCCCTCCGCTCCTCGCTGCCTGCACTAACCGCGTTGAAGAGGAGTGGCGTTCCTCACACCACGCTGCCTGCACTAACCGTGTTGAAGAGGAATGGCGTTCCCCACACCGAACTGCCCGCGCTAACCGTGTTGAAGAGGAATGGCGTTCCCCACACCGCGCTGCCCGCACTAACCGTGTTGAAGAGGAGTGGCGTACCCTGCGTCTCAATGCCCGCACTAACCGTGTTGAAGAGGAATGGCATTCCCCATACCGCGCTGCCCGCACTAACCGTGTTGAAGAGGAGTGGCGTTCCTCACACCGCACTGCCCGCACTAATCGTGTTGAAGAGGAATGGCGTTCCTCACACCATGCTGCCCGCATTAACCGTGTTGAAGAGGAATGACACTCTCCACAATGCCCTGCCCGCACTAACCGTGCTGAAGAGGAGTGGTGTTCCTCACCGCAATGCCCGCACTAACTGTGTTGAAGAGGAGTGGCGTTCCCCACACCGTGCTGCCCACACTAACCGTGTTGAAGAGGAGTGGCGTTCCTCACACCGCGCTGCCCGCAATAACTGTGTTGAAGAGGAGTAGTGATCCTCACACCGCGCTGCCCGCACTAACCGTGTTGAAGAGGCATGGCGTTCCCCGCACCGCGCTGCCCGCACTAACCGTGCTGAAGAGGAGTGGCGTTCCCCACACCGCGCTGCCCGCACTAACCGTGTTCAAGAGGGGTGGCGTTCCCCACACCGCGCTGCTCGCAGTAACCGTGTTGAAGAGGAGTGGCGTTCCCCACACCGCGCTGCTCGCAGTAACCGTTTTGAAGAGGAGTGGCGTTCCCTGCGCTTCGCTGCCCGCACTAACCGTGTTGAAGAGGAGTGGCGTTCCTCATACCGTACTGCCCGCATTAACCGTGCTGAAGAGGAGTGGCGTTCCTCACACCGCGCTGCCCGCACTAACCATGTTGAAGAGGAGTGCCGTTCCTCACACCGCGCTGCCCGCAGTAACCGTGTTGAAGAGGAGTGGCATTCCCCACTCCGCGCTGCCCGCACTAGCCGTGTTGAAGAGGATTGGCGTTCCTCACACCGCGCTGCCCGCACTAGCCATGTTGAAGAGGAGTGGCGTTCCTCACACCGCGCTACCCGCACTAACCGTGTTGAAGAGGAGTGGCGTTCCTCACACAAAGCTGCCCGCACTAACCATGTTGAAGAGGAGTGGCGTTCCTCACACCACGCTGCCCGCACTAACCGTGTTGAAGAGGAGTGGCGTTCCCCACACCGCGCTGCCCGCACTAACCATGTTGAAGAGGAGTGGCGTTCCCCACACCGCGCTGCCCACACTAACCGTGTTGAAGAGGAGTGGCCTTCCCTCCGCTCCTCGCTGCCCGCACTAACCGTGTTGAAGAGGAGTGGTGTTCCCCACACCGCGCTGCCCGCACTAATCGTGTTGAAGAGGAGTGGCGTTCCCCACACCGTGCTGCCTGCACTAACCGTGTTCAAGAGGAATGGCGTTCCCCACACTACACTGCCCGCAACAACCACGTTGAAGAGGAGTGGTGTTCCTCACATCGCGCTGCTCGCCGTAACCATGTTGAAGAGGAGTGGCGTTCCCTGCGCCTCGCTGCCCGCACTAACCGTGTTGAAGAGGAGTGGCGTTCCCCACACTACACTGCCCGCAACAACCACGTTGAAGAGGAGTGGTGTTCCTCACATCGCGCTGCCCGCACTAACCATGTTGAAGAGGAGTGGCGTTCCTCACACCGCGCTGCCTGCACTAACCGTGTTGAAGAGGAAAGGCGTTCCCCACACCGCGCTGCCCGCACAAACCGTGTTGAAGAGGAGTGGCGTTCCCCACACCGTGCTGCCCGCACTAACCGTGTTCAAGAGGAGTGGCGTTCCCCACACCGCACTGCCAACACTAACCGTGTTGAAGAGGAGTGGCCTTCCCTCCGCTCCTCGCTGCCCGCACTAACCGTGTTGAAGAGGAGTGGCGTTCCTCACACCGCGGTGCCTGCACTAACCCTGTTGAAGAGGAGTGGCGTTCCTCACACCATGTTGTCCGCACTAACCGTGTTGAAGAGGAGTGGCGTTCCTCACACCACACAGTCCGCACTAACCGTGTTGAAGAGGAATGGCGTTCCTCACACCGCGGTGCCTGCACTAACCGTGTTCAAGAGGAATGGCGTTCCTCACACCATGCTGTCCGCACTAACCGTGTTGAAGAGGAGTGGCGTTCCTCACACCGCACAGTCCGCACTAACCGTGTTGAAGAGGAATGGCGTTCCTCACACCACGCTGCCTGCACTAACCGTGTTGAAGAGGAGTGGCGTTCCTCACACCACGCTGCCTGCACTAACCGTGTTGTAGAGTGGCATTCCTCACACCGCAAAGCCCGCACTAACCGTGTTGAAGAGGAGTGGCGTTCCTCACACCGCGCTGCCCGCACTAACCGTGTTGAAGAGGAGTGGCGTTCCCCACACCGCGCTGCCCGCACTAACCGTGTTGAAGAGGAGTGGCGTTCCCCACACCGCGCTGCACGCACTAAACATGTTGAAGAGGAGTGGCGTTCCCCACACTACACTGCCCGTACTAACCGTGTTGAAGAGGAGTGGTGTTCCTCACATCGCGCAGCCCGCACTAACCATGTTGAAGAGTAGTGGCGTTCCTCACACCGCGCTGCCTGCACTAACCGTGTTGAAGAGGAAAGGCGTTCCCCACACCGCGCTGTCCACACAAACCGTGTTGAAGAGGAGTGGCGTTCCCCACACCGCGCTGCCCGCACTAACCGTGTTCAAGAGGAGTGGCCTTCCCTCCGCTCCTCGCTGCCTGCACTAACCGTGTTGAAGAGGAATGGCGTTCCCCGCACCCAACTGCCCGTGCTAACCGTGTTGAAGAGGAATGGCGTTCCCCACACCGCGCTGCCCGCACTAACCGTGTTGAAGAGGAGTGGCATACCCTGCGCCTCAATGCCCGCACTAACCGTGTTGAAGAGGAATGGCATGCCCCATACCGCGCTGCCCGCACTAACCGTGTTGAAGAGGAGTGGCGTTCCTCACACCGCACTGCCCGCGCTAATCGTGTTGCAGAGGAATGGCGTTCCTCACACCATGCTGCCCGCATTAACCGTGTTGAAGAGGAATGACGCTCCCCACAATGCCCTGCCCGCACTAACCGTGTTGAAGAGGAGTGGTGTTCCTCACACCGCACTGCCCGCACTAACTGTGTTGAAGAGGAGTGGCGTTCCCCACACCGCGCTGCCCGCACTAACCATGTTGAAGAGGAGTGGCGTTCCCCACACCGCGCTGCCCACACTAACCGTGTTGAAGAGGAGTGGCGTTCCCCACACTACACTGCCCGCACTAACCGTGTTGAAGAGGAGTGGTGTTCCTCACATCGCGCTGCCCGCACTAACCATGTTGAAGAGGAGTGGCATTACTCACACCGCGCTGCCTGCACTAACCGTGTTGAAGAGGAAAGGCGTTCCCCACACCGCGCTGTCCACACAAACCGTGTTGAAGAGGAGTGGCGTTCCCCACACCGCGCTGCCCGCACTAACTGTGTTAAAGAGGAGTGGCCTTCCCCCCGCTCCTCGCTGCCTGCACTAACCGTGTTGAAGAGGAGTGGCGTTCCTCACACCGCGTTGCCTGCACTAACCGTGTTGAAGAGGAATGGCGTTCCCCACACCAAACTGCCCGTGCTAACCGTGTTGAAGAGGAATGGCGTTCCCCACACCGCGCTGCCCGCACGAACCGTGTTGAAGAGGAGTGGCGTACCCTGCGCCTCAATGCCAGCACTAACCGTGTTGAAGAGGAATGGCATGCCCCATACCGCGCTGCCCGCACTAACCGTGTTGAAGAGGAGTGGTGTTCCTCACACCGCACTGCCCGCACTAACTGTGTTGAAGAGGAGTGGCGTTCCCCACACCGTGCTGCCCGCACTAACCATGTTGAAGAGGAGTGGCGTTCCTCACACCGCGCTGCCCGCAATAACTGTGTTGAAGAGTAGTGATCCTCACACCGCGCTGCCCGCACTAACCGTGTTGAAGAGGAGTGGCGTTCACCACACTGCGCTGCCCGCACTAACCGTGTTGAAGAGGAGTGGCATTCCCCGCACCGCGCTACCCGTACTAACCGTGCTGAAGAGGAGTGGCGTTCCCCACACCGCGCTGCCCGCACTAACCATGTTGAAGAGGAGTGGCGTTCCCCACACCGCGCTGCCCGCACTATCCATGTTCAAGAGAAGTGGCGTTCCCCACACCGCGCTGCCCGCACTAACCATGTTCAAGAGGAGTGGCGTTCCCCACACCGCGCTGCCCACACTAACCGTGTTGAAGAGGAGTGGCGTTCCCCACACTGCACTGCCCGCACTAACCGTGTTGAAGAGGAGTGGTGTTCCTCACATCGCGCTGCCCGCAATAACTGTGTTGAAGAGTAGTGATCCTCACACCGCGCTGCCCGCACTAACCGTGTTGAAGAGGAGTGGCGTTCACCACACTGCGCTGCCCGCACTAACCGTGTTGAAGAGGAGTGGCATTCCCCGCACCGCGCTACCCGTACTAACCGTGCTGAAGAGGAGTGGCGTTCCCCACACCGCGCTGCCCGCACTAACCATGTTGAAGAGGAGTGGCGTTCCCCACACCGCGCTGCCCGCACTAACCATGTTCAAGAGAAGTGGCGTTCCCCACACCGCGCTGCCCGCACTAACCATGTTCAAGAGGAGTGGCGTTCCCCACACCGCGCTGCCCACACTAACCGTGTTGAAGAGGAGTGGCGTTCCCCACACTGCACTGCCCGCACTAACCGTGTTGAAGAGGAGTGGTGTTCCTCACATCGCGCTGCCCGCACTAACCGTGTTGAAGAGGAATGGCGTTCCCCACACCGCGCTGCCCGCACTAACCGTGTTCAAGAGGAGTGGCCTTCCCTCCGCTCCTCGCTGCCCGCTCCAACCGTGTTGAAGAGGAGTGGTGTTCCTCACACCGCACACCCGCACTAACCGTGTTGAAGAGGAATGGCGTTACTCACACCACGCTGCCTGCACTAACCGTGTTGAAGAGGAGTGGCGTTCCTCACACCTCGCTGCCTGCACTAACCGTGTTGTAGAGTGGCATTCCTCACACCGCACAGCCCGCACTAACCGTGTTGAAGAGGAGTGGCGTTCCTCACACCGCGCTGCCCACACTAACCGTGTTGAAGAGAAGTGGCGTTCCCCACACCACGCTGCCCGCACTAACCATGTTGAAGAGGAGTGGCGTTCCCCACACCGCGCTGCCCGCACTAACCATGTTCAAGAGAAGTGGCGTTCCCCACACCGCGCTGCCCGCACTAACCATGTTCAAGAGGAGTGGCGTTCCCCACACCGCGCTGCCCACACTAACCGTGTTGAAGAGGAGTGGCGTTCCCCACACTGCACTGCCCGCACTAACCGTGTTGAAGAGGAGTGGTGTTCCTCACATCGCGCTGCCCGCACTAACCGTGTTGAAGAGGAATGGCGTTCCCCACACCGCGCTGCCCGCACTAACCGTGTTCAAGAGGAGTGGCCTTCCCTCCGCTCCTCGCTGCCCGCTCCAACCGTGTTGAAGAGGAGTGGCGTTCCTCACACCGCACACCCGCACTAACCGTGTTGAAGAGGAATGGCGTTACTCTCACCACGCTGCCTGCACTAACCGTGTTGAAGAGGAGTGGCGTTCCTCACACCTCGCTGCCTGCACGAACCGTGTTGTAGAGTGGCATTCCTCACACCGCACAGCCCGCACTAACCGTGTTGAAGAGGAGTGGCGTTCCTCACACCGCGCTGCCCACACTAACCGTGTTGAAGAGAAGTGGCGTTCCCCACACCACGCTGCCTGCACTAACCATGTTGAAGAGGAGTGGCGTTCCCCACACCGCGCTGCCCGCACTAACCGTGTTGAAGAGGAGTGGCGTTGCCTCCGCTCCTCGCTGTCCGCACTAACCGTGTTGAAGAGGAGTGGCGTTCCTCACACCGCGCTTCCTGCATTAACCGTGTTGAAGAGGAGTGGCGTTCCCCACACTGCGCTGCTCGCCGTAACCATGTTGAAGAGGAGTGGCGTTCCCTGCACCTCGCTGCCCGCACTAACCGTGTTGAAGAGTGGCATTCCTCACACCGCAAAGCCCGCACTAACCGTGTTGAAGAGGAGTGGCGTTCCTCACACTGCGCTGCCCGCACTAACCATGTTGAAGAGGAGTGGCGTTACTCACACCACGGTGCCTGCACTAACCGTGTTGAAGAGGATTGGCGTTCCTCACACCACGGAGCCTGCACTAACCGTGTTGAAGAGGATTGGCGTTCCTCACACCACGGTGCCCGCACTAACCGTGTTGAAGAGGAGTGGCGTTCCTCACACCGCACAGTCCGCACTAACCGTGTTGAAGAGGAGTGGCGTTCCTCACACCACGCTGCCTGCACTAACCGTGTTGTAGAGTGGCGTTCCTCACACCGCGCTGCCCGCACTAACCGTGTTGAATAGAAGTGGCGTTCCCCACACCACGCTGCCTGCACTAACCGTGTTGTCGAGGAGTGGCGTTCCCCACACCGCGCTGCCTGCACTAACCATGTTGAAGACGAGTGGCGTTCCTCACACCACGCTGCCGCACTAACCGTGTTGAAGAGGAGTGGCGTTCCCCACACCGCGCTGCCCGCGCTAACCATGTTGAAGAGGAGTGGCGTTCCCCACACTGCGCTGCCCACACTAACCGTGTTGAAGAGGAGTGGCGTTCCCCACACTACACTGCCCGTACTAACCGTGTTGAAGAGGAGTGGTGTTCCTCACATCGCGCAGCCCGCACTAACCATGTTGAAGAGGAGTGGCGTTCCTCACACCGCGCTGCCTGCACTAACCGTGTTGAAGAGGAAAGGCGTTCCCCACACCGCGCTGTCCACACAAACCGTGTTGAAGAGGAGTGGCGTTCCCCACACCGCGCTGCCCGCACTAACCGTGTTCAAGAGGAGTGGCCTTCCCTCCGCTCCTCGCTGCCTGCACTAACCGTGTTGAAGAGGAATGGCGTTCCCCGCACCAAACTGCCCGTGCTAACCGTGTTGAAGAGGAATGGCGTTCCCCACACCGCGCTGCCCGCACTAACCGTGTTGAAGAGGAGTGGCATACCCTGCGCCTCAATGCCCGCACTAACCGTGTTGAAGAGGAATGGCATGCCCCATACCGCGCTGCCCGCACTAACCGTGTTGAAGAGGAGTGGCGTTCCTCACACCGCACTGCCCGCACTAATCGTGTTGCAGAGGAATGGCGTTCCTCACACCATGCTGCCCGCATTAACCGTGTTGAAGAGGAATGACGCTCCCCACAATGCCCTGCCCGCACTAACCGTGTTGAAGAGGAGTGGTGTTCCTCACACCGCACTGCCCGCACTAACTGTGTTGAAGAGGAGTGGCGTTCCCCACACCGCGCTGCCCGCACTAACCATGTTGAAGAGGAGTGGCGTTCCCCTCACCGCGCTGCCCACACTAACCGTGTTGAAGAGGAGTGGCGTTCCCCACACTACACTGCCCGCACTAACCGTGTTGAAGAGGAGTGGTGTTCCTCACATCGCGCTGCCCGCACTAACCATGTTGAAGAGGAGTGGCATTACTCACACCGCGCTGCCTGCACTAACCGTGTTGAAGAGGAAAGGCGTTCCCCACACCGCGCTGTCCACACAAACCGTGTTGAAGAGGAGTGGCGTTCCCCACACTGCGCTGCCCGCACTAACTGTGTTAAAGAGGAGTGGCCTTCCCTCCGCTCCTCGCTGCCTGCACTAACCGTGTTGAAGAGGAGTGGCGTTCCTCACACCGCGTTGCCTGCACTAACCGTGTTGAAGAGGAATGGCGTTCCCCACACCAAACTGCCCGTGCTAACCGTGTTGAAGAGGAATGGCGTTCCCCACACCGCGCTGCCCGCACGAACCGTGTTGAAGAGGAGTGGCGTACCCTGCGCCTCAATGCCAGCACTAACCGTGCTGAAGAGGAATGTCATGCCCCATACCGCGCTGCCCGCACTAACCGTGTTGAAGAGGAGTGGTGTTCCTCACACCGCACTGCCCGCACTAACTGTGTTGAAGAGGAGTGGCGTTCCCCACACCGTGCTGCCCGCACTAACCATGTTGAAGAGGAGTGGCGTTCCTCACACCGCGCTGCCCGCAATAACTGTGTTGAAGAGTAGTGATCCTCACACCGCGCTGCCCGCACTAACCGTGTTGAAGAGGAGTGGCGTTCACCACACTGCGCTGCCCGCACTAACCGTGTTGAAGAGGAGTGGCATTCCCCGCACCGCGCTACCCGTACTAACCGTCCTGAAGAGGAGTGGCGTTCCCCACACCGCGCTGCCCGCACTAACCATGTTGAAGAGGAGTGGCGTTCCCCACACCGCGCTGCCCGCACTAACCATGTTCAAGAGAAGTGGCGTTCCCCACACCGCGCTGCCCGCACTAACCATGTTCAAGAGGAGTGGCGTTCCCCACACCGCGCTGCCCACACTAACCGTGTTGAAGAGGAGCGGCGTTCCCCACACTGCACTGCCCGCACTAACCGTGTTGAAGAGGAGTGGTGTTCCTCACATCGCGCTGCCCGCACTAACCGTGTTGAAGAGGAATGGCGTTCCCCACACCGCGCTGCCCGCACTAACCGTGTTCAAGAGGAGTGGCCTTCCCTCCGCTCCTCGCTGCCCGCTCCAACCGTGTTGAAGAGGAGTGGCGTTCCTCACACCGCACACCCGCACTAACCGTGTTGAAGAGGAATGGCGTTACTCACACCACGCTGCCTGCACTAACCGTGTTGAAGAGGAGTGGCGTTCCTCACACCTCGCTGCCTGCACTAACCGTGTTGTAGAGTGGCATTCCTCACACCGCACAGCCCGCACTAACCGTGTTGAAGAGGAGTGGCGTTCCTCACACCGCGCTGCCCACACTAACCGTGTTGAAGAGAAGTGGCGTTCCCCACACCACGCTGCCCGCACTAACCATGTTGAAGAGGAGTGGCGTTCCCCACACCGCGCTGCCCGCACTAACCATGTTCAAGAGAAGTGGCGTTCCCCACACCGCGCTGCCCGCACTAACCGTGTTGAAGAGGAGTGGCGTTCCCCACACTGCACTGCCCGCACTAACCGTGTTGAAGAGGAATGGCGTTCCCCACACCGCGCTGCCCGCACTAACCGTGTTCAAGAGGAGTGGCCTTCCCTCCGCTCCTCGCTGCCCGCTCCAACCGTGTTGAAGAGGAGTGGCGTTCCTCACACCGCACACCCGCACTAACCGTGTTGAAGAGGAATGGCGTTACTCTCACCACGCTGCCTGCACTAACCGTGTTGAAGAGGAGTGGCGTTCCTCACACCTCGCTGCCTGCACGAACCGTGTTGTAGAGTGGCATTCCTCACACCGCACAGCCCGCACTAACCGTGTTGAAGAGGAGTGGCGTTCCTCACACCGCGCTGCCCACACTAACCGTGTTGAAGAGAAGTGGCGTTCCCCACACCACGCTGCCTGCACTAACCATGTTGAAGAGGAGTGGCGTTCCCCACACCGCGCTGCCCGCACTAACCGTGTTGAAGAGGAGTGGCGTTGCCTCCGCTCCTCGCTGTCCGCACTAACCGTGTTGAAGAGGAGTGGCGTTCCTCACACCGCGCTTCCTGCATTAACCGTGTTGAAGAGGAGTGGCGTTCCCCACACTGCGCTGCTCGCCGTAACCATGTTGAAGAGGAGTGGCGTTCCCTGCACCTCGCTGCCCGCACTAACCGTGTATAAGAGTGGCATTCCTCACACCGCAAAGCCCGCACTAACCGTGTTGAAGAGGAGTGGCGTTCCTCACACTGCGCTGCCCGCACTAACCATGTTGAAGAGGATTGGCGTTCCTCACACCACGGTGCCCGCACTAACCGTGTTGAAGAGGAGTGGCGTTCCTCACACCGCACAGTCCGCACTAACCGTGTTGAAGAGGAGTGGCGTTCCTCACACCACGCTGCCTGCACTAACCGTGTTGTAGAGTGGCGTTCCTCACACCGCGCTGCCCGCACTAACCGTGTTGAATAGAAGTGGCGTTCCCCACACCACGCTGCCTGCACTAACCGTGTTGTCGAGGAGTGGCGTTCCCCACACCGCGCTGCCTGCACTAACCATGTTGAAGACGAGTGGCGTTCCTCACACCACGCTGCCGCACTAACCGTGTTGAAGAGGAGTGGCGTTCCCCACACCGCGCTGCCCGCACTAACCATGTTGAAGAGGAGTGGCGTTCCCCACACTGCGCTGCCCACACTAACCGTGTTGAAGAGGAGTGGCGTTCCCCACACTACACTGCCCGCACTAACCGTGTTGAAGAGGAGTGGTGTTCCTCACATCGCGCTGCCCGCACTACCCATGTTGAGGAGGAGTGGCGTTCCTCACACCGCGCTGCCTGCACTAACCGTGTTGAAGAGGAGTGGCGTTCCTCACACCACGCTGCCTGCACTAACCGTGTTGTAGAGTGGCATTCCTCACACCGCAAAGCCCGCACTAACCGTGTTGAAGAGGAGTGGCGTTCCTCACACCGCGCTGCCTGCACTAACCGTGTTGAAGAGAAGTGGCGTTCCCCACACCACGCTGCCTGCACTAACCGTGTTGACGAGGAGTGGCGTTCCTCACACCGCGCTGCCTGCACTAACCATGTTGAAGACGAGGATTGGCGTTCCTCACACCGCGCTGCCGCACTAACTGTGTTGAAGAGGAGTGGCGTTCCCCACACCGCGCTGCCTGCACTAACCGTGTTGAAGAGGAGTGGCGTTCCCCACACCGCGCTGCCCGCACTAACCATGTTGAAGAGGAGTGGCGTTCCCCACACCGCGCTGCCCACACTAACCGTGTTGAAGAGGAGTGGCGTTCCCCACACTACACTGCCCGCACTAACCGTGTTGAAGAGGAGTGGTGTTCCTCACATCACGCTGCCCGCACTAACCATGTTGAAGAGGAGTGGCGTTCCTCACACCGCGCTGCCTGCACTAACCGTGTTGAAGAGGAGTGGCGTTCCTCACACCGCGCTTCCTGCATTAACCGTGTTGAAGAGGAGTGGCGTTCCCCACACTGCGCTGCTCGCCGTAACCATGTTGAAGAGGAGTGGCGTTCCCTGCACCTCGCTGCCCGCACTAACCGTGTTGAAGAGTGGCATTCCTCACACCGCAAAGCCCGCACTAACCGTGTTGAAGAGGAGTGGCGTTCCTCACACTGCGCTGCCCGCACTAACCATGTTGAAGAGGAGTGGCGTTACTCACACCACGGTGCCTGCACTAACCGTGTTGAAGAGGATTGGCGTTCCTCACACCACGGAGCCTGCACTAACCGTGTTGAAGAGGATTGGCGTTCCTCACACCACGGTGCCCGCACTAACCGTGTTGAAGAGGAGTGGCGTTCCTCACACCGCACAGTCCGCACTAACCGTGTTGAAGAGGAGTGGCGTTCCTCACACCACGCTGCCTGCACTAACCGTGTTGTAGAGTGGCGTTCCTCACACCGCGCTGCCCGCACTAACCGTGTTGAATAGAAGTGGCGTTCCCCACACCACGCTGCCTGCACTAACCGTGTTGTCGAGGAGTGGCGTTCCCCACACCGCGCTGCCTGCACTAACCATGTTGAAGACGAGTGGCGTTCCTCACACCGCGCTGCCGCACTAACCGTGTTGAAGAGGAGTGGCGTTCCCCACACCGCGCTGCCCGCACTAACCGTGTTGAAGAGGAGTGGCGTTCCCCACACCGCGCTGCCCGCACTAACCATGTTGAAGAGGAGTGGCGTTCCCCACACTGCGCTGCCCACACTAACCGTGTTGAAGAGGAGTGGCGTTCCCCACACTACACTGCCCGCACTAACCGTGTTGAAGAGGAGTGGTGTTCCTCACATCGCGCTGCCCGCACTACCCATGTTGAGGAGGAGTGGCGTTCCTCACACCGCGCTGCCTGCACTAACCGTGTTGAAGAGGAGTGGCGTTCCTCACACCACGCTGCCTGCACTAACCGTGTTGTAGAGTGGCATTCCTCACACCGCAAAGCCCGCACTAACCGTGTTGAAGAGGAGTGGCGTTCCTCACACCGCGCTGCCTGCACTAACCGTGTTGAAGAGAAGTGGCGTTCCCCACACCACGCTGCCTGCACTAACCGTGTTGACGAGGAGTGGCGTTCCTCACACCGCGCTGCCTGCACTAACCATGTTGAAGACGAGGATTGGCGTTCCTCACACCGCGCTGCCGCACTAACCGTGTTGAAGAGGAGTGGCGTTCCCCACACCGCGCTGCCTGCACTAACCGTGTTGAAGAGGAGTGGCGTTCCCCACACCGCGCTGCCCGCACTAACCATGTTGAAGAGGAGTGGCGTTCCCCACACCGCGCTGCCCACACTAACCGTGTTGAAGAGGAGTGGCGTTCCCCACACTACACTGCCCGCACTAACCGTGTTGAAGAGGAGTGGTGTTCCTCACATCACGCTGCCCGCACTAACCATGTTGAAGAGGAGTGGCGTTCCTCACACCGCGCTGCCTGCACTAACCGTGTTGAAGAGGAGTGGCCTTCCCTCCGCTCCTCGCTGCCTGCACTAACCGTGTTGAAGAGGAGTGGCGTTCCTCACACCGCGCTGCCTGCACTAACCGTGTTGAAGAGGAATGGCGTTCCCCACACCAAACTGCCCGTGCTAACCGTGTTGAAGAGGAATGGCGTTCCCCACACCGCGCTGCCCGCACTAACCGTGTTGAAGAGGAGTGGCATACCGTGCGCCTCAATGCCCGCACTAACCGTGTTGAAGAGGAATGGCATGCCCCATACCGCGCTGCCCGCACTAACCGTGTTGAAGAGGAGTGGCGTTCCTCACACCGCACTGCCCGCACTAATCGTGTTGCAGAGGAATGGCGTTCCTCACACCATGCTGCCCGCATTAACCGTGTTGAAGAGGAATGACGCTCCCCACAATGCCCTGCCCGCACTAGCCGTGTTGAAGAGGAGTGGCGTTCCCCACACCGTGCTGCCCGCACTAACCGTGTTGAGGAGGAGTGGCGTTCCCCACACCACGCTGCCCGCACTAACCATGTTGAAGAGGAGTGGCGTTCCCCACACTGCGCTGCCCACACTAACCGTGTTGAAGAGGAGTGGCGTTCCCCACACTACACTGCCCGCACTAACCGTGTTGAAGAGGAGTGGTGTTCCTCACATCGTGCTGCCCGCACTAACCATGTTGAAGAGCAGTGACGTTACTCACACCGCGCTGCCTGCACTAACCGTGTTGAAGAGGAAAGGCGTTCCCCACACCGCGCTGTCCACACAAACCGTGTTGAAGAGGAGTGGCGTTCCCCACACCGCGCTGCCCGCACTAACTGTGTTAAAGAGGAGTGGCCTTCCCTCCGCTCCTCGCTGCCTGCACTAACCGTGTTGAAGAGGAGTGGCGTTCCTCACACCGCGCTGCCTGCACTAACCGTGTTGAAGAGGAATGGCGTTCCCCACACCAAACTGCCCGTGCTAACCGTGTTGAAGAGGAATGGCGTTCCCCACACCGCGCTGCCCGCACTAACCGTGTTGAAGAGGAGTGGCGTACCCCGCGCCTCAATGCCAGCACTAACCGTGTTGAAGAGGAATGGCATGCCCCATACCGCGCTGCCCGCACTAACCGTGTTGAAGAGGAGTGGTGTTCCTCACACCGCACTGCCCGCACTAACTGTGTTGAAGAGGAGTGGCGTTCCCCACACCGTGCTGCCCGCACTAACCATGTTGAAGAGGAGTGGCGTTCCTCACACCGCGCTGCCCGCAATAACTGTGTTGAAGAGTAGTGATCCTCACACCGCGCTGCCCGCACTAACCGTGTTGAAGAAGAGTGGCGTTCACCACACTGCGCTGCCCGCACTAACCGTGTTGAAGAGGAGTGGCATTCCCCGCACCGCGCTACCCGTACTAACCGTGCTGAAGAGGAGTGGCGTTCCCCACACCGCGCTGCCCGCACTAACCATGTTGAAGAGGAGTGGCGTTCCCCACACCGCGCTGCCCGCACTAACCATGTTCAACAGAAGTGGCGTTCCCCACACCGCGCTGCCCGCACTAACCATGTTCAAGAGGAGTGGCGTTCCCCACACCGCGCTGCCCACACTAACCGTGTTGAAGAGGAGTGGCGTTCCCCACACTGCACTGCCCGCACTAACCGTGTTGAAGAGGAGTGGTGTTCCTCACATCGCGCTGCCCGCACTAACCGTGTTGAAGAGGAATGGCGTTCCCCACACCGCGCTGCCCGCACTAACCGTGTTCAAGAGGAGTGGCCTTCCCTCCGCTCCTCGCTGCCCGCTCCAACCGTGTTGAAGAGGAGTGGCGTTCCTCACACCGCACACCCGCACTAACCGTGTTGAAGAGGAATGGCGTTACTCACACCACGCTGCCTGCACTAACCGTGTTGAAGAGGAGTGGCGTTCCTCACACCTCGCTGCCTGCACTAACCGTGTTGTAGAGTGGCATTCCTCACACCGCACAGCCCGCACTAACCGTGTTGAAGAGGAGTGGCGTTCCTCACACCGCGCTGCCCACACTAACCGTGTTGAAGAGAAGTGGCGTTCCCCACACCACGCTGCCTGCACTAACCGTGTTGAAGAGGAGTGGCGTTCCCCACACTGCGCTGCTCGCCGTAACCATGTTGAAGAGGAGTGGCGTTCCCTGCGCCTCGCTGCCCGCACTAACCGTGTTGAAGAGGAGTGGCGTTCCCCACACTACACTGCCCGCAACAACCACGTTGAAGAGGAGTGGTGCTCCTCACATCGCGCTGCCCGCACTAACCATGTTGAAGAGGAGTGGCGTTCCTCACACCGCGCTGCCTGCACTAACCGCGTTGAAGAGGAGTGGCGTTCCTCACACCGCGCTGCCTGCACTAACCGTGTTGAAGAGGAGTGGCGTACCCTGCGTCTCAATGCCCGCACTAACCGTGTTGAAGAGGAATGGCATTCCCCATACCGCGCTGCCCGCACTAACCGTGTTGAAGAGGAGTGGCGTTCCTCACACCGCACTGCCCGCACTAATCGTGTTGAAGAGGAATGGCGTTCCTCACACCATGCTGCCCGCATTAACCGTGTTGAAGAGGAATGACGCTCTCCACAATGCCCTGCCCGCACTAACCGTGCTGAAGAGGAGTGGTGTTCCTCACCGCACTGCCCGCACTAACTGTGTTGAAGAGGAGTGGCGTTCCCCACACCGCGCTGCCCGCAATAACTGTGTTGAAGAGGAGTTGCGTTCCTCACACGGCGCTGCCCGCACTAACCGTGTTGAAGAGGCATGGCGTTCCCCGCACCGCGCTGCCCGCACTAACCGTGCTGAAGAGGAGTGGCGTTCCCCACACCGCGCTGCCCGCACTAACCGTGTTCAAGAGGGGTGGCGTTCCCCACACCGCGCTGCTCGCAGTAACCGTGTTGAAGAGGAGTGGCGTTCCCCACACCGCGCTGCTCGCAGTAACCGTTTTGAAGAGGAGTGGCGTTCCCTGCGCTTCGCTGCCCGCACTAACCGTGTTGAAGAGGAGTGGCATTCCTCATACCGTACTGCCCGCACTAACCATGTTGAAGAGGAGTGCCGTTCCTCACACCGCGCTGCCCGCACTAACCGTGTTGAAGAGGAGTGGCATTCCCCACTCCGCGCTGCCCGCACTAGCCGTGTTGACGAGGAGTGGCGTTCCTCACACCGCGTTGCCCGCACTAACCGTGTTGAAGAGGATTGGCGTTCCTCACACCGCGCTGCCCGCACTAACCATGTTGAAGAGGAGTGGCGTTCCTCACACCGCGCTACCCGCACTAACCGTGTTGAAGAGGAGTGGCGTTCCTCACACAAAGCTGCCCGCACTAACCATGTTGAAGAGGAGTGGCGTTCCTCACACCACGCTGCCCGCACTAACCGTGTTGAAGAGGAGTGGTGTTCCTCACATCGCGCTGCCCGCACTAACCGTGTTGAAGAGGAATGGCGTTCCCCACACCGCGCTGCCCGCACTAACCGTGTTCAAGAGGAGTGGTCTTCCCTCCGCTCCTCGCTGCCCGCTCCAACCGTGTTGAAGAGGAGTGGCGTTCCTCACACCGCACACCCGCACTAACCGTGTTGAAGAGGAATGGCGTTACTCTCACCACGCTGCCTGCACTAACCGTGTTGAAGAGGAGTGGCGTTCCTCACACCTCGCTGCCTGCACGAACCGTGTTGTAGAGTGGCATTCCTCACACCGCACAGCCCGCACTAACCGTGTTGAAGAGGAGTGGCGTTCCTCACACCGCGCTGCCCACACTAACCGTGTTGAAGAGAAGTGGCGTTCCCCACACCACGCTGCCTGCACTAACCATGTTGAAGAGGAGTGGCGTTCCCCACACCGCGCTGCCCGCACTAACCGTGTTGAAGAGGAGTGGCGTTGCCTCCGCTCCTCGCTGTCCGCACTAACCGTGTTGAAGAGGAGTGGCGTTCCTCACACCGCGCTTCCTGCATTAACCGTGTTGAAGAGGAGTGGCGTTCCCCACACTGCGCTGCTCGCCGTAACCATGTTGAAGAGGAGTGGCGTTCCCTGCACCTCGCTGCCCGCACTAACCGTGTATAAGAGTGGCATTCCTCACACCGCAAAGCCCGCACTAACCGTGTTGAAGAGGAGTGGCGTTCCTCACACGGCGCTGCCCGCACTAACCATGTTGAAGAGGAGTGGCGTTACTCACACCACGGTGCCTGCACTAACCGTGTTGAAGAGGATTGGCGTTCCTCACACCACGGTGCCTGCACTAACCGTGTTGAAGAGGATTGGCGTTCCTCACACCACGGTGCCTGCACTAACCGTGTTGAAGAGGATTGGCGTTCCTCACACCACGGTGCCCGCACTAACCATGTTGAAGAGGAGTGGCGTTCCTCACACCGCACAGTCCGCACTAACCGTATTGAAGAGGAGTGGCGTTCCTCACACCACGCTGCCTGCACTAACCGTGTTGTAGAGTGGCGTTCCTCACACCGCGCTGCCCGCACTAACCGTGTTGAATAGAAGTGGCGTTCCCCACACCACGCTGCCTGCACTAACCGTGTTGACGAGGAGTGGCGTTCCCCACACCGCGCTGCCTGCACTAACCATGTTGAAGACGAGTGGCGTTCCTCACACCGCGCTGCCGCACTAACCGTGTTGAAGAGGAGTGGCGTTCCCCACACCGCGCTGCCCGCACTAACCGTGTTGAAGAGGAGTGGCGTTCCCCACACCGCGCTGCCCGCACTAACCATGTTGAAGAGGAGTGGCGTTCCCCACACTGCGCTGCCCACACTAACCGTGTTGAAGAGGAGTGGCGTTCCCCACACCACGCTGCCTGCACTAACCATGTTGAAGAGGAGTGGCGTTCCCCACACCGCGCTGCCCGCACTAACGATGTTCAAGAGAAGTGGCGTTCCCCACACCGCGCTGCTCGCACTAACCATGTTCAAGAGGAGTGGCGTTCCCCACACCGCGCTGCCCACACTAACCGTGTTGAAGAGGAGTGGCGTTCCCCACACTGCACTGCCCGCACTAACCATGTTGAAGAGGAGTGGTGTTCCTCACATCGCGCTGCCGCACTAACCGTGTTGAAGAGGAGTGGCGTTCCCCACACCGCGCTGCCCGCACTAACCGTGTTGAAGAGGAGTGGCGTTCCCCACACCGCGCTGCCCGCACTAACCATGTTGAAGAGGAGTGGCGTTCCCCACACTGCGCTGCCCACACTAACCGTGTTGAAGAGGAGTGGCGTTCCCCACACTACACTGCCCGCACTAACCGTGTTGAAGAGGAGTGGTGTTCCTCACATCGCGCTGCCCGCACTACCCATGTTGAGGAGGAGTGGCGTTCCTCACACCGCGCTGCCTGCACTAACCGTGTTGAAGAGGAGTGGCGTTCCTCACACCACGCTGCCTGCACTAACCGTGTTGTAGAGTGGCATTCCTCACACCGCAAAGCCCGCACTAACCGTGTTGAAGAGGAGTGGCGTTCCTCACACCGCGCTGCCTGCACTAACCGTGTTGAAGAGAAGTGGCGTTCCCCACACCACGCTGCCTGCACTAACCGTGTTGACGAGGAGTGGCGTTCCTCACACCGCGCTGCCTGCACTAACCATGTTGAAGACGAGGATTGGCGTTCCTCACACCGCGCTGCCGCACTAACCGTGTTGAAGAGGAGTGGCGTTCCCACACCGCGCTGCCTGCACTAACCGTGTTGAAGAGGAGTGCCGTTCCCCACACCGCGCTGCCCGCACTAACCATGTTGAAGAGGAGTGGCGTTCCCCACACCGCGCTGCCCACACTAAACGTGTTGAAGAGGAGTGGCGTTCCCAACACTACACTGCCCGCACTAACCGTGTTGAAGAGGAGTGGTGTTCCTCACATCACGCTGCCCGCACTAACCATGTTGAAGAGGAGTGGCGTTCCTCACACCGCGCTGCCTGCACTAACCGTGTTGAAGAGGAAAGGCGTTCCCCACACCGCGCTGTCCACACAAACCGTGTTGAAGAGGAGTGGCGTTCCCCACACCGCGCTGCCCGCACTAACTGTGTTAAAGAGGAGTGGCCTTCCCTCCGCTCCTCGCTGCCTGCACTAACCGTGTTGAAGAGGAGTGGCGTTCCTCACACCGCGCTGCCTGCACTAACCGTGTTGAAGAGGAATGGCGTTCCCCACACCAAACTGCCCGTGCTAACCGTGTTGAAGAGGAATGGCGTTCCCCACACCGCGCTGCCCGCACTAACCGTGTTGAAGAGGAGTGGCGTACCCTGCGCCTCAATGCCAGCACTAACCGTGTTGAAGAGGAATGGCATGCCCCATACCGCGCTGCCCGCACTAACCGTGTTGAAGAGGAGTGGCGTTCCTCACACCGCACTGCCCGCACTAACTGTGTTGAAGAGGAGTGGCGTTCCCCACACCGTGCTGCCCGCACTAACCATGTTGAAGAGGAGTGGCGTTCCTCACACCGCGCTGCCCGCAATAACTGTGTTGAAGAGTAGTGATCCTCACACAGCGCTGCCCGCACTAACCGTGTTGAAGAGGAGAGGCATTCACCACACTGCGCTGCCCGTACTAACCGTGTTGAAGAGGAGTGGCATTCCCTGCACCGCGCTGCCCGTACTACCTGTGCTGAAGAGGAGTGGCGTTCCCCACACCGCGCTGCCCGCACTAACCATGTTGAAGAGGAGTGGCGTTCCCCACACCGCGCTGCCCGCACTAACCATGTTCAAGAGAAGTGGCGTTCCCCACACCGCGCTGCCCACACTAACCGTGTTGAAGAGGAGTGGCGTTCCCCACACTGCACTGCCCGCAGTAACCGTGTTGAAGAGGAGTGGTGTTCCTCACATCGCGCTGCCCGCACTAACCGTGTTGAAGAGGAATGGCGTTCCCCACACCGCGCTGCCCGCACAAACCGTGTTGAAGAGGAGTGGCATTCCCCACACCGCGCTGCCCGCACTAACCGTGTTCAAGAGGAGTGGCCTTCCCTCCGCTCCTCGCTGCCCGCACCAACCGTGTTGAAGAGGCGTGGCGTTCCTCACACCGCACACCCGCACTAACCGTGTTGAAGAGGAATGGCGTTCCTCACACCACGCTGCCTGCACTAACCGTGTTGAAGAGGAGTGGCGTTCCTCACACCTCGCTGCCTGCACTAACCGTGTTGTAGAGTGGCATTCCTCACACCGCACAGCCCGCACTAACCGTGTTGAAGAGGAGTGGCGTTCCTCACACCGCGCTGCCCACACTAACCGTGTTGAAGAGAAGTGGCGTTCCCCACACCACGCTGCCTGCACTAACCATGTTGAAGAGGAGTGGCGTTCCCCACACCGCGCTGCCCGCACTAACCGTGTTGAAGAGGAGTGGCGTTGCCTCCGCTCCTCGCTGTCCGCACTAACCGTGTTGAAGAGGAGTGGCGTTCCTCACACCGCGCTGCACGCTCTAACCGTGTTGAAGAGGAGTGGCGTTCCCCACACCGCGCTGCCTGCACTAACCGTGTTGAAGAGGAATGGCGTTCCCCACACCGCGCTGCCCGCACAAACCGTGTTGAAGAGTGGCGTTCCCCACACCGCGCTGCCCGTACTAACCGTGTTCAAGAGGAGTGGCCTTCCCCCCGCTCCTCGCTGCCTGCACTAACCGCGTTGAAGAGGAGTGGCGTTCCTCACACCGCGCTGCCTGCACTAACCGTGTTGAAGAGGAATGGCGTTCCCCACACCGAACTGCCCGCGCTAACCGTGTTGAAGAGGAATGGCGTTCCCCACAGCGCGCTGCCCGCACTAACCGTGTTGAAGAGGAGTGGCATACCCTGCGCCTCAATGCCCGCACTAACCGCGTTGAAGAGGAATGGCATTCCCCATACCGCGCTGCCCGCACTAACCGTGTTGAAGAGGAGTGGCGTTCCTCACACTGCACTGCCCGCACTAATTGTGTTGCAGAGGAATGGCGTTCCTCACACCATGCTGCCCGCATTAACCGTGTTGAAGAGGAATGGCGTTCCCACAATGCCCTGCCCGCACTAACCGTGTTGAAGAGGAGTGGTGTTCCTCACACCGTACTGCCTGCACTCACTGTGTTGAAGAGGAGTGGCGTTCCCCACACCGTGCTTCCCGCACTAACCGTGTTGAAGAGTGGTGTTCCTCACACCGCGCTGCCCGCACTAACTGTGTTGAAGAGGAGTAGTGATCCTCACAACGCGCTGCCCGCACTAACCGTGTTGAAGAGGCATGGCGTTCCCCGCACCGCGCTGCCCGCACTAACCATGCTGAAGAGGAGTGGCGTTCCCCACACCGCGCTGCCCGCACTAACCGTGTTCAAGAGGGGTGGCGTTCCCCACACCGCGCTGCTCGCAGTAACCGTGTTGAAGAGGAGTGGCGTTCCCCACACCGCGCTGCTCGCAGTAACCGTTTTGAAGAGGAGTGGCGTTCCCTGCGCTTCGCTGCCCGCACTAACCGTGTTGAAGAGGAGTGGCGTTCCTCATTCCGTACTGCCCTCATTAACCGTGCTGAAGAGGAGTGGCGTTCCTCACACCACGCTGCCCGCACTAACCATGTTGAAGAGGAGTGCCGTTCCTCACACCGCGCTGCCCGCACTAACCGTGTTGAAGAGGAGTGGCATTCCCCACTCCGCGCTGCCCGCACTAGCCGTGTTGACGAGGAGTGGCGTTCCTCACACCGCGTTGCCCGCACTAACCGTGTTGAAGAGGACTGGCGTTCCTCACACCGCGCTGCCCGCACTAACCATGTTGAAGAGGAGTGGCGTTCCTCACACCGCGCTACCCGCACTAACCGTGTTGAAGAGGAGTGGCGTTCCTCACACCAAGCTGCCCGCACTAACCATGTTGAAGAGGAGTGGCGTTCCTCACACCACGCTGCCCGCACTAACCGTGTTGAAGAGGAGTGGCGTTCCCCACACCGCGCTGCCCGCACTAACCATGTTGAAGAGGAATGGCATTCCCCGCACCGCGCTGCCCGCACTAACCGTGTTGAAGAGGAATGGCGTTCCCCACACCGCGCTGCCCGCACTAACCATGTTGAACAGGAGTGGCGTTCCCCACACCGCGCTGCCCACACTAACCGTGTTGAAGAGGAGTGGCCTTCCCTCCGCTCCTCGCTGCCCGCACTAACCGTGTTGAAGAGGAGTGGCGTTCCTCACACCGCGGTGCCTGCACTAACCCTGTTGAAGAGGAGTGGTGTTCCCCACACCGCGCTGCCCGCACTAACCGTGTTGAAGAGGAGTGGCGTTCCTCACACCGTGCTGCCTGCACTAACCGTGTTGAAGAGGAATGGCGTTCCCCACACCGCGCTGCCCGCACTAACCATGTTGAAGAGGAGTGGCGTTCCCCACACTGCGCTGCCCACACTAACCGTGTTGAAGAGGAGTGGCCTTCCCTCCGCTCCTCGCTGCCCGCACTAACCGTGTTGAAGAGGAGTGGCGTTCCTCACACGGCGGTGCCTGCACTAACCCTGTTGAAGAGGAGTGGCATTCCCCACACCGCCCTGCCCGCACTAATCGTGTTGAAGAGGAGTGGCGTTCCCCACACCGTGCTGCCTGCACTAACCGTGTTGAAGAGGAATGGCGTTCCCCATACCGCGCTGCCCGCACTAACCGTGTTCAAGAGGAATGGCGTTCCTCACACCATGCTGTCCGCACTAACCGTGTTGAAGAGGAGTGGCGTTCCTCACACCGCACAGCCCGCACTAACCGTGTTGAAGAGGAATGGCGTTCCTCACACCACGCTGCCTGCACTAACCGTGTTGAAGAGGAGTGGCGTTCCTCACACCACGCTGCCTGCACTAACCGTGTTGTAGAGTGGCATTCCTCACACCGCAAAGCCCGCACTAACAGTGTTGAAGAGGAGTGGCGTTCCTCACACCGCGCTGCCCGCACTAACCGTGTTGAAGAGAAGTGGCGTTCCCCACATCACGCTGCCTTCACTAACCGTGTTGACGAGGAGTGGCGTTCCTCACACCGCGCTGCCTGCACTAACCATGTTGAAGACGCGTGGCGTTCCTCACACCGCGCTGCCGCAGTAACCGTGTTGAAGAGGAGTGGCGTTCCCCACACCGCGCTGCCCGCACTAACCGTGTTGAAGAGGAGTGGCGTTCCCCACACCGCGCTGCCCGCACTAACCATGTTGAAGAGGAGTGGCGTTCCCCACACCGCGCTGCCCACACTCACCGTGTTGAAGAGGAGTGGCGTTCCCCACACTACACTGCCCGCACTAACCGTGTTGAAGAGGAGTGGTGTTCCTCACATCGCGCTGCCCGCACTAACCAGCTTGAAGAGGAGTGGCGTTCCTCACACCGCGCTGCCCGCAATAACTGTGTTGAAGAGTAGTGATCCTCACACCGCGCTGCCCGCACCAACCGTGTTGAAGAGGAGTGGCGTTCACCACACCGCGCTGCCCGCTCTAACCGTGTTGAAGAGGAGTGGCGTTCCCCACACCGCGCTGCCCGCACTAACCGTGTTGAAGAGGAGTGGCGTTCCCCACACCGCGCTGCCTGCACTAACCGTGTTGAAGAGGAATGGCGTTCCCCACACCGCGCTGCCCGCACAAACCGTGTTGAAGAGTGGCGTTCCCCACACAGCGCTGCCCGCACTAACCGTGTTCAAGAGGAGTGGCCTTCCCCCCGCTCCTCGCTGCCTGCACTAACCGTGTTGAAGAGGAGTGGCGTTCCTCACACCGCGCTGCCTGCACTAACCGTGTTGAAGAGGAATGGCGTTCCCCACACCGATATGCCCGCGCTAACCGTGTTGAAGAGGAATGGCGTTCCCCACAGCACGCTGCCCGCACTAACCGTATTGAAGAGGAGTGGCGTACCCTGCGCCTCAATGCCCGCACTGACCGTGTTGAAGAGGAATGGCATTCCTCACACCGCACTGCCCGCACTAATTGTGTTGAAGAGGAATGGCGTTCCTCACACCGCACTGCCCGCACTAATTGTGTTGAAGAGGAATGGCGTTCCTCACACCATGCTGCCCGCATTAACCGTGTTGAAGAGGAATGGCGTTCCCCACAATGCCCTGCCCGCACTAACTGTGTTGAAGAGGAGTGGCGTTCCCCACACCGTGCTGCCTGCACTAACCGTGTTGAAGAGTGGTGTTCCTCACACCGCGCTGCCCGCACTAACTGTGTTAAAGAGGAGTAGTGATCCTCACACCGCGCTGCCTGCACTAACCGTGTTGAAGAGGCGTGGCGTTCCCCGCACCGCGCTGCCCGCACTAACCGTGCTGAAGAGGAGTGGCGTTCCCCACACCGCGCTGCCCGCACTAACCGTGTTCAAGAGGGGTGGCGTTCCCCACACCGCGCTGCTCGCAGTAACCGTGTTGAAGAGGAGTGGCGTTCCCCACACCGCGCTGCTCGCAGTAACCGTTTTGAAGAGGAGTGGCGTTCCCTGCGCCTCGCTGCCCGCACCAACCGTGTTGAAGAGGAGTGGCGTTCCTCATACCGTACTGCCCGCATTAACCGTGCTGAAGAGGAGTGGCGTTCCTCACACCGCGCTGCCCGCACTAACCATGTTGAAGAGGAGTGCCGTTCCTCACACCGCGCTGCCCGCACTAACCGTGTTGAAGAGGAGTGGCATTCCCCACTCCGCGCTGCTCGCACTAGCCGTGTTGACGAGGAGTGGCGTTCCTCACACCGCGTTGCCCGCACTAACCGTGTTGACGAGGAGTGGCGTTCCTCACACCGCGCTGCCCGCACTAACCGTGTTGAAGAGGAGTGGCGCTCCTCACACCGTGCTGCCCGCACTAACCGTGTTGAAGAGGAGTGGCGTTCCTCACACCAAGCTGCCCGCACTAACCATGTTGAAGAGGAGTTGCGTTCCTCACACCGCGCTGCCCGCACTAACCGTGTTGAAGAGGAGTGGTGTTCCCCACACCGCGCTGCCCGCACTAACCATGTTGAAGAGGAGTGGCCCACACTAACCGTGTTGAAGTGGGGTGGCCTTCCCTCCGCTCCTCGCTGCCCGCACTAACCGTGTTGAAGAGGAGTGGCGTTCCTCACACCGCGGTGCCTGCACTAACCCTGTTGAAGAGGAGTGGCATTCCCCACACCGCGCTGCCCGCACTAATCGTGTTGAAGAGGAGTGGCGTTCCCCACACCGTGCTGCCTGCACTAACCGTGTTGAAGAGGAATGGCGTTCCCCATACCGCGCTGCCCGCACTAACCGTGTTCAAGAGGAATGGCGTTCCTCACACCATGCTGTCCGCACTAACCGTGTTGAAGAGGAGTGGCGTTCCTCACACCGCACAGCCCGCACTAACCGTGTTGAAGAGGAATGGCGTTCCTCACACCACGCTGCCTGCACTAACCGTGTTGAAGAGGAGTGGCGTTCCTCACACCACGCTGCCTGCACTAACCGTGTTGTAGAGTGGCATTCCTCACACCGCAAAGCCCGCACTAACAGTGTTGGAGAGGAGTGGCGTTCCTCACACCGCGCTGCCCGCACTAACCGTGTTGAAGAGAAGTGGCGTTCCTCACACCGCGCTGCCTGCACTAACCATGTTGAAGACGCGTGGCGTTCCTCACACCGCGCTGCCACAGTAACCGTGTTGAAGAGGAGTGGCGTTCCCCACACCGCGCTGCCCGCACTAATCGTGTTGAAGAGGAGTGGCGTTCCCCACACCGCGCTGCCCGCACTAACCATGTTGAAGAGGAGTGGCGTTCCCCACACCGCGCTGCCCACACTAACCGTGTTGAAGAGGAGTGGTGTTCCTCACATCGCGCTGCCCGCACTAACCATGCTGAAGAGGAGTGGCGTTCCTCACACCGCGCTGCCTGCACTAACCGTGTTGAAGAGGAAAGGCGTTCCCCACACCGCGCTGCCCACACAAACCGTGTTGAAGAGGAGTGGCGTTCCCCACACCGCGCTGCCCGCACTAACCGTGTTCAAGAGGAGTGGCCTTCCCTCCGCTCCTCGCTGCCTGCACTAACCGTGTTGAAGGGGAGTGGCGTTCCTCACACCGCGCTGCCTGCACTAACCGTGTTGAAGAGGAATGGCCTTCCCCACACCGAACTGCCCGTGCTAACCGTGTTGAAGTGGAATGGCGTTCCCCACACCGCGCTGCCCGCACTAACCGTGTTGAAGAGGAGTGGTGTACCCTGCGCCTCAATACCCGCACTAACCGTGTTGAAGAGGAATGGCATTCCCCATACCGCGCTGCCCGCACTAACCGTGTTGAAGAGGAGTGGCGTTCCTCACACCGCACTGCCCGCACAAATCGTGTTGAAGAGGAATGGCGTTCCTCACACCATGCTGCCCGCATTAACCGTGTTGAAGAGGAATGAGGCTCCCCACAATGCCCTGCCCGCACTAACCGTGTTGGAGAGGAGTGGTGTTCCTCACACCGCACTGCCCGCACTAACTTTCTTGAAGAGGAGTGGCGTTCCCCACACCGTGCTGCCCGCACTAAACGTGTTGATGAGGACTGGCGTTCCTCACACCGCGCTGCCCGCAATAACTGTGTTGAAGAGGAGTAGTGATCCTCACACCGCGCTGCCCGCACTAACCGTGTTGAAGAGGAGTGGCGTTCACCACACCGCGCTGCCCGCAATAACTGTGTTGAAGAGGAGTAGTGATCCTCACACGCCGCTGCCCGCAGTAACCGTGTTGAAGAGGAGTGGCGTTCACCACACCGCGCTGCCCGCACTAATCGTGTTGCAGAGGAATGGCGTTCCTCACACCATGCTGCCCGCATTAACCGTGTTAAAGAGGAATGACGCTCCCCACAATGCCCTGCCCGCACTAACCGTGTTGAAGAGGAGTGGTGTTCCTCACACCGCACTGCCCGCACTAACTGTGTTGAAGAGGAGTGGCATTCCCCACACCGTGCTGCCCGCACTAACCGTGTTGAAGAGGAGTGGCGTTCCCCACACCGCGCTGCCCGCACTAACCATGTTGAAGAGGAGTGGCGTTCCCCACACCGCGCTGCCCACACTAACCGTGTTGAAGAGGAGTGGCGTTCCGCACACTACACTGCCCGCACTAACCGTGTTGAAGAGGAGTGGTGTTCCTCACATCGCGCTGCCCGCACTAACCATGTTGAAGAGGAGTGGCATTACTCACACCGCGCTGCCTGCACTAACCGTGTTGAAGAGGAAAGGCGTTCCCCACACCGCGCTGTCCACACAAACCGTGTTGAAGAGGAGTGGCGTTCCCCACACCGCGCTGCCCGCACTAACTGTGTTAAAGAGGAGTGGCCTTCCCTCCGCTCCTCGCTGCCTGCACTAACCGTGTTGAAGAGGAGTGGCGTTCCTCACACCGCGCTGCCTGCACTAACCGTGTTGAAGAGGAATGGCGTTCCCCACACCAAACTGCCCGTGCTAACCGCGTTGAAGAGGAATGGCGTTCCCCACACCGCGCTGCCCGCACTAACCGTGTTGAAGAGGAGTGGCGTACCCTGCGCCTCAATGCCAGCACTAACCGTGTTGAAGAGGAATGGCATGCCCCATACCGCGCTGCCCGCACTAACCGTGTTGAAGAGGAGTGGCGTTCCTCACACCGCACTGCCCGCACTAATTGTGTTGCAGAGGAATGGCGTTCCTCACACCATGCTGCCCGCATTAACCGTGTTGAAGAGGAATGACGCTCCCCACAATGCCCTGCCCGCACTAACCGTGTTGAAGAGGAGTGGTGTTCCTCACACCGCACTGCCCGCACTAACTGTGTTGAAGAGGAGTGGCGTTCCCCACACCGTGCTGCCCGCACTAACCATGTTGAAGAGGAGTGGCGTTCCTCACACCGCGCTGCCCGCAATAACTGTGTTGAAGAGTAGTGATCCTCACACCGCGCTGCCCGCACTAACCGTGTTGAAGAGGAGTGGCGTTCACCACACTGCGCTGCCCGCACTAACCGTGTTGAAGAGGAGTGGCATTCCCCGCACCGCGCTGCCCGTACTACCCGTGCTGAAGAGGAGTGGCGTTCCCCACACCGCGCTGCCCGCATTAACCATGTTGAAGAGGAGTGGCGTTCCCCACACCGCGCTGCCCGCACTAACCATGTTCAAGAGAAGTGGCGTTCCCCACACCGCGCTGCCCACACTAACCGTGTTGAAGAGGAGTGGCGTTCCCCACACTGCACTGCCCGCACTAACCGTGTTGAAGAGGAGTGGTGTTCCTCACATCGCGCTGCCCGCACTAACCGTGTTGAAGAGGAATGGCGTTCCCCACACCGCGCTGCCCGCACAAACCGTGTTGAAGAGGAGTGGCGTTCCCCACACCGCGCTGCCCGCACTAACCGTGTTCAAGAGGAGTGGCCTTCCCTCCGCTCCTCGCTGCCCGCACCAACCGTGTTGAAGAGGCGTGGCGTTCCTCACACCGCACACCCGCACTAACCATGTTGAAGAGGAATGGCGTTCCTCACACCACGCTGCCTGCACTAACCGTGTTGAAGAGGAGTGGCGTTCCTCACACCTCGCTGCCTGCACTAACCGTGTTGTAGAGTGGCATTCCTCACACCGCACAGCCCGCACTAACCGTGTTGAAGAGGAGTGGCGTTCCTCACACCGCGCTGCCCACACTAACCGTGTTGAAGAGAAGTGGCGTTCCCCACACCACGCTGCCTGCACTAACCATGTTGAAGAGGAGTGGCGTTCCCCACACCGCGCTGCCCGCACTAACCGTGTTCAAGAGGAGTGGCCTTCCCTCCGCTCCTCGCTGCCCGCACCAACCGGGTTGAAGAGGCGTGGCATTCCTCACACCGCACACCCGCACTAACCGTGTTGAAGAGGAATGGCGTTCCTCACACCACGCTGCCTGCACTAACCGTGTTGAAGAGGAGTGGCGTTCCTCACACCTCGCTGCCTGCACTAACCGTGTTGTAGAGTGGCATTCCTCACACCGCACAGCCCGCACTAACCGTGTTGAAGAGGAGTGGCGTTCCTCACACCGCGCTGCCCACACTAACCGTGTTGAAGAGAAGTGGCGTTCCCCACACCACGCTGCCTGCACTAACCATGTTGAAGAGGAGTGGCGTTCCCCACACCGCGCTGCCCGCACTAACCGTGTTGAAGAGGAGTGGCGTTGCCTCCTCTCCTCGCTGTCCGCACTAACCGTGTTGAAGAGGAGTGGCGTTCCTCACACCGCGCTTCCTGCACTAACCGTGTTGAAGAGGAGTGGCGTTCCCCACACTGCGCTGCTCGCTGTAACCATGTTGAAGAGGAGTGGCGTTCCCTGCGCCTCGCTGCCCGCACTAACCGTGTTGAAGAGGAGTGGCGTTCCCCACACTACACTGCCCGCAACAACCACGTTGAAGAGGAGTGGTGCTCCTCACATCGCGCTGCCAGCACAAACCATGTTGAAGAGGAGTGGCATTCCTCACACCGCGCTGCCTGCACTAACCGTGTTGATGAGGAAAGGCGTTCCCCACACCGCGCTGCCCGCACTAATCGTGTTGAAGAGGAGTGGCGTACCCTGCGCCTCAATGCCCGCACTAACCGTGTTGAAGAGGAATGGCATTCCCCATACCGCGCTGCCCGCACTAACCGTGTTGAAGAGGAGTGGCGTTCCTCACACCGCACTGCCCGCAATAACTGTGTTGAAGAGGAGTAGTGATCCTCACACGGCGCTGCCCGCAATAACTGTGTTGAAGAGGAGTAGTGATCCTCACACGGCGCTGCCCGCAGTAACCGTGTTGAAGAGGAGTGGCGTTCACCACACCGCGCTGCCCGCACTAACCGTGTTGAAGAGGAGTGGCGTTCCCCACACCGCGCTGCCCGCACTAACCGTGTTGAAGAGGAGTGGCGTTCCCCACACCGCGCTGCCTGCACTAACCGTGTTGAAGAGGAATGGCGTTCCCCACACCGCGCTGCCCGCACAAACCGTGTTGAAGAGTGGCGTTCCCCACACCGCGCTGCCCGTACTAACCGTGTTCAAGAGGAGTGGCCTTCCCCCCGCTCCTCGCTGCCTGCACTAACCGCGTTGAAGAGGAGTGGCGTTCCTCACACCGCGCTGCCTGCACTAACCGTGTTGAAGAGGAATGGCGGTCCCCACACCGAACTGCCCGCGCTAACCGTGTCGAAGAGGAATGGCGTTCCCCACAGCGCGCTGCCCGCACTAACCGTGTTGAAGAGGAGTGGCGTACCCTGCGCCTCAATGCCCGCACTAACCACGTTGAAGAGGAATGGCATTCCCCATACCGCGCTGCCCGCACTAACCGTGTTGAAGAGGAGTGGCGTTCCTCACACTGCACTGCCCGCACTAATTGTGTTGCAGAGGAATGGCGTTCCTCACACCATGCTGCCCGCATTAACCGTGTTGAAGAGGAATGGCGTTCCCACAATGCCCTGCCCGCACTAACCGTGTTGAAGAGGAGTGGTGTTCCTCACACCGTACTGCCTGCACTAACTGTGTTGAAGAGGAGTGGCGTTCCCCACACCGTGCTTCCCGCACTAACCGTGTTCAAGAGGGGTGGCGTTCCTCACACCATGCTGTCCGCACTAACCGTGTTGAAGAGGAGTGGCGTTCCTCACACCGCACAGCCCGCACTAACCGTGTTGAAGAGGAATGGCGTTCCTCACACCACGCTGCCTGCACTAACCGTGTTGAAGAGGAGTGGCGTTCCTCACACCACGCTGCCTGCACTAACCGTGTTGTAGAGTGGCATTCCTCACACCGCAAAGCCCGCACTAACAGTGTTGAAGAGGAGTGGCGTTCCTCACACCGCGCTGCCCGCACTAACTGTGTTGAAGAGGAGTAGTGATCCTCACACCGCGCTGCCCGCACTAACCGTGTTGAAGAGGCATGGCGTTCCCCGCACCGCGCTGCCCGCACTAACCATGCTGAAGAGGAGTGGCGTTCCCCACACCGCGCTGCCCGCACTAACCGTGTTCAAGAGGGGTGGCGTTCCCCACACCGCGCTGCTCGCAGTAACCGTGTTGAAGAGGAGTGGCGTTCCCCACACCGCGCTGCTCGCAGTAACCGTTTTGAAGAGGAGTGGCATTCCCTGCGCTTCGCTGCCCGCACTAACCGTGTTGAAGAGGAGTGGCGTTCCTCATACCGTACTGCCCGCATTAACCGTGCTGAAGAGGAGTGGCGTTCCTCACACCGCGCTGCCCGCACTAACCATGTTGAAGAGGAGTGCCGTTCCTCACACCGCGCTGCCCGCACTAACCGTGTTGAAGAGGAGTGGCATTCCCCACTCCGCGCTGCCCGCACTAGCCGTGTTGACGAGGAGTGGCGTTCCTCACACCGCGTTGCCCGCACTAACCGTGTTGAAGAGGACTGGCGTTCCTCACACCGCGCTGCCCGCACTAACCATGTTGAAGAGGAGTGGCGTTCCTCACACCGCGCTACCCGCACTAACCGTGTTGAAGAGGAGTGGCGTTCCTCACACCAAGCTGCCCGCACTAACCATGTTGAAGAGGAGTGGCGTTCCTCACACCACGCTGCCCGCACAAACCGTGTTGAAGAGGAGTGGCGTTCCCCACACCGCGCTGCCCGCACTAACCATGTTGAAGAGGAATGGCATTCCCCACACCGCGCTGCCCGCACTAATCGTGTTGAAGAGGAGTGGCGTTCCCCACACCGTGCTGCCTGCACTAACCGTGTTGAAGAGGAATGGCGTTCCCCACACCGCGCTGCCCGCACTAACCATGTTGAACAGGAGTGGCGTTCCCCACACCGCGCTGCCCACACTAACCGTGTTGAAGAGGAGTGGCCTTCCCTCCGCTCCTTGCTGCCCGCACTAACCGTGTTGAAGAGGAGTGGCGTTCCTCACACCGCGGTGCCTGCACTAACCCTGTTGAAGAGGAGTGGTGTTCCCCACACCGCGCTGCCCGCACTAACCATGTTGAAGAGGAGTGGCGTTCCTCACACCGTGCTGCCTGCACTAACCGTGTTGAAGAGGAATGGCGTTCCCCACACCGCGCTGCCCGCACTAACCATGTTGAAGAGGAGTGGCGTTCCCCACACTGCGCTGCCCACACTAACCGTGTTGAAGAGGAGTGGCCTTCCCTCCGCTCCTCGCTGCCCGCACTAACCCTGTTGAAGAGGAGTGGCATTCCCCACACCGCGCTGCCCGCACTAATCGTGTTGAAGAGGAGTGGCGTTCCCCACACCGTGCTGCCTGCACTAACCGTGTTGAAGAGGAATGGCGTTCCCCATACCGCGCTGCCCGCACTAACCGTGTTCAAGAGGAATGGCGTTCCTCACACCATGCTGTCCGCACTAACCGTGTTGAAGAGGAGTGGCGTTCCTCACACCGCACAGCCCGCACTAACCGTGTTGAAGAGGAATGGCGTTCCTCACACCACGCTGCCTGCACTAACCGTGTTGAAGAGGAGTGGCGTTCCTCACACCACGCTGCCTGCACTAACCGTGTTGTAGAGTGGCATTCCTCACACCGCAAAGCCCGCACTAACAGTGTTGAAGAGGAGTGGCGTTCCTCACACCGCGCTGCCCGCACTAACGGTGTTGAAGAGAAGTGGCGTTCCCCACATCACGCTGCCTTCACTAACCGTGTTGACGAGGAGTGGCGTTCCTCACACCGCGCTGCCTGCACTAACCATGTTGAAGACGCGTGGCGTTCCTCACACCGCGCTGCCGCAGTAACCGTGTTGAAGAGGAGTGGCGTTCCCCACACCGCGCTGCCCGCACTAACCGTGTTGAAGAGGAGTGGCGTTCCCCACACCGCGCTGCCCGCACTAACCATGTTGAAGAGGAGTGGCGTTCCCCACACCGCGCTGCCCACACTCACCGTGTTGAAGAGGAGTGGCGTTCCCCACACTACACTGCCCGCACTAACCGTGTTGAAGAGGAGTGGTGTTCCTCACATCGCGCTGCCCGCACTAACCAGCTTGAAGAGGAGTGGCGTTCCTCACACCGCGCTGCCCGCAATAACTGTGTTGAAGAGTAGTGATCCTCACACCGCGCTGCCCGCACCAACCGTGTTGAAGAGGAGTGGCGTTCACCACACCGCGCTGCCCGCACTAACCGTGTTGAAGAGGAGTGGCGTTCCCCACACCGCGCTGCCCGCACTAACCGTGTTGAAGAGGAGTGGCGTTCCCCACACCGCGCTGCCTGCACTAACCGTGTTGAAGAGGAATGGCGTTCCCCACACCGCGCTGCCCGCACAAACCGTGTTGAAGAGTGGCGTTCCCCACACAGCGCTGCCCGCACTAACCGTGTTCAAGAGGAGTGGCCTTCCCCCCGCTCCTCGCTGCCTGCACTAACCGTGTTGAAGAGGAGTGGCGTTCCTCACACCGCGCTGCCTACACTAACCGTGTTGAAGAGGAATGGCGTTCCCCACACCGATATGCCCGCGCTAACCGTGTTGAAGAGGAATGGCGTTCCCCACAGCACGCTGCCCGCACTAACCGTATTGAAGAGGAGTGGCGTACCCTGCGCCTCAATGCCCGCACTGACCGTGTTGAAGAGGAATGGCATTCCTCACACCGCACTGCCCGCACTAATTGTGTTGAAGAGGAATGGCGTTCCTCACACCGCACTGCCCGCACTAATTGTGTTGAAGAGGAATGGCGTTCCTCACACCATGCTGCCCGCATTAACCGTGTTGAAGAGGAATGGCGTTCCCTACAATGCCCTGCCCGCACTAACTGTGTTGAAGAGGAGTGGCGTTCCCCACACCGTGCTGCCTGCACTAACCGTGTTGAAGAGTGGTGTTCCTCACACCGCGCTGCCCGCACTAACTGTGTTAAAGAGGAGTAGTGATCCTCACACCGCGCTGCCCGCACTAACCGTGTTGAAGAGGCGTGGCGTTCCCCGCACCGCGCTGCCCGCACTAACCGTGCTGAAGAGGAGTGGCGTTCCCCACACCGCGCTGCCCGCACTAACCGTGTTCAAGAGGGGTGGCGTTCCCCACACCGCGCTGCTCGCAGTAACCGTGTTGAAGAGGAGTGGCGTTCCCCACACCGCGCTGCTCGCAGTAACCGTTTTGAAGAGGAGTGGCGTTCCCTGCGCCTCGCTGCCCACACCAACCGTGTTGAAGAGGAGTGGCGTTCCTCATACCGTACTGCCCGCATTAACCGTGCTGAAGAGGAGTGGCGTTCCTCACACCGCGCTGCCCGCACTAACCATGTTGAAGAGGAGTGCCGTTCCTCACACCGCGCTGCCCGCACTAACCGTGTTGAAGAGGAGTGGCATTCCCCACTCCGCGCTGCTCGCACTAGCCGTGTTGACGAGGAGTGGCGTTCCTCACACCGCGTTGCCCGCACTAACCGTGTTGACGAGGAGTGGCGTTCCTCACACCGCGCTGCCCGCACTAACCGTGTTGAAGAGGAGTGGCGTTCCTCACACCGTGCTGCCCGCACTAACCGTGTTGAAGAGGAGTGGCGTTCCTCACACCAAGCTGCCCGCACTAACCATGTTGAAGAGGAGTTGCGTTCCTCACACCGCGCTGCCCGCACTAACCGTGTTGAAGAGGAGTGGTGTTCCCCACATCGCGCTGCCCGCACTAACCATGTTGAAGAGGAGTGGCCCACACTAACCGTGTTGAAGTGGGGTGGCCTTCCCTCCGCTCCTCGCTGCCCGCACTAACCGTGTTGAAGAGGAGTGGCGTTCCTCACACCGCGGTGCCTGCACTAACCCTGTTGAAGAGGAGTGGCATTCCCCACACCGCGCTGCCCGCACTAATCGTGTTGAAGAGGAGTGGCGTTCCCCACACCGTGCTGCCTGCACTAACCGTGTTGAAGAGGAATGGCGTTCCCCATACCGCGCTGCCCGCACTAACCGCGTTCAAGAGGAATGGCGTTCCTCACACCATGCTGTCCGCACTAACCGTGTTGAAGAGGAGTGGCGTTCCTCACACCGCGCTGCTCGCAGTAACCGTGTTGAAGAGGAGTGGCGTTCCCCACACCGCGCTGCTCGCAGTAACCGTTTTGAAGAGGAGTGGCATTCCCTGCGCTTCGCTGCCCGCACTAACCGTGTTGAAGAGGAGTGGCGTTCCTCATACCGTACTGCCCGCATTAACCGTGCTGAAGAGGAGTGGCGTTCCTCACACCGCGCTGCCCGCACTAACCATGTTGAAGAGGAGTGCCGTTCCTCACACCGCGCTGCCCGCACTAACCGTGTTGAAGAGGAGTGGCATTCCCCACTCCGCGCTGCCCGCACTAGCCGTGTTGACGAGGAGTGGCGTTCCTCACACCGCGTTGCCCGCACTAACCGTGTTGAAGAGGACTGGCGTTCCTCACACCGCGCTGCCCGCACTAACCATGTTGAAGAGGAGTGGCGTTCCTCACACCGCGCTACCCGCACTAACCGTGTTGAAGAGGAGTGGCGTTCCTCACACCAAGCTGCCCGCACTAACCATGTTGAAGAGGAGTGGCGTTCCTCACACCACGCTGCCCGCACAAACCGTGTTGAAGAGGAGTGGCGTTCCCCACACCGCGCTGCCCGCACTAACCATGTTGAAGAGGAATGGCATTCCCCACACCGCGCTGCCCGCACTAATCGTGTTGAAGAGGAGTGGCGTTCCCCACACCGTGCTGCCTGCACTAACCGTGTTGAAGAGGAATGGCGTTCCCCACACCGCGCTGCCCGCACTAACCATGTTGAACAGGAGTGGCGTTCCCCACACCGCGCTGCCCACACTAACCGTGTTGAAGAGGAGTGGCCTTCCCTCCGCTCCTCGCTGCCCGCACTAACCGTGTTGAAGAGGAGTGGCGTTCCTCACACCGCGGTGCCTGCACTAACCCTGTTGAAGAGGAGTGGTGTTCCCCACACCGCGCTGCCCGCACTAACCGTGTTGAAGAGGAGTGGCGTTCCTCACACCGTGCTGCCTGCACTAACCGTGTTGAAGAGGAATGGCGTTCCCCACACCGCGCTGCCCGCACTAACCATGTTGAAGAGGAGTGGCGTTCCCCACACTGCGCTGCCCACACTAACCGTGTTGAAGAGGAGTGGCCTTCCCTCCGCTCCTCGCTGCCCGCACTAACCCTGTTGAAGAGGAGTGGCATTCCCCACACCGCGCTGCCCGCACTAATCGTGTTGAAGAGGAGTGGCGTTCCCCACACCGTGCTGCCTGCACTAACCGTGTTGAAGAGGAATGGCGTTCCCCATACCGCGCTGCCCGCACTAACCGTGTTCAAGAGGAATGGCGTTCCTCACACCATGCTGTCCGCACTAACCGTGTTGAAGAGGAGTGGCGTTCCTCACACCGCACAGCCCGCACTAACCGTGTTGAAGAGGAATGGCGTTCCTCACACCACGCTGCCTGCACTAACCGTGTTGAAGAGGAGTGGCGTTCCTCACACCACGCTGCCTGCACTAACCGTGTTGTAGAGTGGCATTCCTCACACCGCAAAGCCCGCACTAACAGTGTTGAAGAGGAGTGGCGTTCCTCACACCGCGCTGCCCGCACTAACGGTGTTGAAGAGAAGTGGCGTTCCCCACATCACGCTGCCTTCACTAACCGTGTTGACGAGGAGTGGCGTTCCTCACACCGCGCTGCCTGCACTAACCATGTTGAAGACGCGTGGCGTTCCTCACACCGCGCTGCCGCAGTAACCGTGTTGAAGAGGAGTGGCGTTCCCCACACCGCGCTGCCCGCACTAACCGTGTTGAAGAGGAGTGGCGTTCCCCACACCGCGCTGCCCGCACTAACCATGTTGAAGAGGAGTGGCGTTCCCCACACCGCGCTGCCCACACTCACCGTGTTGAAGAGGAGTGGCGTTCCCCACACTACACTGCCCGCACTAACCGTGTTGAAGAGGAGTGGTGTTCCTCACATCGCGCTGCCCGCACTAACCAGCTTGAAGAGGAGTGGCGTTCCTCACACCGCGCTGCCCGCAATAACTGTGTTGAAGAGTAGTGATCCTCACACCGCGCTGCCCGCACCAACCGTGTTGAAGAGGAGTGGCGTTCACCACACCGCGCTGCCCGCACTAACCGTGTTGAAGAGGAGTGGCGTTCCCCACACCGCGCTGCCCGCACTAACCGTGTTGAAGAGGAGTGGCGTTCCCCACACCGCGCTGCCTGCACTAACCGTGTTGAAGAGGAATGGCGTTCCCCACACCGCGCTGCCCGCACAAACCGTGTTGAAGAGTGGCGTTCCCCACACAGCGCTGCCCGCACTAACCGTGTTCAAGAGGAGTGGCCTTCCCCCCGCTCCTCGCTGCCTGCACTAACCGTGTTGAAGAGGAGTGGCGTTCCTCACACCGCGCTGCCTACACTAACCGTGTTGAAGAGGAATGGCGTTCCCCACACCGATATGCCCGCGCTAACCGTGTTGAAGAGGAATGGCGTTCCCCACAGCACGCTGCCCGCACTAACCGTATTGAAGAGGAGTGGCGTACCCTGCGCCTCAATGCCCGCACTGACCGTGTTGAAGAGGAATGGCATTCCTCACACCGCACTGCCCGCACTAATTGTGTTGAAGAGGAATGGCGTTCCTCACACCGCACTGCCCGCACTAATTGTGTTGAAGAGGAATGGCGTTCCTCACACCATGCTGCCCGCATTAACCGTGTTGAAGAGGAATGGCGTTCCCTACAATGCCCTGCCCGCACTAACTGTGTTGAAGAGGAGTGGCGTTCCCCACACCGTGCTGCCTGCACTAACCGTGTTGAAGAGTGGTGTTCCTCACACCGCGCTGCCCGCACTAACTGTGTTAAAGAGGAGTAGTGATCCTCACACCGCGCTGCCCGCACTAACCGTGTTGAAGAGGCGTGGCGTTCCCCGCACCGCGCTGCCCGCACTAACCGTGCTGAAGAGGAGTGGCGTTCCCCACACCGCGCTGCCCGCACTAACCGTGTTCAAGAGGGGTGGCGTTCCCCACACCGCGCTGCTCGCAGTAACCGTGTTGAAGAGGAGTGGCGTTCCCCACACCGCGCTGCTCGCAGTAACCGTTTTGAAGAGGAGTGGCGTTCCCTGCGCCTCGCTGCCCACACCAACCGTGTTGAAGAGGAGTGGCGTTCCTCATACCGTACTGCCCGCATTAACCGTGCTGAAGAGGAGTGGCGTTCCTCACACCGCGCTGCCCGCACTAACCATGTTGAAGAGGAGTGCCGTTCCTCACACCGCGCTGCCCGCACTAACCGTGTTGAAGAGGAGTGGCATTCCCCACTCCGCGCTGCTCGCACTAGCCGTGTTGACGAGGAGTGGCGTTCCTCACACCGCGTTGCCCGCACTAACCGTGTTGACGAGGAGTGGCGTTCCTCACACCGCGCTGCCCGCACTAACCGTGTTGAAGAGGAGTGGCGTTCCTCACACCGTGCTGCCCGCACTAACCGTGTTGAAGAGGAGTGGCGTTCCTCACACCAAGCTGCCCGCACTAACCATGTTGAAGAGGAGTTGCGTTCCTCACACCGCGCTGCCCGCACTAACCGTGTTGAAGAGGAGTGGTGTTCCCCACATCGCGCTGCCCGCACTAACCATGTTGAAGAGGAGTGGCCCACACTAACCGTGTTGAAGTGGGGTGGCCTTCCCTCCGCTCCTCGCTGCCCGCACTAACCGTGTTGAAGAGGAGTGGCGTTCCTCACACCGCGGTGCCTGCACTAACCCTGTTGAAGAGGAGTGGCATTCCCCACACCGCGCTGCCCGCACTAATCGTGTTGAAGAGGAGTGGCGTTCCCCACACCGTGCTGCCTGCACTAACCGTGTTGAAGAGGAATGGCGTTCCCCATACCGCGCTGCCCGCACTAACCGCGTTCAAGAGGAATGGCGTTCCTCACACCATGCTGTCCGCACTAACCGTGTTGAAGAGGAGTGGCGTTCCTCACACCGCACAGCCCGCACTAACCGTGTTGAAGAGGAATGGCGTTCCTCACACCACGCTGCCTGCACTAACCGTGTTGAAGAGGAGTGGCGTTCCTCACACCACGCTGCCTGCACTAACCGTGTTGTAGAGTGGCATTCCTCACACCGCAAAGCCCGCACTAACAGTGTTGGAGAGGAGTGGCGATCCTCACACCGCGCTGCCCGCACTAACCGTGTTGAAGAGAAGTGGCGTTCCTCACACCGCGCTGCCTGCACTAACCATGTTGAAGACGCGTGGCGTTCCTCACACCGCGCTGCCGCAGTAACCGTGTTGAAGAGGAGTGGCGTTCCCCACACCGCGCTGCCCGCACTAACCGTGTTGAAGAGGAGTGGCGTTCCCCACACCGCGCTGCCCGCACTAACTATGTTGAAGAGGAGTGGCGTTTCCCACACCGCGCTGCCCACACTAACCGTGTTGAAGAGGAGTGGTGTTCCTCACATCGCGCTGCCCGCACTAACCATGCTGAAGAGGAGTGGCGTTCCTCACACCGCGCTGCCTGCACTAACCGTGTTGAAGAGGAAAGGCGTTCCCCACACCGCGCTGCCCACACAAACCGTGTTGAAGAGGAGTGGCGTTCCCCACACCGCGCTGCCCGCACTAACCGTGTTCAAGAGGAGTGGCCTTCCCTCCGCTCCTCGCTGCCTGCACTAACCGTGTTGAAGAGGAGTGGCGTTCCTCACACCGCGCTGCCTGCACTAACCGTGTTGAAGAGGAATGGCCTTCCCCACACCGAACTGCCCGTGCTAACCGTGTTGAAGTGGAATGGCGTTCCCCACACCGCGCTGCCCGCACTAACCGTGTTGAAGAGGAGTGGTGTACCCTGCGCCTCAATACCCGCACTAACCGTGTTGAAGAGGAATGGCATTCCCCATACCGCGCTGCCCGCACTAACCGTGTTGAAGAGGAGTGGCGTTCCTCACACCGCACTGCCCGCACAAATCGTGTTGAAGAGGAATGGCGTTCCTCACACCATGCTGCCCGCATTAACCGTGTTGAAGAGGAATGACGCTCCCCACAATGCCCTGCCCGCACTGACCGTGTTGGAGAGGAGTGGTGTTCCTCACACCGCACTGCCCGCACTAACTTTCTTGAAGAGGAGTGGCGTTCCCCACACCGTGCTGCCCGCACTAACCGTGTTGAAGAGGACTGGCGTTCCTCACACCGCGCTGCCCGCAATAACTGTGTTGAAGAGGAGTAGTGATCCTCACACCGCGCTGCCCGCACTAACCGTGTTGAAGAGGAGTGGCGTTCACCACACCGCGCTGCCCGCACTAACCGTGTTGAAGAGGAGTGGCATTCCCCGCACCGCGCTGCCTGCACTAACCGTGCTGAAGAGGAGTGGCGTTCCCCACACCGCGCTGCCCGCACTAACCGTGTTGAAGAGGAGTGGCGTTCCCCACACCGCGCTGCCCGCACCAACCATGTTCAAGAGGAGTGGCGTTCCCCACACCGCGCTGCCCACACTAACCGTGTTGAAGAGGAGTGGCGTTCCCCACACTGCACTGCCCGCACTAACCGCGTTGAAGAGGAGTGGTGTTCCTCACATCGCGCTGCCCGCACTAACCGTGTTGAAGAGGAATGGCGTTCCCCACACCGCGCTGACCGCACAAACCGTGTTGAAGAGGAGTGGCGTTCCCCACACCGCGCTGCCCGCACTAACCGTGTTCAAGAGGAGTGGCCTTCCCTCCGCTCCTCGCTGCCCGCACTAACCGTGTTGAAGAGGAGTGGCGTTCCTCACACCGCACAGCCCGCACTAACCGTGTTGAAGAGGAATGGCGTTCCTCACACCACGCTGCCTGCACTAACCGTGTTGAAGAGGAGTGGCGTTCCTCACACCACGCTGCCTGCACTAACCGTGTTGTAGAGTGGCATTCCTCACACCGCACAGCCCGCACTAACCGTGTTGAAGAGGAGTGGCGTTCCTCGCACTGCGCTGCCCACACTAACCGTGTTGAAGAGAAGTGGCGTTCCCCACACCACGCTGCCTGCACTAACCATGTTGAAGAGGAGTGGCGTTCCCCACACCGCGCTGCCCGCACTAACCGTGTTGAAGAGGAGTGGCGTTGCCTCCGCTCCTCGCTGTCCGCACTAACCGTGTTGAAGAGGAGTGGCGTTCCTCACACCGCGCTTCCTGCATTAACCGTGTTGAAGAGGAGTGGCGTTCCCCACACTGCGCTGCTCGCAGTAACCATGTTGAAGAGGAGTGGCGTTCCCTGCGCCCCGCTGCCCGCACTAACCGTGTTGAAGAGGAGTGGCGTTCCTCATACCGTACTGCCCGCACTAACCGTGTTGAAGAGGAGTGGCGTTCCTCACACCACGCTGCCCGCACTAACCGTGTTGAAGAGGAGTGGCGTTCACTCCGCGCCGTGCCGCCCGCACTAACTGTGTTGAAGAGGAGTGGCGTTCCCCACACCGCGCTGCCCGCACTAACCGTGTTGAAGAGGAGTGGCGTTCCCTCCGCGCCTCGCTGCCCGCACTAACAGTGTTGAAGAGGAGTGGATTTGTCTCCGCGCCGCGCTGCCTGCACTAACCGTGTTGAAGAGTGGAGTTGTCCCCGCGCCGCGCTGCCTGCACTAACCGTGTTGAACAGGAGTGGAGTTGTCTCCGCGCCGCGCTGCCCGCACTAACCGTGTTGAAGAGGAGTGGAGTTGTCTCCGCGCCGCGCTGCCCACACTAACCGTGTTGAAGAGGAGTGGAGTTGTTTCCGCGCCGCGCTGCCCGCACTAACTGAGTTGAAGAGGAGTGGTGTTGTCTCCGCGCCGCGCTGCCTGTACTAACTGCGTTGAAGAGTAGTGGACTTGTCTCTGGGCCGCGCTGCCCGCACGAACCGCGTTGAGGAGGAGTGGACTTGACTCCGGGCCGTGCTGCCCGCACTAACCGCATTGAAGAGGAGTGGACTTGTCTCCGGGCCGCGCTGCCCGCACTAACCGCGTTGAAGAGAAGTGGAGTTGTTGCTGGGCCGCGCTGCCTGCACTAACCGCGTTGAAGAGGAGTGGAGTTGTCTCCGGGCCGCGTTGCCCGCACTAACCGCGTTGAAGATGAGTGGAGTTGTCTCCGGGCCGCGCTGCCTGCACTAACCGCATTGAAGAGGAGTGGAGTTGTCTCCGGGCCACGCTGCCCGCACTAATCGCGTTGAAGAGGAGTGGAGTTGTCTCCGCGCCACGCTGCCCGCACTAACCGCGTTGAAGAGGAGTGGAGTTGTCTCCGGGCCGCGCTGCCCGCACTAACCGCGTTGAAGAGGAGCGGAGTTGTCTCCAGGCCGCGCTGCCCGCACTAACCACGTTGAAGAGGAGTGGAGTTGTCTCCGTGCCGCGCTGCCCGCACTAACTGCGTTGAAGAGGAGTGGAGTTGTCTCCGCGCCGCCCGCACTAACCGCGTTGAAGAGGAGTGGAGTTGTCTCTGCACCGCGCTGTTTTCCCATCACGGTTCTCAGCGGCTTCAGGCTGTCCAACTGCCTGTACAGCCGCTGCTGACTCTGCTGCTCCTTCCTACAGTGCTCTCTCTGCTGTTGGTCATTCGGCTCCAGGCTGTGACTGCAACATGGAGTACTGGGTCAAAATGAAATCCAAGTACTTTACAACAGGGAAGGAAATAATTCCATCTAATTTACTCAATAATAACAGTTAAACCTCAATCACAAATTGCTGGGAAAAGAGTTCCTATCAGGAATTGATCTCCACTGGCTGGAATGTTAGTTTACTTGCCATAAATGTAGGCTTTTCACTCTTTGAACAAAGTTCTGCCTCCACAAATGAATGTGGTGTGGCAGAAAAATTATCATCTTAGACACTGGCCCTTTAAAAAGTTCACACTCTGATTGGTGATATGATCTCTTCCCATTCTTCTAAGTGTAGGCCCTGTTCTGTGCCAGGAATTAATTCTTTGGGGGTGATGGTACAGTACTGAGGTAACAAGAGCTCCAAAGCATAAACCAATCTCTATTCTGTTACCCCCTCGTGTGTGGGACGAGGTCACGATCAGGCTCTGCTGTAATGGTCAGCTGACCATCAGTCACCGTCTAGGCTCACACAAGAATGGCCTGTTGACCGAGGTACCAGAGGACTCCTGAAAGCCACTGACCTGAACACCAATAAGTCACAGCCATGCAATGAGGAGGTTACTGCTTTGATACATTAGCTACAACCATACCAACTTGCATTTATACTGCGCCTTTAGCATAGAATGACATCCCAAGGTACTTCACAGATAAGAGAGCGAGATTAGAAGGAGTGGAGGTGGTTTTAAGGAGGATCTGAACAGAGGAGAGGGAGGTTGAGATGCAAAGAGGTTTTGGGAGGGAATCCCAGAGTGTGGGACCTAAGTGAGTGAATGCATAGTTGTCACGAGCAAGGGAGGATGCACAAGAGATGGAGTCTGAGAAATGGAGAGTTTTCAGGGGGTTAGAATCTCTGGGCTCGATTTTGCCAGGCCGGAGGAGGCAGGATTGGAGGCGTATGAGGTGTTAAAATCGCATAAAATGGCGGGCGGCTCCGATCCCGCCTTCAGCCCACCTCCGAGCAATTTTCCCAGAATCGGGGTTTCAGACCACGTTTCCATCCCGCCTCCAGGAAGCAGGATCGGCCCTTAACAACCAGTTAATATCCTCTATAATCCCATTTTGAGAGGCCTTTCTGATTTTAACACATTTCCCCCGTCCTGCACGTCTCCTCTGGAACACGCCAGTTAATCCTGGCGGCCTCACAAGTGGATTGCTTACTAACAGTTGCAGCTCCACCATTAAAAAGGAGTTTTCAGCAATCATCATTTGCAGGTGGCAGAACTTTGTTGTCTCAGGTCTGGGGGAACTTTTAGCAGGCCTACGCATAGTTGTGGAAGTTTGGAGCCCTGACACCCATCTCCAGTGTGACCTCCTGGGAAACCCCTCTCCCCACCTTGACTGAGCGCTTCCTCAACTGAGGCATATACCAGAAGCATGGGAACCATTTATTTCCTTTCCTCCTGGACATCAGAATCGGACGAAGACCAGCCACGGCAGCAGCAGAACCCTGAACAACAGCACCACCAACAGCAGCAGCAACAACAGGAGCGCCAAGCTGCTGCTCACCCACCTGAAGCTGCACAGGCCAGAAGGTGCCAGCGCGCGACCACATTGCTGCAAGGGATGCACTCATGTTGGCCAGATTTGCTTAGCCTGCACAATCAAACACTTTTGCCTCGCACCTTCTCACCAGAGCATCGACAATGGACAAGCTGCAGATTCCTATCACTCTGACCACCATACTGACAATTGCAAGTCACCCTAAGCCCTCAATGTGGAAGTCCCATTTGCGAGATGACACAGGCCACAACTTCAACAGTTTGCCATCAAATCTGTTTATCATAACATTACAAGGATGGCTTGTCAAAAAACAATACAACAGAACACCCAAGTGACTACCCTTGTGACTAGTTGTGCTTTATCTTCCTCTTATGCATGCTCCTACGTGGTGCTTCCCCTGTGGCTTCAGCAGATGTGGCAGATGTGCTCACTTTCTTGCTGCTTCTGTCTCGACACCTTTGGTGGGCGTCCTCTGGGGTTGCGAGCCTGTGAGGGCTCAGCAACAGTCTGCTGCTCCTGCAGGTGACAAAGCTACTCTATCTCGCGAAGGTCCCACCGAGGTGTGAATGTCTGCGCTGGTGCTGGGTGCTGGGTGCGCTGAGGAGTCTTGAGGCTCAGGCTGTTCCTCCTGGACAGTGGGGACGGGGGCTCTCAATGGTCCTGTGGGGGAGTAAAGGAAAAAGTTAGAGCTGTGAGGTAAAGGTTGCATGCACATTGAATTGTGCAGATGAGTAAATCTGTTAGAGCAGATAGTGCGAGAATCGGCGGGAATCGCGGGCTGAGCGGCTGTATAAAGTCCCAGAGACCCAGGTAAGGCCTCAGTGCGAGAATCGGCGGGAATCGCGGGCTGAGCGGCTGTGTAAAGTCCCAGAGACCCAGGTAAGGCCGCAGTGCGAGAATCGGCGAGAATCGCGGGCTGAGCGGCTGTGTAAAGTCCCAGAGGCTCAGGTAAGGCCTCAGTGCGAGAATCGGCGGGAATCGCGGGCTGAGCGGCTGTATAAAGTCCCAGAGACCCAGGTAAGGCCTCAGTGCGAGAATTGGCGGGAATCGCGGGCTGAGCGGCTGTATAAAGTCCCAGAGACCCAGGTAAGGCATCAGTGCGAGAATCAGCGGGAATCGCGGGCTGAGCGGCTGTGTAAAGTCCCAGAGACCCAGGTAAGGCGTACCAATCTCCAGTCTCGGAGGGAAGGAGAGAGGTAAAAAGTAATCCAAGTGTGACGTCACCAGAAAGCAGGTAAGTGATTGGTTGGTAAGTTTTTCTCCCTTTTTAAGCTTAAATCTCTTTGGTTTATAGTTTCTAGAATCGGGGCAGAGGGTATTTAAGAATAATATTAATAAATTTAATTAATTACATAGAATGGGAGATCAGGTGATGTGTTGCTGCTGCAATATGTGGGAGCTGGTGGACACCATTGATGCTCACGGTGATCACATTTGCAGTAAGTGTTGGCTGCTCGAGGAATTCCGGCTCCGTGTTGAAGAGCTGGAGTCCGAGCTTCAAACGCTGAGACACATCAGGGAGGGGGAGAGTTACCTGGACTCTGTGTATCACGAGGTATTCACACCAATTAGATTAATTAATTCAGATGTAGTCCATGGCCAGGGTCAGGATGGTGTGACTAGAAGTGAGGCAGGTACGGGGATCCAGGAGGTAGTGTTGGAGGAGCCGCAGCCCTTGCACTTGTCCAACAGGTTCGAGGCTCTTACTCCCTGTGAGGATGGAAACAGGGACTGCGGGGAGGATGAGCAACCTGGCCACAGCACCGTGGAGCGGGGGGCCATTCAAGTGGGGGGAGTTAAAAGAAATGTTGTAGTGGTAGGGGATAGTATCGTTAGGGGGATAGATAGAGTTCTTTGCAGCCGAGAGCGAGAGTCCCGAAGGCTGTGTTGCCTGCCCGGTGCCAGGGTTAAGGACATCTCCTCTGGACTGGACAGAAACTTGGAGTGGGAGGGGGAGGATCCAGTTGCCGTGGTCCATGTTGGTACCAACGACATAGATAGGACAAGGAAGGAGGTTCTGCTGAGGGAGTTTGAGCAGCTAGGGGCCAAATTAAAAAGCAGAACCACAAGGGTAATAATCTCTGGATTATTACCTGAGCCACGAGCAAATTTGGCTAGGACAAATAAAATTAGAGAGTTAAATGCGTGGCTCAAAGACTGGTGTGGGAGAAATGGGTTTTGCTTCCTGGGACACTGGCACCAGTACTGGGGCAGGAGGGAGCTGTTCCGTTGGGACGGGCTTCACTTGGCCAGTGCTGGGACTAGAGTCCTGGCGGGTCATATAACTAGGGCTGTAGAGAGGGCTTTAAACTAACTAGTGGGGGGGAGGTTCCTAGAGAGCAAATAATAAAAATGACAACAGAGAAGGTCATAGACTTAGGTAGCAGTGGGGAAATTAAAAACCAGAGCGTGTCAGGAAGGGGCAGAAGGTATGGAGTAAAAGGTAAAGTAATAAAAAGGGCAAAAGCAGGAACTAAGTGTCACAAAACATATTTGAAAGTTCTCTATCTGAATGCACGTAGCATTCGTAACAAAATAGACGAGTTAATGGCACAAATAACTACATATGGGCATGATCTTGTGGCCATTACAGAAACATGGCTGCAGGGTGACAATGCCTGGGAATTAAACATACCAGGTTATTTAACGATCAGGAAGGACAGGCAGGAAGGAAGGGGAGGTGGGGTGGCTATGTTAATAAAGGAAGGAATCACTGTAATACAGAGAAATTATATTGGGTCAAAAGATCAGGATAATGAAACAGTTTGGGTGGAGATAAGGAATAATAAGGGGAAAAAAACACTAGTGGGCGTAGCCTATAGGCCTCCGAACAGTTGCAACTCTGTTGGACGGAGTATCAATCAGGAAATAGTTGAGGCTTGTAATAAGGGAACATCTATAATTATGGGGGATTTTAACTGTCATATTAATTGGACAAATCAAATTGGGCAGGGCTGCCTTGAGGATGAGTTCATTGAGTGTATTAGGGATGGGTTTCTTGAGCAGTATGTAACTGAACCGACCAGGGGGCAAGCAACCTTAGATCTGGTCCTGTGTAACGAGACAGGATTAATTAAAAATGTCCTAGTAAAGGATCCCCTTGGAATGAGTGACCATAACATGGTTGAATTCCATATTCAATTAGAGGGTGAGAAGGTTGGATCTCAAACAAGCGTGCTAAGCTTGAATAAAGGAGACTATGAAGGTATGAGAGCGGAATTGAGTAGAGTGGATTGGGAAAATAGATTAAAGGGTAAGACGATACATGATCAGTGGTGTACATTTAAGGAGTTATTTTACAACTTCCAAAAAATATATATTCCACTGAGAAGAAAAGGGTGTAAAAGAAAAGACAGCCATCTGTGGCTAAGTAAAGAAATTAAGGATAGTATTCGACTAAAAACAAGGGCATATAAGGTAGCCAAATCTAGTGGGAGGATAGAGGATTGGGAAAACTTTAAAAGACAGCAAAAAATAACAAAAAGATTGATTAAGAAAGGGAAGATAGATTATGAAAGTAAATTAGCAAAAAATATAAAAACAGATAGTAAGAGTTTTTATAGTTATATAAAAAGAAAAAGGGTGGCTAAAGTAAATGTTGGTCCCTTAGAGGATGAGACTGGGAAATTAATGGTGGGAAATATGGAGATGGCAGAAACACTGAATGAATATTTTGTATCAGTCTTTACAGTAGAGGACACTAAGAATATCCCAACCTGGACAAGCAGGGGGCTATAGGGGGGGAGGAGCTAAACACGATGAAAATCACTAAGGAAGTGGTACTCGGTAAAATAATGGGACTCAAGGCGGATAAATCACCTGGACCTGATGGCTTACATCCTAGGGTCTTGAGGGAAGTGGCGGTAGGGATTGTGGATGCATTGGTAATAATTTTCCAAAACTCCCTGGACTCAGCAAAGGTCCCGGCAGACTGGAAAACTGCTAATGTAACACCCTTATTTAAAAAGGACAGTAGACAGAAGGCTGGAAACTATAGACCGGTTAGCCTAACATCTGTGGTAGGTAAAATTTTGGAGTCCATTATTAAGGAGACAGTAACAGGACATTTGGATAATCATAATTTAATAGGACAAAGTCAGCATGGTTTTATGAAGGGGAAGTCATGTTTGACAAATTTGCTGGAGTTCTTTGAGGAAGTAACATATAGGGTGGATAAAGGGGAACCAGTGGACGTAGTATATTTAGACTTCCAAAAGGCATTTGACAAGGTGCCACACAAAAGATTATTGCATAAGATAAAAAATCACGGGATTGGGGGTAATATTCTGGCATGGATAGAGGATTGGCTATCTAACAGAAGGCAGAGAGTTGGGATAAATGGTTCATTCTCAGACTGGCAATCAGTAACTAGTGGTGTTCCGCAGGGGTCAGTGCTGGGTCCCCAACTCTTTACAATCTATATTAACGATTTGGAGGAGGGGACCGAGTGTAACATATCAAAGTTTGCAGATGATACTAAGATGGGAGGGAAAGTAGTGAGTGAGGAGGACATAAAAAACCTGCAAGGGGACATAGACAGGCTAAGTAAGTGGGCAGAGATTTGGCAGATGGAATACAATACTGGAAAGTGTGAGGTTATGCACTTTGGCAGGAAAAATCGTAGAGCAAGTTATTATCTTAATGGCAAGAAACTGGAAAGTACTGAAGTACAAAGGGATCTGGGGGTCCTGGTGCACGAAACTCAAAAGGTTAGTATGCAGGTGCAGCAAGTGATTAAGAAGGCCAATGGAATGTTGGCTTTCATTGCTAGGGGGATAGAATATAAAAAACGGAAGTATTACTTCAGTTGTACAAGGTATTGGTGAGACCGCACCTGGAATACTGCGTACAGTTTTGGTGTCCATACTTAAGAAAGGACATACTTGCTCTCGAGTCAGTACAAAGAAGGTTCACTCGGTTAATACCGGGGATGAGGGGATGGACATATGAGGAGAGGTGGAGTAGATTGGGACTCTACTCATTGGAGTTCAGAAGAATGAGAGGCGATCTTATTGAAACATATAAGATTGTGAAGGGGTTGGATCGGGTGGATGTTCCCGATGATGGGTGAAACTAGAACTAGGGGGCATAGTCTTAGAATAAGGGGCTGCTCTTTCAAAACTGAGATGAGGAGGAACTACTTCACTCAGAGGGTGGTAGGTCCATGGAATATGCTGCCCCAAAAAGCTGTAGGAGCTACATCATTACATAAATTTAAAACAGAAATAGACAGTTTCCTAGAAGTAAAGGGAATTAAGGGTTACGGGGAGCGGGCAGGAATTTGGACATGAGTCTAGGTTCGGATCGGTCATGGCCCTGTGGGTAGTGGAGCGGGCCCAGGGGCCGTGTAACCTGATCCTGCTCCTATTTCGTGTGTCTAATTCTGTTAGATTCAGGAGATGGTTCTGTGATAGTAGATTGGCGGTTAGGATCAGATCAGCCATGATCTTATTGAATGGCGGAGCAGGCTCGAGGGGCCGATTGGCCTACTCCTGCTCCTATTTCTTATGTTCTTATGTTCTAAGCATCAAATCATTATCAGTCACTTATGCAATGTCAATGAGAAAGATGCTAAACTATTCTGTCACCAGCTTGCTGTGATGCGCCCATCTGTCCGTCCCCACTTGCGAATCGTCCTCCACTTCGGCGATCTCGAGAGCCGCCTCTTCCAAAGTGGTGAGCTGGGCTACTGAGGGTGGCCCTCCTCCTGTCCTTGCTCTTTCTCTCTTATTGTGGGCTCTCTTTTCCTGCAATGAGGAACACAAGTGGAGTTTGAGTGAGAATGAAGGAGTGAGTGTAGAGAATCCATAGCATAGATGCTAAGAAGGAGACAAAGGGCCCTCCCTGTGTGTTGTACATTGTTTTAATTGCATCACAGTGATAGGGAGTGTGAGGGCTACATGGTAGAATAGTTAAGTGAATGTGACCATAGAGAGAGAGGGAATGGGTAAGGGTGCAGGGATGTAAGGGTCAAGTGGGATGTGGAGGAAGAGGTTGTCAAAGCAGAGTACTGGTAATGAGAGGTGATGGGGATCAGATTGAGGCTGATGGGAAAGTCATACTCACTTTTCCTGTGCGGAGGTCATGAAACCTCTTCCTGCACTGCAGCCAGGTTCTGCTGCACATAGAAATTGTGTTTACCTCTTGGGCCACTTGCAGCCACACAGCTTTAGTCTGCTGGGGAGGCTTTTTCCTCCCTGAGGAAGGGAAGAGCACCGCCTTATTTGCTCTTGCTCCCTCCACCAGAGCTTGGAGGGCGGCTTCATCAAATCTTGGAGCACACTTTGGTCTACTGGTGGACATAATTGGCGATGAAAGTGCTCAGAACAATGAGCATAAAGTTTAAAGGCTGAAAAAGAAGCAGCATTGATGACAGCATCGGAGGCGACTTTCTGTATGAAAAGGCTCATTGGGCCAGGGGTTTCCACACGCTGGAAATCAAGTGCCCAATTAGGGCAAAATCGCACTTTTGTCCCACTTCACATTGGAGTCAGGATCCTGACACGACGACCACCTGACACGCCCCCAGCCCACCCCCAATGGCAAAATCGAGCCCATAGAATCTTACAGCAAAGAAGGCCATTCAGCTCATCGTGCCTGTGCTGGCTCATTGAAAGAGCTATCAATTAATCCCACTGCCCCACTCTTTCCCCATAGCCTAATAGGTTATAGGGTTGGAGGATGTTACGGAGATTGGCATAGGCGTGGCCATGAAGGAATTTAAACTTAAGGATGAGAATTCTAAATTAAGGGTTTTGAGGGACCGACAGCCAATGTGGGTCTGTAGAGTCACTGACCTCAGCCAGGGCGCAACGCTACAACGTAACTGGCTCAGTGAGGGGGCAAATCACCCAGAGAAAAAGAAAAGAAAGACTCGCATTTATATAGCTCCTTTCACAACCACCGGACGTCCCAAAGCATTTTACAGCCAATGAAGTACTTTTTGAAATTAAACAGAAAATGCTGGAAATACTCAGCAGGTCAGGCAGCATCTGTGGAGAGAGAAACAGAGTTAACGTTTCAGGTCGATGACCCTTCGTCAGAACTGGAAAATGTTGTGTCGGTACCTTTCTACCTAGACACAATTTAGGACTCAGAACTCAGAGATTCAAACATGAAGTGCTTTATTCAGGAAGGAAAGGAAGTTCTGGCAAGTTCCGAACAAAGAGAGCTAAACTTAACCAAGAGAACACCCAACCATTTATCTGCTGTGACAGCGCCACCACAGGTGGGAGGAGAACACACAATACATAACATATTCCTCCCCTCTTAAATGAAAGGTCCACATTATTCCTCAACAGGTAAGTTACTTTCAATGCACTCAACTAACCAAGGGTAGAGGTAGGCTGCCTCAAACCCTGACTTTACCCTGGGGTTTATTCTGCCCCAGTCTTGTGGGTAAGTCACTAAGCCTACAGATCCAAGCATCTTGGAGGCCGCCGCTCTCTGACAGGATACCGGCGGTCATCGCTGGCTTCCACAGCAGTAGGCATTGACACAGGCCTGGATGGAGAAGGTGCCTGTGTCAGTCGAAAGTCAGGAGTTTGCACAGGTGGAACAGTCTCTATGACTTCCTGTGTTGGAGAAGAGCACTGTGGCAAAGGATGCTGGTTTGCGGTATCATCCGTAAACAGTTCAGGCCAACCAGCCGTTGGAGCCTCTGTGGCTGTCTCTGCTCCTAGCAACAGTTGATCTGTGCGTCTTCTCCAGACGACGTCCTCAGCAGTCTCAACCGTGTAAGACACAGGGCCTGTCTGCGCAATCACCGTAGCAGGAACCCATTTCGGTCCAGTGTTGTAGTTTCGAGCTAGGACGTGCTCTCCAGGGTGAAACAGTCTCTCCTTGGCTCTTTTCTCTCTCTTTTCAACTTGAGCTTGTTGTTGACAATGGACAACCTGTTCTGCCCTTGGAGGTTTGAGTAAGTCAAAACTTGTCCGCAACTGCGAAGCGGGGGAAGTTTTGGTTGTGGCATGCGGCTCGTTCCTGTAGGACAACAGGAAGCTGTTCAGACGTTGGTGGATGGAGCCCTGACCTTGCGATGCCTTCAAGGCGTGCTTCAAAGTTTGCACGAACCTTTCTGCCAGGCCGTTAGTAGAGGGATGATAGGGCGCAGACCTGATGTGTTGGACACCATTCACATGCAGGAAGGTTGCAAACTCCTGTGATACAAATTGTGGACCGTTGTCACTTACGAGTTGTTCCGGTGAGCCATAACGGCTGAACATCTCACCAAGTTTCTCAATTGTTTTCTCTGCCGTGGTAGACCTCATCACAGCGACCTCCAGCCACTTGCTACGAGCGTCCACAACCACCATAAACATCTTCTCTTCGAAAGGACCGGCGAAGTCCACATGTACTCGCTGCCACACTTCTGCAGGCCAATCCCAGGGGTGTAGGGTTGACATGGGGAACGTGTTTTGGCTTTCTCCTCAATATTTCCATCAAGACCTGGCCACCAGAAGTAGCTTCTTGCCATTTCCTTCATCCGAACCATCCCACTGTGGCCTGTATGAAGTTGTTGCAGTATAGGTTCCCTCAGAGGTGGCAGAATGATGACACGGCGTCCCCAAAGAAGACATCCTGCCTGGACGGAGAGCTCATTTCTTTTTGAAACGTAAGGTTTCACACTAGGAGAATTTCCTATAGCTCTCCCTTGAATGACATTGTCCATTACCTCAGACAGGACTGGATCGTTGCGGGTGTACCTTTGCACCTGAACTGCCATGACAGGTGCTCCCTCCACTTATCTAAAGTAGAAGATGTCTATCTGACGAGGCTCTGGGGGAGTAACAGGCAAGGGTAGCCTCGAGAGACCGTCTGCGTTGCCGTGCAAGTCTGATTTGCGATATTTGATGTCGTATGTGTGTCCTGACAACAGTAAAGCCCACCTTTGCATCCTGCTTGCAGCAAGAGACGGAATTCCGGTGTGGGGCCTGAAGATTGAAGTCAATGGACGGTGGTCCGGCAGGAGTGTGAACCTTCTCCCAAACAGGTACTGATGAAATTTTCAAATTCCAAAAACGATTCCCAAGGCCTCGCGCTCAATCTGTGCATAGTTACTCTCGGCCTTGTTCAAGGTGCGTGATGCGAAGGCGATAGGTTTCTCTTCACCAGAAGGCATGATGTGGGATATGACTGCTCCCACACCATATGGTGACGCATCACATGCTAGCTGCACGGGTAGCTTTGGGTCAAAGTGTGTCAGGACCTCCGATTTCAGCAATGCTTTCTTTGCTTGGGCGAAAGCTTCGTTGCACAGTTCAGTCCATTTCCATGTTTTGCCTTGACATAGCAACTGATATAACGGCTTCAGCAATGTTGCTAAGTCTGGAATAAACTTCCCATAGTAGTTAAGTAGCCCCAGAAATGAACGTAACTGGCTCACATTCTGGGGTGCTGGGGCCTCCACGATCGCCTTGACCTTTGACAGCGCCTTATGCAGGCCAGTAGCGTCAAGCACATGCCCCAGGTACTCAACTGAAGACTGAAAGAATTCACATTTGTCCTTGCGAACTCTGAGTCCATACTCTTTCAGTCGTTGTAGTGTCGCATCCAAGTTCAGAAGATGATCCTCCTCATTTGTCCCAGTGACAAGGATGTCGTCCAGGTAGCACTGGACTCCTGGCAGTCCACTCAAAATCTGATCCATTGCCCTTTGGAATAGAGCAGAGGCCGACGTAATTCCAAACGGAAGGCGGCAGTACCTGTATAGCCCCTTGTGTGTCACAATTGTCAGCAGCTCCTTTGATTTGTCATCGACATGCATTTGTAGATAAGCCTGGCATAAGTCTATTTTGCTGAACTTTTGCCCTCCAGCCAGGCCCGTAAAAAGATCATCAATGAGGGGAAGAGTGTACTGTTCCGCAGACAGCACCGGGTTAATAGTCACTTTAAAATCCCCGCAGATTCGAACAGATCCATCCTTTTTCAGGACAGGGACAATGGGTGTGGCCCATTTGCTCACGCTCACAGGCTCCAGGACTCCATTCTCGACTATGGCCTCCAAGTTAGCCTCAACTTTTGGCCTAATTGCATAGGGTACAGGTCGGGCTTTGTGAAACTTCGGCTTGCTGTCAGGTTTAATGTCCAGTCTCACGCTGATCTTTTTCATGCTCCCAAGTTCCCCATTGAAGAGTTCTGCATGTTTGTTTAACACTGCAGTCAGAGCTGACTCCCCTTTTGATATCATGCGGACTGCAGGCCAGTCCAGCGTGATTTTCTCTAGCCACGCACGTCCCAGTAGCAATGGGTAATTTCCGCGCACCTTTAAGCTCAGACGACACCTTGTGAACTCTCCCTGTTGAACTCAACTGGTGAGCCTCCTTTTCCGCCATCTCCATGGAGACACTAACTTCAATGGCCTTTTCAAGAATAAGGTTGTCCTCAGTAAGAAGGCACTTCTGTGTGGCTGCATTTTGCAGACCACACACGAGTCTGTCTCTAATGGTGTCATTCAGCACCTCCTTGAACTGGCAGTGTTCCGACAACCTTTTTAAAGTAGCAATAAACATCGTCACTGATTCCCCCTCCTCTTGATTCCGTTTGTGAAATCTAAATCTCTCAGCAATAACCAGAGGTTTTGGTGAAAAATGTGCTCCAAGAATTTCCACTAGTTGCTTATATGTTTTAGTTCCTGGCTTATCTGGCTGCACGAGGCTGCGAAGTAAATTGAATGTCTTCGGCCCCATTACACTCAAAAAGGTAGGCACGACCTTTTCGTTTGCCACCGCATTCGCCAATACAAAATAGTCAAAACGTTCCATATATGCGTTCCATTGCTCCACATTTTCATCAAAATCACCGATGTTTCCTAATATAGTAGCTATCTCACGTTTCAAATTAAAATTTCTGTTTACTCACTGCCGTAACGTTAATGTGATGCTGCAATCTCTGTTCCGAGTGTTTTGTAATCGAAAACAAGAAAGTTCCCACAACGCAGATTCATCCGATCCTCGTCGTCACTTGTTGTGTTGGCACCTTTCTACCTAGACACAATTTAGGACTCAGAACTCAGAGATTCAAACATGAAGTGCTTTATTCAGGAAGGAAAGGAAGTTCTGGCAAGTTCCGAACAAAGAGAGCTAAACTTAACCAAGAGAACACCCAATCATTTATCTGCTGTGACAGCGCCACCACAGGTGGGAGGAGAACACACAATACATAACAGAAAAAGTTAGAGATGTAACAGATTTTTAAGCAAGTGCAGGGACAGGGAAAGGGGGGAGGGGAGGAAAGAACAAAAGGGAAGGTCTGTAATAGGAGGGCAAACACGAGAAGGGAAACAGAAAGTAATGAAAATGAACAAGGTAAAAGAGACAAACGGAAATCCTGTTTTGAAGTCTAGTCACTGTTGTAATGTAGGAAAATGGCAGCCAATTTGCGCACAGCAAGCTCCCACAAACAGCCATCTGATAATGACCAGATAATCTGTTTTTGTTATGTTGATTGAGGTATAAATATTGGCCAGGATACCGGAGATAACTCCCCTGCTCTTCTTCGAAATACTACCATGGGATCTTATACAGCCACGTGAGAGAGCAGATGGGGCCTCGGTTTAATGTCTCATCCGAAAGACAGCACTCCAGTGCAGTACTGAGGGAGTGCTGCACTGTTGGAGTGTCAGCCTAGATTATTGTGCCCAAGTCTCTGGAGTGGGACTTGAACCCACAACCTTCTGACTCAGAGGCAAGGGTGCTACCAACTGAGCCACAGCTGACACAGAGAGGGACAAATCACCCAGAGAGAGAAAATCAGTGGAGATTAAAATAGAAAGAACACATGATATTTTGTTAATGGTATCTATGCATTTCCCCCTCTCGGACATCTGCTCCTACCTGTTTTCATTTGCAGGATATTGCTCCCTCCTAGGCAGTGCTGGGTCACTCTGCCTGACAGCCGGCATTGTGACCTTTGAAGTACAGTTTTTCAGTGTCGGAGCAGGTATGAGGATCAGCTGGTCACCAGGTGGACTGAACACCGCCAGAGCTCTTCTCTCCATGCTGGAGTCCAGAGCCAAGGACACCCCACCTTGCTCACCAACAGGCTTCCTGCGTTCACTTCTTGCTTTTCTTCTCTTTCTCTGCGCTGGTCTGGCCTCTTCGCCAGTTGCTCTGGCCTGCCCAGCAGCACATTTGGAATCACTGCCTGGCACTTTTGAGGACTTGACAGAGGCTTTTCGCAGTTGCCTCAGCAACATGCTTTTACCTGTACAGTCACTGCATCTGATAGAAAAAATAAAAGAATCTCAGGCATGAATGACATTAAAATCATATGCAGTGGACTCATAATTCTGCAATATATCTTCTCCCGATTTCCCAGTATGTGCAGTCAAGGCACCCCACTGGTAGCGCATATTCATACATCAGGCCCCAATATTGCCCTCTGTGCAAGTTGAACATATCCCTTAAACTTCAGTGATATATATTTCAGTTTCAGGAAGAAAATTATTATTTAACACCCTAGCAGGGTGGCATGAAACATCACTGTGCTGTAGCTCACAGGGATATCACAGCCAATCTGTGCCACGTCATGTGATCTTAGTCCCACAGATAAATATGAACAGATCACAATTTATTCATACCACACCAGTCAACGTACTTCAAACAAGTTCCTTCAGCCACTTCACCTCTAGTTTGATGGGACTAAAACTGAGTTGTGTGAGCTCAAATCCCAAATATACACTCAAATAGCACGATTCTCATTCTGACACTAAATGATTAACCTTTCTTACCCTGAGTTGCTCTGTGGCTCCTTCTTTTGTTCTTGGTCACTGTTCTGGGCTGACATATTGTCGTGGCTGTCCTCCTCAAAGGATGATTCAGTAGAGCTGTGTAAAGTAACAGGCACAAGAACTACAATTGGAGATAAGGATTCACTCTCATACCCACTGCCAGCTGGTGACGATCCCTGGCAGCAGCATGATCTTGGGAAATGACTAAACATGCAGGCACGGTGATCAGAGCTTATGAACCCAGTAAATCCGACAGGAACCTGACAGGACACAGTTAGATTCACAGCTCCTGAAATTGCACACTGAGGGGATGAAGTGACGGCTGCAGCTGGCTAAGCTTTCTTTGGTTTGTGTTTGATAGATGGGTGGTTCTGCAATCCAGCGCTCCCAGTGCAGAGAGTACTCACAGGGAACGTAGTTCAGGGAAACACAAGCCTGCAAATTCTGCTCCCCTTTGGGAGTGCTGGATCATGGATAACCCATTATTATTTCAGTAACAATGTGGACCATTTTCTCAATGCTGCTGAGCCATGAGGGGGAACAATGCTTGTTAACTGCTTAAGTAGGCTTAGGTCTCACATATCTGTCACATCACATAATCATCACACATCTGTCACAGCACGCCTTCCTCACACACATCATCACAGCATCGTCACACATGTGTCGCGTCACACATCTGCCACATCACACCGTCATCACACATCTGCCATGAACAAGCATTCCAGCCACATACTATTTTTACAGGTGGGCACTGGGCAGAAGTCAAGTCTTATATTGCAGTGTTTAGAATTCATAGAGTGTGCAGCCCATCTACACAGGAACCTTTCTGCAGCGGGAACCAATACAACAAACCTGTTACTTAGCATCGACTGAATACTTATAAACACGTTTACAACATGTCACCTAGGATTACCTTTCATTTTGCAGACATGTGAGCTTCTCCTTTCGGTCTATGCAGCCTGTTTGTGATGTGCTTCTTTCCTGCTTCCAGTTCCGTAGGTCAATGAAAACAGTTTTAGGTTCAGAAGCCTTTTTCATTGTCAGGTTTTCTCCCATCCCCCAGGTACAGGTGTCTGCTTCAGGACTAAGAGCATGAAATGAGGAAAAAGAAAAGGTTAATAAGGCTATCGTTTAACAAAAAGATATACCGCGAGATAATGAATACATCTCCTATGCAGTGGATCAGAGATAATGGCCAGGAATTTCCTTGGTATTGCTCCTGCTCCATCATCATAACTAAGAGCGAAATTCCGTTTCCGGCACACTTCTGGTTTCTCAGAGAAATGATTAAGTGCTCTATAAATACAATCTGTCTTTCAGAACATCACGAATGAAAAGATTCCATGGCACTTTTCAAAGAGGAGAAGGGAGTTCTCTCGGTGTCCTGGCCAACATTCCTCCCTCAACCAACAATACCAAAAACAGATTGTCATTTTTCTCATTTGCTGTTTGTGAGAGCTTGCTGTGTGCAAATCGGTTGCTGTGTTTGCCTACAAAACTACTCTGAACTTCAAAACTAATTAATTGACAGTAAGGCGCTTTGAGATATCCTGAAAACGTGGTAAGGCAGTATATAAACACAAGTTCTTTAGTTACATATCTTAATCACTGAATGAGGTATACATATTGTTAGGCATGAACTTAATCCATTCATTTTTAATATTTAGATTATCCGAATACTCTAATGACCATCAAGTGTTTTGTTTCTAATTCCCGTTCTCTGATTTTAAATTAAAAGCACATTTGCTGAAACAATATTTTGAATAAATGGAACAAGCACAGTATTAAACACTAGCTTGTTTTATACCTCAGGAAATATTTGAGACCATCGGTACTGCCTCCGTCAAGCCTGGTCCACCTCTCCCTGTCGGCCTGGTGCTCTCCATTACACACTGGCGTTTGGTTATTCAACGTGACAGCTCCTCCTGACTGCTTGACACACAGTAAGGTGAGCTGTTCCATAAGGCTCTGCTCACTATTAACACGAGAAGGTACTGCATAGTAAAGTAAGAATACTCACAGTGAAATCTGCTCTTCCACTATGTGCAAATCTGTATTTCCTTTGACACAATAAAACAAGCAGTTGTTGTAAAAAGGATAGGTAAAGTGTGACTGAAGCAGTATAGCACACAGCCCCATTAGTGTACAGTTCTTTACAGCTTAGAGCTGAGGGTTGCTCTGTATTCTTAGTAGAAACCAAGTATGTGCAGTTACCCAGGAAATGTTCTCATCGATTTACCCTCTGTAAAGTTACAATGGAAGTCATAATGCTTGTTCTAGAACTAAAATAAATCATCCATCTTTAACATGCAGCTAGCCAACCCTATCTAAATGTCTGGGATGAAGGTATGTTACGGGGGTGTAACGGAAGCATTAGCCTGTACCTGATTCAGCTGATCCCTGAACTGGGACTACCCGGCACTCACACTGTGTGCTTAAAGTAGAAATGTTCCACTCCTCACCTTAATCACCAGGAAAATCAAAATATAAACCCCAACTTATGTTAAATTCACCCAACTACTGCTGCCTCCACAAGGCTGCTTCTCAAGCGCAGTCTTGCCGCTGACCACAGTCCCTATGTGAGAGTGGCTGATTTGGAGGCTCCTGGGAGATTGCCCAAAGCAAGCACATGGTGAACTGCTGGAAAAAAAATTCTACCTTTAAAACTGTTTCTTCGCAATTGTTCTTAGGCTATAATACACTGACATATATTGCGTTCATCACATACAGGGCAGGTGGAACACTGTGCTACTGAATGGCTGGGCTATCACACCACTCCAGGGGCTGGCAGTGGTGGTACAGGTGCACTGATGTGCATGCCCACTGTGTCAGTGTCTGCTGGGTTTCTGTCCAGCCATCAAAGCTTTGGGGTTTCCCTGTTCAGGTGACGTGCAGCTTGGTGTCTGAGCTATGTGGGAGTGCTATTCTCTCCAACACTCTATGATGGATTGTCCCTTCCTATTGTTGGCTTATTTTGGCAGTGTTACTGAGTGCAGTCACAAACCAAATCGTCTCACAGCGAAGAAACAGGATGGTGAATATCCAGATATTTCTGAGCTCCTAGCTGGAGGAAGCTACATTGTAATGAGTGTCCCAAACAGCCCAGCTTCCTGCTGTAGGGAGAACTGTGGCACTCTTCGATCATGGTGAGGAGGATCTGTGGGGAGACCCCTTCGCCAACCCCTAGACTGTCCCATTCTCATGAGGGCAGCTTGGACAATCTCGTCCCATGGTTGAAGGAAGACTGTAGTGGTGAACAGATTGTCAGAGGCAATGGGGAGAGAGCAAATCCAAATAGACTGTAAATAAGTGAATGAGAATGCTATTGCGATAGCAAAATACTGCAGATGTTGGAAATCCGAAATAACAACAGAAAATGCTGGAAAAACTCAGCAGGTCAGGCAACATCCATGGAGAGAAATTTGAGTTGACTTTTCGGGTCGGACCCTTCTTCAAAACTGGAAAGAAAAGAAAATAGATCGAAGGCAGGGCTGCGATCGGACAAAAGAAGTGAAAGAGACAAAAGCAGTAGAAGAGACAATAAAAGGTGTTCGAAGCCAGACGAGATGGTAATAGGCTGAGAACCCCCACCAGGATGGCCTGAGGAAGCTCCACTTCTTCCTTGAATAGAGGCCCGACCAGTCCCCATCCACCACCACCCTCCTCCGCCTGGCTGAACTTGTTCTCACATTGAACAACTTCTCCTTTAACTCCACTCATTTCCTCCAAATCAAAGGTGTTGCCATGGGTACTCGCATGGGTCCTAGCTATGCCTGCCTTTTCGTGGGCTATGTGGAACAATCTTTGTTCCAGTCCTACTCGGGTCCCCTCCCTCACCTCTTTTTCTGATACATTGATGACTGTATCGGTGCCGTTTCCTGCTATCGCCCCGAACTAGACAATTTCATTCACTTTGCCTCCAATTTCCACCCTTCCCTCACCTTCACATGGTCCATCTCTGACTCTTCCCTTCCCTTCCTCGACTTCTCCGTCTCCATCTCTGGGGATAGGTTATCGACCAATATTCACTACAAGCCCACTGACTCCCACAGCTACCTGGACTACACTTCCTCCCACCCCGCCTCCTGTAAGGACTCTATTCCATTCTCCCAGTTTCTCCGTCTCCGCTGCATCTGCTCCGACAATGCCACCTTCCACACCAGTGCTTCAGGCATGTCCTCCTTTTTCCACAACCGAGGATTCCCCTCTACCGTGGTTGACACTGCCCTCGACCGTGTCAGTTCTATCTCCCGCACTTCTGCCCCTCCTTCCTGGGACCACGGTAGGGTTCCCCTTGTCCTCACCTTTCACCCCACCAGCCTCCACATTCAACGGATCATCCTCCGGCATTTCCGCTACCTCCAAAGTGATCCCACCACCAAACGTATCTTCCCCTCCCCTCCCCTTTCAGCATTCCGTAGGGACCGCTCCCTCCGAGACACCCTAGTCCACTCCTCTATCACCCCAAACAGCCCTTCCCCTTCACCTGGCACCTTCCCGTGCAAGCGGAGGAGATGTAACACCTGCCCCTATACCTCCCCCCTTCCCACTGTCCAGGGCCCCAAACACCCCTTCCAGGTGAAACAGCGATTTACTTGTACTTCTCGCAATCTAGTATACTGTATTCGCTGCTCACGATGCGGTCTCCTCTACATTGGGGAGACCAAACGCAGATTGGGTGACCGCTTTGCGGAACACCTCCGTTTGGTCCGTAAGGGTGACCCCGAGCTTCCGGTCGCCTGTCATTTTAATTCACCGCTCCATTCCCACTCGGACCTCACCGTCCTTGGCCTCTTGTATTGTTCCACGGAAGCTCAACGTAAACTCGAGGAACAGCACCTCATCTTCCGATTAGGCACTTTGCAGCCTTCCGGACTCAATATCGAGTTCAACAATTTCAGATCATAACCTCAGCCCCCATTAATTTTTTACCTGTAATTTTTCCACTCCTTTCCCCCCCTCCCTTTCCTTTTGTTTCACTCTCCCACCTGGCAGCTATCTCTTGCCCTGCCAGTACACTTCACACCTAATCTCAGCCTATTACCATCTCGTCTGGCTTCGAACACCTTTTATTGTCTCTTCTACTCCTTTTGTCTCTTTCACTTCTTTTGTCCGATCGCAGCCCTGCCTTCGATCTATTTTCTTTTCTTTCCAGTTTTGAAGAAGGGTCCGGCCCGAAACGTCAACTCAAATTTCTCTCCATGGATGTTGCCTGACCTGCTGAGTTTTTCCAGCATTTTCTGTTGTTGTAATGAGAATGCTATCTCTGCTTACCTGAAGCAGACCAAGTGCTATTCATGATGTCCTCTAAATCAGTACTGCGGTCTTTCACCTGTTGCAGGCTCTGTAGGATCCCATCCAGGTCTACTTGGTCTATACACTACAAACAAGTTCAACAGCAACTGGAGATCAGCTTGTCAGGTCGCACAAAATATTATCTGAGATTTAAAATTAAACGAGAACATCTGTTTAAAGAATACAGTCTGAGGGCAGTGTTCAGAGGCCGAGGACACACATTAGGGAGATCAAAACCTTACTCTTTGTCTTCTGAGAATGAGATTGGTGCCAGGGCTGGAGCAGAGAACATCACTTCAGACTTCACCAAGCGCTGTTGGTGGAGGTGAAGATATCAGCTGAATGTCAGTCAGAGAGCTGGATGTCGGATAGCACCAGTTCAGCAGATAAACCTAAAGGGCAAGCTCATTGTTGACCAATACTGGAGGAAGCTGTGTGGGATCTGAAGTGCCCGGACTCCTTCTACATAAGAACGTAATAATTAGGAGCAGGAGTAGGCCATACTGCCCTCGAGCTTGCTCCGCCATTCAATAAGATCGTGGCTGATCTTTGACCTCAACTCCACTTTCCTGCCCTATCCCCATATCCCTTAATTCCCCATGAGTCCAAAAATCTATCTATCTCAGCCTTGCAAATACTCAACGACTGAGCATCCACAGCCCTCTGGGATAGAGAATTCCAAAGATTCACAACCCTCTGAGTGAAGAAATTCCTCCTTATCTCAGTCTTAAAAGGCTGGTCCCTTATCCTGAGATTATGCCCCCTAGTTCTAGACTCTCCAACCAGGGGAAACAATCTCGCAGCATCTACCCTGGCAATCCCCCTCAGAATCTTTTATGTTTCAATGAGATCACCTCTCATTCTTCTAAACTCCAGAGAGTATAGGCCCAATCTACTCAATCTCTCATTATAGGACAACCCTCTCATCCCAGGGATCAATCTAATGAACCTTCATTGCACCATCTCTAAGGCAAGTATATCCTTCCATAAAACTGTGCACAGTACTCTAGGTGTGGTCTCACCAAAGCCCTGTACAATTGTAGCAAGACTTCCTTATTCTTGTACTCCAACCCTCTAAACAATAAAGGCCAACATGCCATTTGCCTTCCTAATTGCTTGCTGTACCTGCATGCTAACTCTCTGTGTTTCTTGTACTAGGACACCCAAATCTCTCTGAACACCAACATTTAATAGTTTCTCACCATTTAAAAAATATTCTGTATTTCTACTCTTCCTACCAAAGTGAATAACCTCACATTTCCCCACATTATACTCCATCTGCCACCTTATTGCTCACTCACTTAATCTGTCTATATCCCTTTGCAGGCTCTTTGTGTCATCCTCACATCTTACTTTTCCACCTAGCTTTGTATTGTCAGCAAACTTGGAACATTGCACTCGGTCCCTTCATCGAAGTCATTAATATAGATTGTAAATAGCTGAGGCCCAAGCACTGATCCTTGTGGCACCCCACTAGTTACAGCCTGCGAATCTGAAAATGACCCGTTTATCCCTACTCTCTGTTTTCTGTTTGTTAACCAATCCTTTATCCATGCTAATACCTTACCCCCAACCCCATGAGCCCTTATTTTGCTTAACAACCTTTTATGTGGCACCTTATCGAATGTCTTTTGGAAATCCAAATATACTACATCCACTGGTTCCCCTTTATCTACCTTGCTAGTTACATCCTCAAAAAACTCTAATAAATTTGTCAAACACGATTTACCTTTCATAAAACCATGTTGACTCTGCCTAATCATATTATGATTTTCTAAGTGCCCTGTTACCACTTCCTTAATAATGGATTCCAGCATTTTCCCCGACAACTGATGTCAGGCTAACTGGCCTGTAGTTCCCTGTTTTCTCTCTCCCTCCTTTTTAGAATCTCTCCTCTCTGGCCATTTGAGCCGACACACTGCTCAGAAAATGCATCCTTAAAGGGACGTTACTGAGAATGATTCATGCCGCCTCTTAATTCATACCTAGCATGTATGTTCAAAAAACGCAAAAAGGCACTCTTTTCTATCTAGTCAGGATCTCACCCAGAGGTGAAAGGGTAGTAAGTACCCTGTACCAATCAGTTAGATGAAACCTTCAGTCCCTCTGAGTTTAATTTGTTCCAGGTGCCAAAAGTCAGTATTCTAACTCCACACCACACTTCCCTCTCCGGGAACATCTTAAGGAAGCACTTGTGTCTTTAGCAGAAGAGGAGAATGTTTACCAGCTCACCTCTAAAGAGAGTATAGTGTGCCGTCCAGCACATGTTGACTCCCCTCTGCTTAGCCCTTCCCTTGACACTTGTTTACATTCCTTGTTCATTGAGTGCCTTTCGGTAGATGTTGCCTTGTCCAGGACAGTCTCTAGGGTGCTTTCTGGGATATTCGGCTTGAAGTCCTTTGCAGTTGTTAATTCTGAAAGTCCAGCTGTTGCTGTGGTTGGGATACACCAGTAATCTAAATTCCCATCTTCACTGGCTTGGCACCTTAGGCTTTTCCGTTCCTTAGTGCTAATAACTTTTTGTGTTATGGATGAATGTGGGTCTCCTCTACCGCTATTTGCTAGATCCACAGGGTGCTCCTTTTTACCAGGCCTGGATTCTGTTTCTAGGTCCTGTGAGTTCTCACTCTCACCAGTGATAAAACCTTCTAGTAGTCCCAGTGATTCAACACTGTCAGCACTTAAAGGGCCAGCTTCACTCTCTGTACATTTATCAGTGGTCTTTGATGTTTTCAAGTGTCTGTAATTCTCACCCTTAAAGTCCTCGTGAGGGTCAAACGGTCTTTGCCTGTACTCTTGTGCCCAAGCCTCACGTGGGCATCTTGCAGATTCCAGCATTTCCTGTGGACATTCAGAAACCATTGACACCAAGATGGGCATTTAACGTTCGAGAGCTAAGACTTCAATGAGAGAGGTAGAGAAAAACATTTTAAAACAATCGATAGGATGGGAAGCCTCACTATGTATGAACACGGGCCAGAGATAGAGCTACAACATGGTCGCCACAATTCTGCATCCTGTGCTCATGTCTAGCAGGCTCTGCACCAACACAGGAACCTTGCACTTTTTGTCCTATCTATAAAGTGTAGTGCGTCAGATGTTCTTTCATTCAAAAGATTCTGCAATTCCTCTCCCATGCTACCTTGCACCCTACAGAATGGCTTATGCCTGATTTATTTAAGCTTGAAAAGTTCAGCTTATCCCAACTTCTTTGTGTTATTCATCGAGGCAGTGCACAGCACTGACATTGTGCTTGACTGTAGAAGGGGTGGAGTTGATCTATTACAAAGTTAGGCCAAGTGATGCGAGAACAACCGGGAGCACCGATACACACTGTCATGGAGAGGGGATAGGTGGGTCTGACGCTCACTTGCTCAGCTCTCAATGCTGCAGCTGCACAGGGCTGAGCAGAGCACAGGCCTTTGCCAAAGAGTCATCACTGGACTGCATTCGTACCGCCTGTAGCGGCAGCTCGTGCACATAGTGATGTCCGGCAGCCTCAGTGGTGCATTCATTTTAACCAATAAAGTAACTGACTTGTAACAGGTTTAGGTTGTTGTGTTGCTTTACTGACTCAAATACAAAGATGATCAGCCCAATGCACTTCCACACGCAGACTCCAGCGTGCATACTTCAACGCGCAGGCTATAACATGTACACTTCAATGCGCAGACTATGACATGTATACTTCAACACGCAGACTATAACATGTATACTTCAACGTGCAGACCATGACATGTACACTTCAATGCGCAGGCTATAACATGTATACTTCAATGCGCAGACTATAACAAGTATACTTCAATGCACAGACTATAACATGTATACTTCAACACGCAGACTATAACATGTATACTTTAACGCGCAGACTATGACATGTATACTTCAACACGCAGACTATAACATGTATACTTCAACGCGCAGACTATAACATGTATACTTCAACACGCAGACTATAACATGTATACTTCAACGCGCAGACTATAACATGTATACTTCAACGTGCAGACTATAACATGTATAGTTCAAAACGCAGGCTATAGCATGTATACTTCAACACGTAGACTATAACATGTATACTTCAACGCGCAGGCTATAACATGTATACTGCAACGTGCAGACTATAACATGTATACTTCAACGCGCAGGCTATAACATTTATACTTCAACACGCAAGCTATAACATGTATACTTCAATGCGCAGACTATAACATGTATACTTCAACACACAGACTATAACATGTATACTTTAACATGCAGACTATAACATGTATACTTCAACGCTCAGGCTATAACATGTACACTGCAACGTGCAGACTATAACATGTATACTTCAACGTGCAGACTATAACATGTATACTTCAACGCGCAGACTATAACATGTATACTTCAACGCGCAGGCTATAACATGTATACTTCAACATGCAAGCTATAACATGTATACTTCAACGCACAGACTATAACATGTATACTTCAACACGCAGACTATAACATGTATACTTCAACACGCAGACTATAACGTATACTTCAACGCGCAGACTATAACATGTATACTTCAACGTGCAGACTATAACATGTATACTTCAACACGCAGACTATAACATGTATACTTCAACGCGCAGACTATAACATGTATACTTCAACACGCAGACTATAACATATATACTTCAACGCGCAGACTATAACATGTATACTTCAACGCGCAGACTATAACATGTATACTTCAACGCGCAGACTATAACATGTATACTTCAACACGCAGACTATAACATGTATACTTCAACGTGCAGACTATAACATGTATACTTCAACACGCAGACTATAACATGTATACTTCAACACGCAGACTATAACATGTATACTTCAACACGCAGACTATAACATGTATACTTCAACACGCAGACTATAACATGTATACTTCAACGCGCAGACTATAACACGTATACTTCAACGCACAGACTATAACATGTATACTTCAACACGCAGACTATAACATGTATACTTCAAATCAATGCAGTGTCGGCCGAGCTGGAGTGTTGTGAAACTGACGTTCTATCGCCAAGCACAGGCAGTCTCATACAATGTTCCTGCAAGGATGTTAAAGGAATGGTATACGTGATGAACAGTTGGATTTTACCTCAAGAACTGGGTCGTCGAGGGCTAAGTCCCTCAGATCCTCCGGCAGATATGAAATTAGCCCTGTGGTGCCACGCTGGAAAATAGCAACTTCACCATCTTCTGAACCCGACTGTGCAAACAAAATAAAGAACATGAGGACTTGGATCAGAGCGCAGTAAGGAGTACTGAGGGGTACGGTAGCATAGTGGTTAGGTTACTGGACTAATAATCCACCACAGCAGCTGGGGAATTTAAATTCAGTTAAGTAAATAAATCTGGAATAAAAAGCAAGTATCAGTAATGGTGACCATGAAATTATCGGATTATCGTAAAAACCCATCTGGTTCACTAATGTCCTTTAGGGAAGGAAATCTGCCGTCCTTACCTGGTCTGGCCTATATGTGACTCCAGACCCACAGCAATGTCCTCTGCCTAGCAAGTTACTCAGTTGTACAAAAATCGCTTCAAAAAATAACCCAGCATCAACCTAGGCACTGGCTTCGGACACAACAACGGCACACCCAGCCCAGTCAACTCTGCAAAGTCCTCCTCACCAACATCTGGGGACTTGTGCCAAAATTGGGAGAGCTGTCCCACAGACTAGTCAAGCAACAGCCTGAGATAGTCATACTCACAGAATCATACCTTTCAGCCAGTGTCCCAGACTCCTCCATCAAAATCCCTGGGTATGTCCTATCCCAGCACGACAGACCCACCAGAGGTGGTAGTACAGTGGTATACAGTCGGGTGGGAGTGGCCCAGGGAGTCCCCAAGATTGACTCCGGACCCCATTAAATCACATGGCTTCAGGTCAAGCATGGGCAAGGAAACCTGATTACCACCTACCGCCCCTCCCTCAGCTGATGATTCAGTACTCCTCCATGTTGAACACCACCTGGAAGAAGCACTGATGGTAGTAAGAGTAAAGTCCGCGCCTCAATAATACACGGACTTCGGGAGAACAGTTTAACAGGTACTTTACTGAACAAGAGGCAGCTTGAAACTGAAACTACAGAAGCCTGCTAGGGCATTTTATACAGGGGTGGTCACTGCCGGTACTGCAGTCTAAGACCAGTTATTCCCTTAAAGGTACATACACAACAATTCCTCCCCTTTTAGATAAACAGTACATAACATTCATTTAACAACTAAATAATAACTAATTACAATTACAATTTTCTCAGTAATATATACATCAACTGGAATAGTCATTTATAAGTTCAGTCTTTGAGGAGGCTTCCTGATCCGGACTGGATAGCGCCTTTCTCGAGTATCCTGTTCTGGCGGTGGAGTCAATTCTGGCTCATTGTCATTGGTTGGTTCGTCAGTTTCCAATACCCCTGCTTCTGAGGTAGACGCAATCTGTACTTCGGGCTCATTACCAGGTGCACATGCTTGTGGTACAGGTTTGGCTTGTTCCTGTGACTCTAGAATCTGGTCAGCATGGCGTCTCACGATGCTCTCTCCAACGTCCACTGTGTACATTAGTGGTCCCTGCTGTGTGCATATCGTGCCTGGCTGCCATTTTTCTGTTCGGCAGTCGCGGGCCAAGACTGGTTGCCCTATCTTGAAGCTCCTGGTTGGCTTCTCATTTATGTGCTGGAACTGCTTATCCTCAACATCTCGTCTTATGTTTGGTTTGAGCAAATCCAAGCGACATCTTAGTCTCCGGTTGAAAAACAGTATGGCTGGAGTTTGGTTGGTTACTGCATGTGTCGCATTCCGGTAAGCAAACAGGAAGTTATCCACCTTGTGTTGCAGTGGTATGTCGTCATTATACATTGCCTTTATGGCCTTTTTAAAGGTCTGAACAAACCTCTCAGCCAATCCATTTGTGGCTGGATGATATGGGGCAGATGTGTAATGTTTCACCCCATTATTCTTCAGGAACCTCCAGATATCCTCAGACACAAACTGTGGGCCATTGTCGGAACAGATCTGTTCTGGCAACCCATTCCTGGCGAAGATGGTCTTTACGACTGCAATAGTTTTCTCCGTGGTGGTGGAGGACATTTTAATGACCTCTGGCCATTTCGAATGGGCGTCCACAGCGATTAGAAACATTGAGTCCATAAATGGACCAGCGAAATCAATGTGTACCCGTTGCCATGGAGATGAGGGCCACTCCCATGGATGTAGCGGGGCCTGTGGTGGAGCGTTTTGGACCTTCTGGCATCCTGTACATCTCTTGGTCATATCCTCGATTTCTTTATCGATTCCCGGCCACCACACAAATGCCCTGGCTAGGCTCTTCATTTTTACCCCTCCCAGATGACCCTCGTGAAGCTTATTGAGTACTCTATCTCTCAACTTGGGTGGAATTACCACTCGGGATCCACACATCAAGGTTCCCCGGCACACTGACAGCTGTTCCCTCCTTGGCGAGAATGCTGGCAACAGTGAGTCGCCATATGCTGGCCATCCCTTCACCGTCAAATCATAGAGCCGAGAGAGTGTCGGGTCATTTCGGGTTTCCTTCTCAATACTTGCGTTTGTAACAGGCAAACATTCGACTATGGTCGCATGGAATATCTCCACTGGGTCCACTGCAGGTGCTTCTTCCGCCGTAGGCAACGGTAGGCGCGACAGCCCATCAGCGTTTCCATGTTGTTTCGTACCTTTGTACTCTATGTCATGCTGATGTGCCCCTAGAAAAAGTGACCATCTTTGCAGCCATTGCGCCGTCATCACCGGAACACCCTTCTTTGGGTTAAAAATTGAGACCAGGGGTTGATGATCACAGTAGGGTGAATTTCTGCCCGTGCAGATAGTGATTGAACTTCTTCACCCCCCACACCAGGCTGAGGGCCTCCCTGTCAATCTGGGCATAGTTACGCTCGGCTGAGGTTAGCGAGCGCAATGCAAAGGCTATTGGCCTCTCTGAACCGTCACGGAATTTGTGTGACAGCACCGCTCCAATGCCGTAAGGTGACGCATCACATGCCAACCGAATCGGTAGTGTTGGGTTGTAGTGGGCCAATACTTCTTTTGAAGTGATTTGGCATTTACATTCCTGAAAGGCACGCTTACACTCATCACTCCATTTCCATGTTATACCAGTTTGAAGGAGGGCGTTCAGTGGGTGCAGAATTGTAGATAAATTCGGCAAGAACTTATGGTAGTAGTTCACCAACCCGAGGAACGACCTCAGTTGCGACACGTTTTCTGGTGCTGGAGCCTTGACTACAGCCTCAATCTTGTCCGGCGACTTATGGAACCCTTCCTCATCAATCATGTGGCCACAATACGAGATTTGTCTCCTGAAGAACTCGTATTTGGGATGGTTGGCTCGTAGTCCATATTCCTGCAATCTCGTGAGCACCTGTTCCAGGTTGGCAAGGTGTTCATTGTCATTTTCGCCCGTAACCAGGATGTCGTCCAAATAACACTGGGTCCCCGGGATCCCTTGCAGGACTTGTTCCATTGCCCTCTGCCACATAGCCGGGGCCGATGCTACACCAAATACCAGTCGATTGTACTGGTAAAGGCCTTTGTGAGTGTTTATCGTGAGGTATTTCCTAGATGCTTCTTCCACCTCCATTTGTAGATACGCTTGAGCCAGGTCAATCTTTGTAAAACGTTTCCCTCCAGATAGTGAGGCGAAAATATCTTCTATCCGCGGAAGCGGATACTGTACTGTGTGCAGGACTGGGTTCACAGTCACCTTGAAGTCCCCACAGATGCGAACCTTCCTTGGCTCCCCAGGCGTGCTGCTCAATGCTTTCTTCATTACAGGAACGATGGGTGTGGCCCACTCGCTCCAGTCCACCTTAGACAGCACCCCCGAACGCGCCAGACTCTCCAGTTCAGCTTCCACAGCTGGGCGTATCGCATATGGCACCGGTCTGGCCTTGAAAAATTTTGGGGTTGCGTTATCCTCAATCTTTATGGTTGCCTTTACTCCTTTTAGAGTCCCAAGTCCTTGTTGGAACACCTCTTCCACGTCAGATAGAATTTGTGACAGACGTCCAGGTGCGACATCATCATCTTTTTTGTCAGTCACAGTTAGTGCCAGAATGGAATGCCAATCCAATTGTAGTCTTCGGATCCATTCACGTCCCAATAATGGTGGTCCTCCATCTCGTAGTATATACATGTATAGTTTCTGTGTTTCCTTTCCGTTATATTCAACTGGCACCCTTATTTTTCCTCTGGGGTAGACCTTTTGCCCCGTGTGTGTCTTCAATACAATGGACGTGTCCTTTAAGGGTATGTGTGAGAATAGCTGCTCATAGTCTCGTCAATTCATGACAGTTAGGGTTGATCCTGCGTCCAATTCCATCTTCACTGGGGACCCTGCTATCATGAGGGTGACCCAAATGGTTCGGTGATCTTCTTTTACGATCACGTTGTGTAACTTTAAACAACTTAGTCGCCTGCTCCCGGAGTCCTTATCACTCTCCTGCTCTTCTGAACTACTATCTGTCAGTTTCTTTACTTTCCTGTACTGTTCCTTAGTAGTTCTTGTCGTGTTGGTCTTCTTTCCCGACCTGCAGACTCTTGCTATATGTCCCATTTTCCCGCATTGCCTGCATATTTTGTCTTTAAACCAGCAGTCCTTCTGCTCATGGGTTGTTCTGCCACAGCGATAGCACTTTTCGGCTCCATACGCCATTTCGTTAGCGCTGTATTCTTGTGGTTTCTGTTGTATTTCCGCAGCTCCCCGTGCTGCTGCTTCGTAGGATACTGCCATGCTGAAAGCCTGTTCTAGCGTCAGGTCCTTTTTTGAAAGTAGTCGTTTCTGGGTTCCTTCACTCTGGAGCCCGCAGACAAACTTATCCCGTAAGGTGTCTGCCAGTCCTGCTCCGAACTGGCAGTGCTTCGATAACTTGCGTAGTTCCGTAAGATAGTCAGCATTGCTCTCATCTTTGTGCTGGTTTCTTTTATGGAACTTGAATCTTTCTGCTATCAGCAGTGGTGTAGGGCTTAGGTGTTCCTGTAAGATATGAACAATCTCCTCAAAACTTTTCTCCATTGGTTTAGCTGGGGTAATTAAATTCCGCAATAGGCCGTACGTACTCGCACCCATCAGATTTAATAATACCGACGCCCTCTTTCCATCACCCACCTCATTTGCCTTGCAGTACACTTCAATTCTTTCCACATACGTGGTCCAGTCTTCTACCTTGTCGTCGAAAGCAGTGATACTGCCACTTTTCGGCATCTTGGGCGATTTAAAATGGCGCCCCCCCGCGCTTTTGCTTCTTCCCCAACGGAATAAAATGGCGCCACCCGCGCTTTTGCTTCTTCCCCAACGGGATAAAATGGCGCCTCCCGCGCTTTTGCTTCTTCCCCTTACTGCCACGCTGCTCCTAGCGTTCTACGGGGTAATGGCGACGACCCGCAGCTTCGGCGCGCCTCGCTTTCCTTCCCCCCCGTTTAGTTTCTCTCCGCTGTCCTGTTCTCGAGCACCGACCGCGCCCTGTGCGCTCCACCCTCTCTCTCTTGTTTTCTTTTCCCGGCGACGCTGCGCGGCCCGATTTGTAGAGCCGCTCGATCGAGCTTGAGCCCGCCGCAGTTCGGAAGGGTCAGCGCGCTACCTGCTACCAGCACGATTCGCTGGAACCACAGTCTCTCCCGCAATTCTCCAAACACCGGTGGATTCTTTGGGCGGTTGCCCTCGGTCGACGCCCGTTGCTCAGACTACGACCTTCCAGGACCTTCCCTTCAGGTGAGATCCCCGTGAGATGATGCCACACTGCAGGTGAGTTCGAACTTACTCGTCGCCACTGTAAAATCTGCGCCTCAATAATACACGGACTTCGGGAGAACAGTTTAACAGGTACTTTACTGAACAAGAGGCAGCTTGAAACTGAAACTACAGAAGCCTGCTAGGGCCTTTTATACAGGGGTGGTCACTGCCGGTACTGCAGTCTAAGACCAGTTATTCCCTTAAAGGTACATACACAACAGTAAGGGCAAAGAATATACTCTGGGCAGGGGACTTTCAATGTGTGGCTTGGCATTGTTCGACTGCTTTCTTCTTTTTTGTTTCATTGCTTTAAACGTCAGATTACACACACACTCAGTTGTAGTAATGCAGGATCAAGTCTTTATTGAAACCTCATACTATCCACAACCAGTATGAGTGCTGCTGAGACACACACTTCACAATACCAATGTGAGCACACGCTGCTTTTGAGACACACACTATCTGATTCCAGTGAGAGCTGCTAAAGTGTTCCTTTACATTTCTTATATTAATTTTCCCCTTTGATCACTACATTCCATACACACTGTCATGAATCTTATCATTCATGAAGAAATTACTCATGAAATAACACTGGGCGGCCATCTGGTGGCACCGTCCAAGGAGTATAAATACTCGGACGTGGGCCCAGCTTGCCCAGGATGTTTTTGTAACCAGGAACTAGTGATGTAACTAGAATCTCATGGTTGTGAAACAGTTGATTAAAGCCTTGTTTTATACTCAAATCAAGTGCTTAGTAGTTTTCTTACGTCACACATTATCAATAAATCATGGTACATAAAAGGATAATACAAATGCCAACAGAATAACAACATAAACTAAACCAGGCACTCAACTCTTCTAATTGCTGCAACAAAAATCTTGCCATCCACTTTATTACTATAATAACACACAGGTGATCAAATTGACACATTCGGATCTGGGTGAATGACTCTCACACCTTCTAGTATCTTCTTTCCTGTGAGGATATGCTTTGCTTTGAACTCTTCTTACCCAATTTACAACCAATGCTCAGCAGAAAGCTGTATTAACTTTTAACCCAGCATCTGCTGGTCTCACAGACTGTGCAGAAAGAATATTCAGGTAATACGGACTTTCACTCCCACAGGCAGCACCACGACTGACCGAGCTGGCCAAGTCCAAAAGGACATAGCTGCCAGACTGGGCCTGCGGCAGGTGATGAGAAAACCAACACAAGGGAAAAACCTACTTGACCTCATCCTCACCAATCTACCTATTGCAGATGCATCTGTCCATGACAGTATTTGTAGCAGTGACCACCACACTGTCCTTGTGGAGATGAAGTCCTGTCTTCACATTGAGGACACCCTTCATTGCGTTGTGTGGCACTACCACCGTGCTAAATGGGATAGATTCAGAACAGATCTAGCAGCTCAAAACTCGGCATCCATGAGGCGCTGTGGGCCATCAGCAGCAGCAGAATTGCATTCCACCACAATCTGTAACCTTATGGCCCAACATATCCCTCCCTCTACCATTACCAACGAGCCTGGTTCAATGAAGGGTGCAGAAGAGTATGCCAGGAGCAGCACAAGGCATACCTAAAAATGAGGTGCCAACCGGTGGAAGCTGCAATACAGGACTAGATGCACGCTAAACAGCGGAAGCAGCATGTTATAGACAGAGCTAAACAATCCCACAACCAGTGGATCAGATCAAAGCTCTGCAGTCCTGACCCATTCAGTTGTGAATGGTGGTGGACAATTAAACAACTAACAGGAGGAGGAGGCTCCATGAATATCCCCATCCTCAATGATGGCGGAGCCCAGCACGCAATTGCAAAAGACAAGGCTGAAGCATTTGCAAACATTTTCAGCCAGAAGTGCCGAGTGGATGATGTATCCCGGCCTGCTCCTGAGGTCTCCACCATCACAGAAGCCAGTCTTCAGCCAATTCGATTCGCTCCACGTGACATTAAGAAATGGCTTAGCGCACTGGATACAGCAAAGGCTATGGGCCCCGACAACATCCCGGCTGTCGTGCTGAAGACTTGCGCTCCAGAACTGGCCATGCCTCTAGCCAAGCTGTTCCAGTACAGCTAAAACACTGACATCTACCCAACAATGTGGAAAATAGCCCAAGTATGTCCTGTCCACAAAAAGCAGGACAAATCCAATCCGGTTAATTACCGCCCCATCAGTCTACTCTCAATCATCAGCAAAGTGATGGAAGGTGTCATCGACAATGCTATCAAGCGGCACTTACTCACCAATAACCTGCTCACCGATGCTCATTTTGGGTTCCGCCAGGACCACTCAGCTCCAGACCTCATTACAGCCTTGGTCCAAACAGGGACAAAAGAGCTGAATTCCAGAGGTGAGGTGAGAGTGACTGCCCTTGACATCAAGGCAGCATTTGACTGAGTGTGGCATCAAGGAGCCCTAGTAAAATTGAAGTCAATGGGAATCAGGGGGAAAACTGGAGTCATACCTAGCACGAAGGAAGATGGTTGTGGTTGTTGGAGGTCAATCATCTCAGCCCCAGGACATCGCTGCAGGAGTTCCTCAGGGCCGAGTCCTAGGCCCAACCATCTTCAGCTGCTTCATCAATGACCTTCCCTCCATCATAAGGTCAGAAGTGGGGATGTTCGCTGATGAATGCACAGTGTTCAGTTCCATTCGCAACTCCTCAGATAATGAAGCAGTCCATGCCCTCATGCAGCAAAACCTGGACGACATTCAGGCTTCGACTGATAAGTGGCAAGTAACATTCATGCTACACAAGTGCCAGGCAATGACCATCTCGAACCAGCGAGAGTCTAATTACTGCCCCTTGACATTCAACGGCATTACCATCACCGACTCCCCCACCAAAAATATCCTGGGGGTCACCATTGACCAAAATCTTAACTGGACCAGCCACATAAATACTGTGGCTACAAGAGCAGGTCAGAGGCTGGGTATTCTGCGGCGAGTGTCTCACCTCCTGACTCCCCAAAGCCTTTCCACCATCTACAAGGCACAAGTCAGGAATGTGATGGAATACTCTCCACTTGCCTGGATGAGTGCAGTTCCAATAACACTCAAGAAGCTCAACACCATCCAAGACAAAGCAGCCTGCTTGATTGGCACCCCATTCACTACCTTAAATATTTACTCCTTCCACCACCACCAGCGCACCGTGGCTGCAGTGTGTACCATCTACAAAGTGCACTGCAGCAACTTGCCAACGCTTCTTTGACAGCATCTCCCAAACCCGCGACCTTTACCACCTAGAAGGACAAGAACAGCAGGCGCATGGGAACACCATCACCTCCAAGTCCCCCTCCAAGTCACACACCATCCTGACTTAGAAATATATCGCCGTTCCTTCATCGTCGCTGGGTCAAAATCCTGGAACTCCCTCCCTAACAACACTATGGGAGTACCTTCACCGCACGGACTGCAGTGGTTCAAGAAGGTGGCTCACCACCACCTTCTCAAGGGCAATTAGGAATGTGCAATAAATGCTGGCACTGCCAACGATGCCCACATCCCAGGAACGAATAAAAAAAATGGGTGAAGAATAAGAGAGCTGGGCTGATGTGTGGGGCGCTTCATACTGATATTTAGAAGTGAGATCGGGGATTGCAGGTCTGAGGGACCAAAGGAGGCAATGGTTAAAGCGAAGGAAACGACACAGGTCAGGGCCAACACTGAGGCTTGCTGTAGTCGAATAGCCCACCAATGCTCCCTGTCTCATCCAACACATGAAGAATGACCAAGGTAGGGGAAGGCTGCCGGCCCACACGGAACCATAGCCCAGTATGAGCCGTCACTGTGATAAGAAGCTGGGGAACTGCATCACCCTGCCAGTTGCTTGCGCAGGGTGATTAGAGAGGATGGTGGTTATTGGAGATGGCAGGGGGCTTATAGTGGGTATAATGTTCTGCATAATATGGGAGCTCCCACAGGTAACAAAGTCTGTGGAACAATCCACACACGCACTGTAGCAGCCCACCCAGTTACTCAGGTTTTTGCCCGCTGTGAGATCTTGTGTATGGGGTGAAACTGGTCTTGGGCAGTAGCACAAAATGTGTGATTGCAAATCGACAGCTCGTTTTACAGCCTGCCCAATTTTCTTTTCCATTCAAGTCATGCACTTACTCCCCACCCCACTAGACTCTCACCCTATACACTTCCCCCTCCCCCACTAGGCTCTCACCCTATACTCTTCCCCCTGCCCCACTACTCTTCCCCCTCCCCCACTCGGCTCTCACCCTACAATCTTCCCCCTCCCCCACTAGGCTCTCACCCTATACTCTTCCCCCTCCCCCACTAGGCTCTCACCCTTCCCCACTAGGCTCACACCCTATACTCTTCCCCCTGCCCCACTACTCTTCCCCCTCCCCCACTCAGCTCTCACCCTACACTCTTCCCCCTCCCCCACTACACTCTGACCCTATATTCTTGCCCCTCCCCTACTAGGCTCACACTCTATACTCTTCCCCCTGCCCCACTACTCTTCCCCCTCCCCCACTAGGCTCTCACCCTATACTCTTCCCCCTCCCCCACTAGGCTCTCACCCTATACTCTTCCCCCTCCCCCACTAGGCTCTCACCCTATACTCATCCCCCTCCCCCACTAGGCTCTCACCCTCCCCCACTAGACTCTCACCCTATACTCTTCCCCCTCCCCCACTAGGCTCTCACCCTCCCCCACTAGACTCTCACCCTATACTCTTCCCCCTCCCCCACTCGGCTCTCACCCTCCCCCACTAGGCTCTCACCCTATACTCTTCCCCCTCCCCAACTAGGCTCTCACCCTCCCCCACTAGACTCTCCCCCTATACTCTTCCCCCTCCCCCAATAGGCTCTCACCCTCCCCCACTAGGCTCTCACCCTATACTCTTCCCCCTCCCCCACTCGGTTCTCACCCTATACTCTTCCCCCTCCCCCACTACACTCTGACCCTATACTCTTGCCCCTCCCCTACTCGGCTCTCACCCTATACTCTACCCCCCTCCCCCACTACTCTCTGACCCTATACTCTTCCCCCTCCCCCACTAGGCTCTCACCCTATATTCTGCCCCCTTCTACTGCTCCCTCATCATCTTTTTCAGTCTGTTTCTGCATTCTACTGGACTGTCTCATAAGAAAGCTGAAGTGATAACCACATGATATTCACTGCAGTGGCCGAACCTGTTCTGCACAGCTTGGTTGAGTAGAAGTACCCATTGTACTTTGGTCTTCATACTCGAGCTAAATTTTCCACCCCAGAGGCAAGCTATTTCACCCAGGACATATCAGGAAATCATGGGTATGCTTCCGACTGTCCCCTTACCTGCCCTAGCCACTGACTCCATCCCTCACTCTGGTAACAGTCTGAGGCTGAACCAGACTGTTCGCAACCTTAGTGTCGTATTTCACCCGGAGATGAGCTTCCAACCACATATCTGTGCCATCACTAAGACCGCCTATTTCCAACTCTGTAACATCGCCCGACTCCACCCCTGCCTCAGCTCATCTGGTGCTGAGACTCTCAACCATGCTTTTGTGATCAATTTTTCAATTCAATTCAATTTGCTTTATTGGCATGACAAGATACATCTTATGTTGCCAAAGCACAGAAAAACATGTATGATTGAACACGTAAACGCAGATCTAGACATACAGTGTATAGACAAATATACCCATGTATACATAAATATACACACATATAATATGCATATAATCTTTTCTTAGATTTACTGGTCACTGGTTGTCCCTCTGCTTATGGCAAGCTGTGACATAGTTTGCCGCTAAAGTTACGCATTTTCTCTATTCCCCTAATAGATATGGGAGTTTTTGGTGGTCATTCAAATTTTTGAATTCAGGGCATATTTTTATGAATTTTGGGTAGAAATTCCCCCTTATGTCCTGATAGTTTCCACAAGCTGTGAGGAAGTGCATCTCTGTTTCCACCACTCCCTGACTGCAGTGAGAGCATATCCTGTCCTCTCTGGGCAGCCAGGTCTACCTGTGTCTGCCTTTTTCGATGGCCAGGCTATGCTCACTAAGTCTGTACATTGTCAAGGTTTTTCTCAGTTTGCTATCTTTTACCATGGTCAGGTATTCAGCCATGGTGTATTGTCTGTTTAGGGCCAAATAGCAATCGAGTTTGTTTTGGGTTTTTGTCGTTTCTGTCCAATATGTCAAGTATTTTTCCTTTTGTTTAGTGATAATTGTGTTGGGTCGAATTCTCTGTGCTATGATGTCACTGTCCTGGGGCTGATTATTATTAGTAGTTAGTAGTTACTTCACTGAGTCCCAGGACCAGTTGACTGAGGGGACTCTTCTCTATGATCATCTCTTGGCATTTCAGGGCTTCGTAATGATAGCAGTGGGGGGTTGCTCATTTTTAGGTGTTTCCAAAATTTGATGGCTCTTTTTTGGATATTAATTAGTAGTGGATATTGGCCTAGTTCTGCCCTGCATGCATTGTTTGCGATTTTCCTCTGAGTCCGGAGGATACTTTTACAGAATTCTGCATGTAGGATCTCAATTGGGTGTTTGTCCCATTTTGCAAATTCTTGTTGTGTTAGCGGACCCCACACCTCACTGCCATAGAGTGCAATTGGTTCAATTACTGATTAAAAAATTTTGAGCCAAATGCCAATTGGAATTTCTATTTGGATTGACTTTTTAATGGCATAGAAAGCCCTTTTTGCTTTCTCTTTCAGTTCATTCACAGCCAAATGAAAATTTCCCGTAGAACTGATTTTTAGTTGCTCCTAGTGTGAAGTTTATTCTGGGTCCCTGATGTCTGGATCTTTGCTGGAACACAAGAACTTTGTTTTTTGGGGGATTTATTGTCAGGGCCCAGGTCTGACAGAACGACTCTAGCAGATCCAGGTTCTGCTGTAAACCCTCCTCAGTTGGTGAGAGCAGAACCAAGTCATCTGCATAGAGGAGGAATTTAACCTTGGATTCATATAGGGTGAGGCCAGGTGCTGTAGATTGTTCAAGTAGTTTTGCCAATTCATTTATGTAAATATTAAAGAGTGTCGGTGAGATAGGCGAGCCCTGCGCCACGCCACTGAGAGAAATATTTTGTTTGTTTGTCTCCAATTTTAACTGCACATTTATTGTTTGTATACATTGATTTAATTACATCATATGTTTTTCCCCCTACACCACTTTCAATAAGTTTTAAGAATAGACCGTCGTGCCAAATAGAATCAAAAGCCTTCTGGAAATCTATAAAACAGGCAAAAATTTTGCTTTTGTTTTGGTGAACATGTTTGTCAATTAGGGTGTGTAGGGTGAAAATATGATCCAATGTTCTATAATTTGGTAAGAATCCAATTTGGCTTTTACTCAAGACATTGTGCTCCTCAAGGAAGTTTATAAGTCTTTGGTTTATGATACTACAGAATACCTTCCCCAGGTTACTGTTCACACAGATGCCTCGATAGTTATTTGGGTTAACTTTGTCTCCACTTTTGTATATGGGCGTTATGAGTCCTTTGTTCCAGATATCAGGGAAGTAACCGACACTCAGAACCAAGTTGAAGAGTTTTAGGATAGCCAATTTCATTTTATCGTCAGTGTGTTTAATCATCTCGTTTAGGATGCCATCTGCACCGCAAGCTTTTCTTGGTCGCAGGTCCTTGAATTTTTCAAATAGCTCTTTTTCAGTTATTGGGGAGTCTAATGGGTTTTGGTAATCTTTTATGGCCAGTTCGAGCTTTTTCAATTCTTTACATATTTCATCTTGCTCTGGGCTTAGTGTGTTTTTCTGGTATAATTTTTCAAAATGGTTTTCCCATGTGTCTCCATTTTGAATGGGCAATTCGTCGTGTTGCTTTTTGTGTAATGTATTCCAGTTGTCCCAGAAACAATTAGAATCAATAGATTCCTCAATGGAGCTGAGTTTATTCTTAATATACTGTTCTTTTTTGGTTCTGAGCGTGTTTTTGTATTGTGTTAGTGCCTGACAATAAGTAAGGCGTAATTCCTCGTTTTCTGGTTGTCTGTGTTTTTGGTTTGATATTTTTCTGAGTTTTTTCCTCATGTTATGACAGTCTGAATCAAACCATTTTTCGTGGTTTTGTGTTTACTTTTGCGAGATTTCAAGTTCGACATTGATGCCAAATTATCAAAAATATTATTTAGGTTATTCACTGCCAGGTTTACGCCTTCTTTATTGTGAGTGTATGTGTTTTCCAGAAAGGTGTCCAAGAGAGATTGAGTTGATTGACTGCTAATTGCTTTCTGGTATTTTTCCGTGCTGTTTTGGGCCCATCTGTAGGATTTTTTAATGTTGTACAGCTTACTGGGCTGTGTTTCTGTGTTAGTTGTTTCTGTCCTTTTAAGATACGCAGTAATTTGGCTGTGATCTGACAGTGGTGTTAGTGGTTTGACTGTGAATGCTCTGAAAGAGGATGGGTCCAGATCTGTAATCATATAGTCTACGGTGCTGATGCCAAGAGGTGAAGAATAGGTCGATCTTCCTAGGGAGTCCCCTCTGAACCTACCATTGACAATGTACAGACCCAGGCTTCGACAGAGCTGCAGGAGCTGTTTTCCGTTTGCATTTGCCTGTTTGTCGTAGCTATTCCTGTGTGAATGAAAAGGGAGATCAAAAATGGTTATTCCCAAATATGTAATTATTCCCCTGAGTACTGATAAAGTCTGGTTCTTCACCAGTTCTTGAGTTGAGGTCACCACAGATCAACACGTTCCCCTGGGCCTGGAAATGGTTAATCTCCCTCTCAATGTTGGAGAAGGTGTCCTCTTTGAAGTACGGGGATTCTATAGGGGGGATATAGATTGCGCAAATGAAAACATTTTGCATGCTAGAAATGATGTCTTTCTTAATCTTGAGCCATAAGTGGTTTTCGCCCTTTGTTATAAATTCAATGTAATTCCTAAGCTCTGCTTTAAACCAAATCAGTATGCCTCCAAAGTCTCTGCCCTGGGTTACTCCTGGCAGTTTATTGGAGGGGACCACCAGCTCTGTGTACCCAGGGGGACAACCAGTGGGCCCTTCTCTACACCAGGTTTCTTGCAAAAAGATAATGTCCAGATCTTTGATTTCATCTAGGAACTCTGGGGTCCTGCTCTTCAGGCCAAGCACAGAAGCGTGTAGGCCTTGGATATTCCAGGTTGAGATGCACAAGGATTTCATGCTAAGATTGGTCTTTTACTGTGATAGGTGTGTGTGTGTGTGTCGTGTTAAATGAGGAAAAAACATTTCAAGTGTCTATAAATGCTGAGAATATATAGCTGCAACTCTTTCTAACAATCCTACCCTTTTTTTTTTCAGTTGTGAAAAGGGCTAGTCATTATGCTTCCTGATCCATAAGGCAGGAGCAGATGATGCTGAGCATCTGCTTTATGTCTCTCAATGGATTGTCTCTGCCTGTAGTATTGCGTACATCCTGAGCACATCTCCCTCTGCCGGGCTGGGGTGGTCCTGCTCCCCTATGGGGCAGGAGTGGTGCAGGTCGGACATTGGTGTTGTGCTCTGATGGCGTGTACGTGGGGATCCTCTCTGGTCCTGGTTGGTGTGGTGGTGGTCTCTGTAGTGGTCCTGGGCTGTGCCTCGCTGGTCTCTGATGGCCGGGGGGGGTGTCCTCTTGGAGTCTGGGTGTGGACCCGGTTAAGAGCAACGTCCTTCAGGGCCTTAGCAAAGACAGGCACTAGCTCCTTGTAGAGATGGACGTGGTCACGAAGACATTCCACGTCGAGGGTGGGATGTTGGGCCAGGTGCACGTTTTGTTTTAATTCACAATCTCGTGCTATGCTGGCATTTATCTCGTGGATTATACTGTGGTGAAAGTCTTTTCTCAGCAACAGTGTGGAAACAGTGATTCTAGTGTTTGGGAAGGTGGTGCTTGCCTTCTCAATCACTGTTCGGAGCGACGTTGCCACCCTTTTCCGCTGGGCCTTTAGGTCATTTGTGCCAGTGTGTATTATGATGTGTTGGGGGGAGCCTAATTGGCTTGTGGTCAACATTTCTAGGGCTTTGTCTGATGTTGGGCACCAGAGCTTGTCTACTTTATGTTTTGGGAAGAGCTTATTCTCCAGGAGGAATCTCCCATTTGAGTCTATGAGTATTATGATGTCAGCCTTGTTGGTGTTTACTGGCTGGTGACTCTCGCCTGGACTCACCGGTTGTGTGTTGGACTGGGGGGGTCGTGTCTGGTGTGTGCGCTCCTCTTGTGAGCGGCTCGGCTGTGGTTCCAAAGTGGGGGTGGGGCATATTGGGCTTCAGTGTGCTGGTTGGTCTGTGTGGCACTCCCTGTAGTGTGGGTCTGCTGCTGTTGCTCTGTGGAAGAGTGCAGCTGCTCAGTAGGGCTCTGCACTGCCTTGTCTCTGGCCTCTAGCTGCTGGGCCAATGCCGCTATCTCTCCCCTGTAGCTCTCCCCGTCTTTCTGCAGCTCTTTCACCTGCTTCCCAAGTAAAGTCAGTTCTCTCTTGTATCTCTCCCTCTCTTGCTTTTGTTCTTGCTTCAGTGCTGAAATGCTGCTTTCTTGCTCGCTTTTCAGTTTAAGGACATCCTCTTTAAGCTTAACCAGCTCTATCTCCAGCTGCGTGAACTGCTCCTGTAATAGTACCAGAGGGCTGTGGGGCCTGGTCAGAACTGGAGGGCTCACTCACCTCCTGGCTAGGCTGCTTTACTCCTGGTGAGCTGCAAGTGGTGGGTAGAGTGTGTGTGGCTTTCTCCCTGGTAGTTACACTGGGGCTGGTCAATTGTACCATGGAGCTGTGGGGCCCCAGGGTGTGTGCCTGGTCAGAACTGGGGGGCTCCCTCACCTCATGGCTAGGCTGCCTTACTCCTGGTGAGCTGCAAGTGGTGGGGGGAGTGTGTGTGGCTTTCTCCCTGGTAGTTACACTGGGGCTGGTCCTTCCCTTCTCTACTAATCCTCTCAGTGTCTGGAAGGCCGTTTCAAAGTCTTTGAGGTTGCCTTGCACCATTATTGTTCCGTTTTTGTACATGTTGACAGTTGTCGTTTCACTATCAAAGTCCTCTGATTCCCTTATTTTCAGTTTGAGCCCATTATTGTTTTTTTCATGCTGAACACGGGGATAGTGTGTGGTGATTGCTTTGCTCCAGGCATCGGACTGACCTGAGTAAAAAATAAGATTACTCATATTCCCATTTTTGTACAAGTCAGCAAAGAGTTTCTGGCTTCTCTCTCATCCGCCTTTGCTTGAACAGTTTTCTTGCGTTGTATTTGGTGTCAGGGGGAAACTGAAAGAGGTTGCTCTTAGTGCAGCACGGGAGCTGCTGCAGCTCTTCTGATTTGCTCATTTTTTAATACCAGCTGTTCTTAGTGTAAAAGTAAAAATTTTTTGCCGGGTTCACGTTTCATTTCTCGGTCTCCGGGAGTTTCTCTCGGTCTGGGGGCCGCTGTTTCCCGGTGTTTCTGGGCTGTTCTCACTCTCAGACCCCGCGGTCTCTGGGCCTCAGTCTCAGGCCTGGTCTCTCGGGTTTCAGGCCCCGGGCTCGGGTTGTTTCTCTCCCCCTACCGTTTCTCTCGGGGTTTCTCAGTTTTTGGGCCTCGCTCTCCCGGTTTTTCCCCCCGAGTTTATTTTTCTTTTTATCGCGGGTTTGTTGTGTTTTTTTTTGGGGGGGGGGGTTTCAGTCTATGGTTTATGTTGAAATTAAACTTAAATAGAATTTAAATTAAACTTTTTCAGGACCCGGGCCCGGTGTTTCCCTCTCCGGACTCTCGGACTTTCTCAGGCCCCGGACTCGCTCGCTCTCCAGGCCCCGGACTCGCTCGCTCTCCGTGCCCCGGGCGGGTTTTCTCGTGTCGGTCTCAGGCCCCGGGTTTTTCTCACTCACCAGGCCCCGGCCTCACTCTCCGGGTTCGGGCTGTTTTCCTCGGTCTGGGTCTGGGAGCCGCTGTTTCTCGGTGTCTCTGGGCTGCTCTCCCTCTCCGACCCCACGGTCTCTGGGCCTCACTCTCGGCCCAGCCTCTCGGGTTTTTCCTGGGTTTCAGGCCCCGGGCTCAAGTTGTTTCTCTTTCCAGGCTTCTTACTCTCCAGGCCCTGTCCTCACACTCCGGGCTCAGGCTGTTTCTCTGGGTTTTTCTTCGTTTTTGGGCCTCGCTCCTCCGGTTTTTCCCTGAATTTGTTTTTCTTTTCCTTGCAGGTTTTTTCCTTTTTTCCGGGTTTTTTTTTCTCTCCGGTTTTTTTTTTTTCCGTTTTTTTTTCCGTCGATGGTTATGTTGAAATTATTAAACTTAAATTAAATTAAATTAACCTTTTTTAACTTTTAGACTTAAAATTAAACTTTTAAACTTGAAATTGAACTTTTTTCCCCATTTTTGACGACAAAAAACACAAAAGTTTCAGGAGCCCATCTTCAGCATGTCCCTCCCCCTCTTGTCTCTCTAGACTTGACTATTCCAATGCACTCCTGGCTGGCCTCCCATCTTCCACTCTCCATAAACTTAATAAGCTCATCCAAAACTCTGCTACACATATCCTGTCCCATTCACCCATCACCCCTGTGCTCGCTGATCTACATTGGCTCCCAGTTAATCAATGCTTCAATTTTAAAATTTTCATCCTTGTTTTCAAATCCCTCCATGGGCTCGCCCCTCCCTATCTCATAATCTCCTCCAGCCTCATAACCCGCAGAGATATCTGCGCTCTTCCAATTCTGGCCTCTTGCTCACCCCTAATTTTAATTGCTCCACCATTGGCCTTCAGCTGCCAAGGCCCTAAGCTCTGGAATTCCCTGCCTAAACCTCTCTGCCTCTCTTTCCTCCTTTAAGACGCTCTTTAAAACCTACCTCTTTGACCAAGCTTTTGGCCACCTGTCCTAATATCCCCTTATGTGCCTTGGTGTCAAACTTTGTTTGACAATGCTCCTGTGACGCGCCTTGGGGCATTTTATGTTAAAGCTGCTATATAAATGCAAGTTGTTGTTGTTGGTGATGGATGAAGTATCTCACCATCATTGCTGGCTCAGGGAATTCACTCTTTTTTATTTGTTCCTGGGAAGAGGGCATTGCTAGCATTTATTGCCCATCCCTAATTGCCCTCGAGAAGGTGGTGGTGAACCGCCTTCTTGAACCGCTGCAGTCCATGCGGTGAAGGTACTCCCTTCACTGCTGTTAGGGAGGGAGTTCCAGGATTTTGACCCAGCGACAATGAAGGATCGGCAATATATTTCCAAGTCAGGATGGTGTGCGACTTGGAGAGGAACTTGAAGGTGGTGGTGTTCCCATGCGCCTGCTGCCCTTGTCCTTCTAGGTGGTAGAGGTCGCGGGTTTGGGAGGTATTGTCGAAGAAGCCTTGGCGAGTTGCTGCAGTGCATCTTGTAGATGGTACACACTCCAGCCATGGTGTGCCGGTGGTGGAGGAAGTGAATGTTTAAGGTGGTGGATGGGGTGCCAATCAAGCGAGCTGCTTTGGCCTGGACGCTGCAGAATACCCAGCCTCTGACCTGCTCTTGTAGCCACAGTATTTATGTGGCTGGTCCAGTTAAGTTTCTGGTCAATGGTGACCCCCCCAGGATGTTGATAGTGGGGGATTCGGCGATGGTTATGCCGTTGAATGTCAAGGGGCAGTGGTTAGACTCTTGTTTGTTGGAGATAGTCATTGCCTGGCACTTGTGTGGCACGAATGTTACTTGCCACTTGTCAGCCTACGCCTGAATGTTGTCCAGCTCTTGCTGCATGCAGGCATAGACTGCTTCATTATCTGAGGTGTTGCGAATGGCACTGAACACTGATCAGTCAACTTCTGACCTTATGATGACGGGAAGGTCATTGATGAAGCAGCTGAAGATGGTTGGGCTTAGGATACTGCTCTGAGGGACTCCTGCAGTGATGTCCTGGGGCTGAGATGATTGACCTCCAACGACCACAACCATCTTCCTTTGTGCTAGGTATGACTCCAGCCAGTGGAGAGTTTTCCCCCCGATTCCCATTGACTTCAATTTTACTAGGGCTCCTTGATGCTACACTCGGTCAAATGCTGCCTTGATGTCAAGGGTAGTAACTCTCACCTCACCTCTGGAATTCAGCTCGTTTGTCCATGTTTGGACCAAGGCTGTAATGAGGTCTGGAGCTGAGTGGTCCTGGTGGAACCCAAATTGAGCATCAGTGAGCAGGTTACTAGCATGGATTGAGATTTGATTAACAGACAGAAAACAAAGAGTAGGGATAAACGGGTCTTTTTCAGGATGTCAGGCTGTGACTAGTGGGGTACCGCAAGGATCGGTGCTTGGGCCCCAGCTATTCACAATCTCTATCAATGATTTGGATGAGGGGATTAAATGTAACATTTCCAAATTTGCTGATGATACAAAGCTAGGTGGCAGTGTCAGTTGCGAAGAGGATGCGAAGAGGCTTCAAGGGGATCTCGACAGGCTCAGTGAGTGGGCGAGAACATGGCAGATGGAATATAACGTGGATAAATGTGAAGTTATCCACTTTGGTAGAAAAAACAGAAAGGCAAAGTATTTCCTAAATGGTGAAAGATTGGGGAATGCACATGCTCAAAGGGACCTAGGTGTCCTTGTACATGAGTCACTGAAAGTGAATGTGCAGGTGCAGCAAGCCATTAGGAAGGCTTCATTACAAGAGGATTTGAGTACAGAAGTAAAGAAGTCTTACTCCAATTATATAGGGCCGTGGGGTACTGTGTACAATTTTGGTCTCCTTACCTAAGGAAGGAACCATAGAGGGAGTGCAACAAAGGTTCACGAGGTTGATTCCTGGGATGGCGGGACTGTCGTATGAGAAGAGATTGAGTAAACTAGGCTTGTATTCTCTTGAATTCAGAAGAATGAGAGGGGATCTCATTGAAGCATACAAAATTATTACAGGGCTTGATAGAGTGGATGCTGGGAGAATGCGTCCCTTGGCTGGGAAGTCTAGAACCAGGGGCCACAGCCTCAGGATAAAGGGTAGGCCATTCAGGACTGAGATGAGAAGAAATTTCTTCACACAGAGGGTGGTGAATCTTTGGAATTCACTACCCCAGAAGGCTGTGGAGGCTCAGTCATTGGGTATATTCAAACCAGAAGTCGATAGATTTCTGACTAGTAAGGGCATCAAGGGATATGGTGACAGGGCCGGTGAATGGAGTTGAGGCAGAAGGTCAGCCATGATCTTATTGAATGGCGGAGCAGGCTCGAAGGGCCTACTCCTGCTCCTATTTCTTATGTTCTTGGTGAGTAAGTGCCGTTTGATAGCACTGTCGACGACACCTTCTATCACTTTGCTGATGATTGAGAGTAGACTGATGGGGCGGTAATTAGCCAGATTGGATTTGTCCTGCTTTTTGTGGACATGACATACCTGGGCAGTTTTCCACATTGTTGGATGGATGCCAGTGTTGTAGTTGTACTGGAACAGCTTGGCTAGAAACACGGCTAGTTCTGGAGCACAAGTCTTCAGCACGACAGCCGGGATGTTGTCGGGGCCCATAGCCTTTGCTGTATCCAGTGCGCTAAGCCGTTTCTTAATGTCACGTGGAGTGAATTGAATTGGCTGAAGACTGGCTTCTGTGATGGTGGAGACCTCAGGAGCAGGCCAGGATACATCATCCACTCGGTACTTCCAGCTGAAGATGGTTGCAAACGCTTCAACCTTGTCTTTTGCACGTGCTGGGCTCCACCATCGTTGGGAATGGGGATATTCATGGAACCTCCTCCTGTCAATTGTTTAATTGTCCACCACCATTCACGACTGGATGTGGCAGTACAGCAGAACTTTGATCTGATCCGTTGGTTGTGGGATCGCTTAGCTCTGTCTATAGCATGCTGCTTCCGCTGTTTAGCATGCATATGGTCCTGTCTTGCAGCTTCCCCAGGTTGGCATCTCATTTTTAGGTATGCCTGGTGTTGACGCTGGCATGCTCTTCTGCACTCTTCACTGAACCAGGATTGGTCCCCTGGCTTGATGGTAATGGTAGAGTTAGGGATATGCTGGGCCATGATGTTACAGATTGTGCTGGAATACAATTCTGCTGCTGCTGATGGCCCACAGCGCCTCATGGATGCCCAGATTTGAGCTGCTAGATTTGTTCTGAATCTATCCCATTTCGCACAGTGGTAGTGCCACACAACACGATGGAGGGTGTCCTCAGTGCGAAGATGGGACTTCGTCTCCACAAGGACAGTGCAGTGGTCACTGCTACCAATACTGTCATGGACAGATGCATCTGCGACAGGTAGACTGGTGAGGACGAGGTCAAGTCGGTTTTTCCCTTGTGTTGGTTCTCTCACCGCTTGCCACAGGCCCAGTCTGGCAGCTATGTCCTTCAGGACTCGGCCAGCTCGGTCAGCAGTGGTGCTATCGAGCCTCTTGGTGATGTACATTGAAGTTCCCCACCCAGAGTTCATTCTGTGCCCTTGCTACTCTCAGTGCTTCTTCCAAGTGATGTTCAACATGGAGGAGTTCTCAATTGGGGAAAAGCTAATTTTACTAAGCTGAGATCTGATTTAGCCAAAGTGGACTGGAGGCAGAAACTTGAAGGTAAATCAGTGGGAGGCATTCAATGAGGAGATAGTGAGGGTTCAGAGCAAGTATGTTCCCTTAAATAAAAAGGGTGGGTCTAACAAATCTAGAGCTCCTTGGATGTCAAGGGGCATACAAGGAAGGGTAAAGAAAAAAAGGGAAGCTTATGGCAGATACTGCAGAAACCCTAGAGGAGTGCAGGGGGGAAATTAAAAAGGAAATTTGGAAAGCAAAGAGAGGGCATGAAAAAATATTGGCAAGTAAAATCAAGGAAAACCCAAAGATCCTTTATAAATATATTATGAGCAAGAGGATAACTAAAGTAAGAGTAGGGCCTATTAGGGACCATAAAGGTACCTGTATGTGGAGGCGGAAGACATGGGTATGGTTCTTAATGAATACTTTGCGTCTATTTTCACAAAAGAGAGGGACGTGCAGAAATTGCAATCAGGGAGGAGGAGTGTGAAATATTAGATGAAATAAGCATAGTGAAATAGGAAGTATTAAGGGGTTCAGCATCTTTGAAAGTGGATAAATCCACAGGCCCAGATGAAATGTATCCCAAACTGTTAAGAGAAGTAAGAGAGGAAATAGCAGAGGCTCTGACCATCATTTTCCAATCCTCTCTAGCTACAGGTGTGGTGCCGGAGGACTGGAGGATTGCTAATGTGGTATTGTTGTTTAAAAAGGGATAGACCGAATAATTACAGGCCAGTCAGCCTAACTTCGATGGTGGGAAAATTATTGGGAAAAATTCTGAGGGACAGGATAAATCTTCATTTAGAAAGATATGGATTCATCAGGGAAAGTGAGCAAAGATTTGTTAAGGGAAGGTCGTGTCTGACTAACTTGATTGAATTTTCTGAGGAGGTAACAAGGAGGGTCGATGAGGGTACTGTGTTTGGTGTATTCTATATGGATTTTGGCAAGGCTTTTGATAAGGTCCCGCATGGCAGATTGGTCACGAAAGTAAAAGCCTATGGGATCCAAGGTAAAGTGGCAAGTTGGATCCGAAATTGGCTCAGAGGCAGGAAACAAATGGTAATGGTCAAAGGGTGTTTTTGTGACTCGAAGGCTGTTTCCAGTGGGGTTCCGCAGGGCTCAGTACTGGGTCCTTTGCTTTTTGTGGTATATATCAATGGTTTGGACTTGAATGTAGGAAATATGATTAAGAAGTTTGTAGATGATACAAAAATTGGCCGTGTGGTTGATAATGAAGAAGAAAGCTGTAGACTGCAGGAAGATATCAATGGACTGGTCAGGTGGGCAGAACAGTGGCAAATGGATTTCAATCTGGAGAAGTGTGAGGTAATGCATTTGGGGAGGGCTAACAAGGCAAGGGAATACACAATAAATGGTAGGATACTGAGAAGTGCAGAGGATCAGAGGGATCTTGGAGTGCATGTCCACAGATCCCTTAGCAGGACAGGTAGATAAGGTGGTTAAGGCGGCATACGGGATACTTGCCTTTATTAGCCGAGGCATAGAATATAAGAGCAGGGAGGTTATGCTTGAACTGTATAAAACACATTAAAAATGAGTTTGCAGGTGACTGATGAGTTCCAGGTCCCAAACTTCATTTTAAAGGGTGGAAGATGCCTGTGCGTGAATTATTTTAACGTGGGATGGCCGTTGCACACCAGCTACCACACGGGCTTGACAGAGCCTGGTCTTGATCCAATGGCAAGGGGATCCAGTCATTCCTCATCATTTAAAAAGTACTTGGATATGCACTTGAAGTGCCGTAACCTACAAGGATACGGACCAAGTGCTGGAAAGTGGGATTAGGCTGGATAGCTCTTTGTCGGCCGGCACGGACAAGATGGACTGAATGGCCTCCTTCTGTGCTGTTAATTTCTATAATTCTATGAGTATAGATTCATCAGCTGAGGGAGAGCAGTAGGTGGTAATCAGCAGGAGGTTTCCTTACCCATGCTTGACCTGAAGCCATGAGACTTCATGAGGTCCAGAGTCAATGTTGAGCACTCCCAAGGCCACTCCCTCCCAACTATGTACCGCTGTGCCGCCTCCTCTGGTGGGTCTGTTCTGCCGGTGGGACAGGAAATACCCAGGGATGGTGATGGAGGAGTCTGGGACATTGGCTGAAAGGTATGATTCTGTGAGTATGACTATGTCAGGCTGTTGCTTGACTATCTGTGGGACTGCTCTCCCAATTTTGGCACAAGTCCCCAGATGTTAGTGAGGAGGACTTTGCAGGGTCAACTAGGCTGGGTGTGCCATTGTCGTGTCTGAAAACGATGCCTAGGTCGATGCCAGGTGGTTCATCCAGCTTTATTCTTATTATTATTGTTTTTCGTAGTGGTTTTGTACAACTGAGTGGCTTGCTCGGCCATTACAGAAAGCATTTAAGCGTCAACCACATTGCTGTGGGTCTGGAGTCATATATAAGTAAGCACAGCAGATTTCTTTCCCTAAAAGACATTAGTGAACCAGATGGGTTTTTACGACAATCCGATAGTTTCATGGTCACCATTACTGATACTGTAGCGGTACCACCGAGTGTCCCTTACTTATTATACATAATTCCCTTTAACTTAACGATGTATATATGTATAGTTTACCTGTACGGGGCGATGCGGGTAAACGCGAGCCAGCTCAGCTCAGCCTCCCGCTCCCGCGGCAATCGCCGGCCCAGCTCGGCCTCCCGCGGCAATCGCCGGCCCAGCTCGGCCTCCCACTCCCGCGACTTCGGCCGCAACGGCCAGCTCCAATGCCGGGTAAACGTGATAACGTCATCACGCAATTCACGTGACCGCCCCAAGTGCGGGCAAACGCGATGACGTCACGTCGCAAGTCACGTGACGCCCCAAGCGCGGGAAAACGCGAGCAACGCGATGACGTCACGACGCAAACGCAATGACGTCATCGCGCAAACCTCCGGACTGCCTAGTCAGTCCTGGTGGCGTCCCCACTGGGGAAAGACCTGTTCCACGACTCTCCTGCATCGATCTACATTGTTTGCTGTATTTCATCTAATTCAACATTAAAATCCTGTTTGTTGTTCTTCCGAGTCAAGCTCCATTATTTGTTCGGAATACGCCTATTCCTACATTCGTGACCCAACGACGTGAGGACGGGAATTCATCAAAACCTACAATTGGTGACCCCGTTTTCCGTGAACATTTTTCACGGAAGCAGCGCACAGCCTGAACCCCATCTCTGTGAACGATTTCACAGAGGAAGAGCACGGTGAACAACATCCGACAAGCAACAACCGACGAACACCAATTCCTAAAATTGCTGACCAACGACGTATGGCGACCCCGTCTTTGCGAACGTATTCGCAAAGGAAGCGCAGCCTGGAGGTGATCCCGTTTTTCACGAACGTAACGCAGCCAGACCCCGATTTTTGTGAACAATTTTCACAAAAGAAGCACGCCATGGAAGCATAAATTGTTTCGCTGTCGCTACCGCAATTCAGGGTGCAGCAACCGCCCTCATGCTTTCTTCAGGTAGAAGCCCCGTTCGCCAAGAACATCGATGCGGCGCAGACCAACGAGGTCTCCGTATTCGTCAGCTCTACCGCCTTACGGATCGTCCGCCTCCATGACATCTCCCAACGCAACAGCAAGTATGCATCCCTCCAAGCGCGGGTTCCGCAGGTTTTCGGGCCCACAAGATCGGAGCGCGCCCCCGCGGAGATGCCACGAGGACTCGCTCCTCACGAACCACGAGGCCGCACTCCTCGCGACCCACAAGGACCCATCCCTCACGAACCACGAGGACGCACTCCTCGCGAACCACGAGGACCCATCCCTCACGAACCACAAGAACGCACTCCTCGCAAACCACGAGGACCCATCCCTCACGAACCACGAGGACTCGCTCCTCACGGACCACAAGGACCCATCCCTCGCGAACCACGAGGACCCATCCCTCTCGAACCACGAGGACCCATCCCTCGTGAAACACGAAGACTCATTCCCCGCCGATGACGCACCAGCCCGTCAGCCTGCTGGTTGTGTTTTCTACCACACTTTTCAGCGCGAAAGCGAAGCGTTGCCGCCCTCCCGGCAGTTTTCCCCCTAAATCAACAACAACTCGAAGCGTTGCCACCCTCTCTACAGTGTTCCCCTCAACAAGCGCGAACCTCTACTGACGCTGCAAACATTGACGACGGGTCAACGGGCAGCCCGCGGCCGCGATCGGCCACGCGAAAATTGCTGTCATCACCGATCACTGATCAACGCAGCAACAGTTCACTCTCTTTTGTGTTACCGTCGTAGCACTACGGCACGCACCGTTCCGTGCGTTCCAGACTGCCGAAGAGTTCGCTCACCTGTCGGCGAGTTCACCGACCTCGCCCGCCAAATCTTCCTGGATCGCCCGTTCGGCGTTCCTGCAGATTCCGTCAGACTGGGGACTTTTTCCAACAACAGAGCTATGGTCCGCGTCTGCCCAACCTGCCCGTCACTATGACGCGACCTGCTGTTTCGCCCCGGCGCCCGCTTCGAACCACGGGCTGCAGAGGTCACGCGTCTCCACGGTCCTTCGCATGGCTGAATACGTTTTATTCGCCATGACTCCGCGGTCCTTCGCACAGCTGGATACGTATTATTCGCCACGATGCACGCAAGGATCCGCTCACGACCAGCACCTTTCGACCTCGCCCGCCAAGTCCAGACAGCACGACCGCCAAGACCACCGACCACCCATCGTCGTTGCAGCACACCAGTTACGATCGTCCGCCTGACCACCAGCCACCCAACAGTCTCTGTCTCGAGACTGCAGGAGTCATTCGGACAGGCTCGTCAGACTACCTCACCTTTTGTCGTTCATTAAAGCGAATTCTGGGGGGGCGCATGTAGCGGTACCACCTAGTGTCCCTTACTTATTATACATAATTCCCTTTAACTTAACGATATATATATATATATAGTTTACCTGTATGGGGCGTTGCCCCTTTAAGAATGCGACCTAACGCGATGACACGGGCAAACGCGAGCCGGCTCAGCTTGGCCTCCTGCTCCAATCGCCGGCCCAGCTCGGCCTCCCGCTCCCACGGCAATCGCCAGCCCAGCTTGGCCTCCCGCTCCTGCGGCAATCGCCGGCCCAGCTTGGCCTCCCGCTCCCGCGGCAATCGCCGGCCCAGCTCAGCCTCCCGCTCCCGCGACTTCGGCCGCAACGGCCAGCTCCAATGCCGGGTAAACGTGATAACGTCATCACACAATTCACGTGACCGCCCCAAGCGCGGGCAAACGCGATGACGTCACGTCGCAAGTCACGTGATGCCCCAAGCGCGGGAAAACGCGAGCAACACGATGACGTCATGACGCAAACGCGATGACGTCATCGCGCAAACCTCCGGACTGCCTAGTCAGTCCTCGTGGCGTCCCCACTGGGGAAAGACCTGTTCCACGACTCTCCTGCATCGATCTACGTTGTTTGCTGTATTTTATCGAATTCAACATGAAAATCCTGTTTGTTGTTCTTCAGAGTCAAGTTCCGTTATTTGTTAGGAATACGCCTATTCCTACAATACTAGCTTTTTATTCCAGATTTATTTACTTAACTGAAGTTTTAAATTTCCCCAGCTGCCGTGGTGGGATTTAATAAGAAACATGTTTAACTGTGGGATTCTAAAGCTGACACTTACTGATGAAAAGTCTGACTCCAGGGAGGGGAGTTCATCCTTAACATGAGCGAATACTGTATCCCAGTATGATTTGAGACTATCGTGAGCAATGGTTAAGCTGCCGTATGTTCTCCGAAGTTCACAGCTGCCTTCATCAACCTGTGCTGGTTTCTGATTATCTGAAGTCATCTTTATTCAGGGCCCTGCTTCCTCATACAGCAGGAGTCTGAAAACAAAAACAACCAAATGGTTTGGATCATTTACATTAGTCATAGAGTCATAACGGCACAGAAGGAGGTCATTCGGCCCATCGAGTATGTGCCATTACTTGATGATTAATCCGTGCGGGATATAGGGCAGACTCATGGGCACACTCTCCTGCCAGTCAGGCTGTGAAAGATGCATAAGTGAAACGAAAGATCTTTTCACATAAGCAGTGTTCCTTTTATCCTACAACCAGTTCCAGTTAGGGGAGTCTATGTACCGGAGATGTTAATTCATACCCAGTGGAAGAAAGGGGATTAAAATGACAGCAAAGGTACAGGAGGAGGCCATTCAGATTCTCAAGACTCTTCAACCATTCAATTCGATCATGCTGATCTGTACCTCAACTCCAAGTACCTGCCTTTGCTCAATATCCCTTGATAACCTTAGTCAACAAAAACCTGTCGATCTCAGTCTTGAAAATTTCAATTGACCCCCCTCCCTCGGGCTGTTTGACCATCCCCGCTGGGGCTGTTTCACCACCCCTCCATGGGCTGTTTCACACCTACACCCCGGGGCTGTTTACCCCGCACCCCCAGGCTGTTTCACCCCCCCCACCCCGGGGCTGTGTTTAACCCCCCCTGGGCTGTGCTTATCCCCCTGAGCTGTGGTTAAACCCTCCACCGGACTGTGCTAACTTACCCCCCACCCACCCCCTCCGCCGCCGGAACTGTGTTTCCCGCCCACCATGGCTGTGTCTCCCCCCACCAACCCAGGCTATGTTTAACAAGTGGCTAAAGGGCTGGTGTGGGAAAGAGGGGTTCCTTTTCATGGGACACTGCACCAGTACTGAGAAAGGAAGGAGCTGTACTGATGGGACGGGCTCCACCTGAGCCAGGATGGGACCCATGTCCTAGCGGAAAGGGTAAATAGGGAGGTGGCAAAGGCTTTAAACTAGTAAGACGGGGGGAGGGATCTACAAGAAACGTAAGCAACCTAAATATAAACGAAACATGAAAAGTGGAGCAAATAGAGTTATAGAACAGGAGTCTAAAATGATGGTTAAACATAAAGTGAGAGGAAATCCTATTAAAAATGAGTTAAACTGTCTGTACAGCAATGCACACAATGTGCGTAATAAAACAGGGGAGCTGGAGGCAATCGTGCATTGGGAGGAACCAGACATAGTAGGGATTACTGAGACATGGCTACAGAAAAAGCAGGACTGGGAATTAAACATTGCAGGGTATAACATATCTAGAAAAGATAGGGAGGAAAAAAGGGGAGGTGGAGTAGCTGTACTTATAAGGGATAACATAATGGCAGTAGAAAAAAGGGACATAGATATCAGCAAGACAAAAATAGAATCCATATGGATAGAGATAATAAAAGATAATAAAGGATCAATCACACTAATAGGCTTAGTCTACAGACCACCTAATAGTGGAAGGGAGGTGGAGGAAGAAATATACAGACAAATTAGAGAAGTGAGTAAAAACATAGAATAATAATTATGGGGGATTTCAACTACCACAATATTAATTGGACAGAAGAGATAGGTAAAGGGGATAAGGGAATGGAGTTCCTACAATGTCTACAGGACTCCTGTCTAACCCAATATGTGAAAAGCCCAACAAGGGAGGATTCACTATTGTATCTAGTTATGGGGACTGACCCAGAGCAGATAAGAGAAGTAAAAGTAGGGGAACACAGAGGCAATAGTGACCATAATATAATACGCTTTAAGATGATAATAGAGAAGGACATAAGTATGACAAAAACCAGGTTAATAGATTGGAGAAAAGCTGATTTTGAGGGGCTGAGAATAGAATTGGGAACATGAAATGGGCAACAATATTGGCAAACAGCGATGTAGAATAATAATGGAAAACATTTAAAACGGTGTTCAACAGAGTGCAGGAAAAATATATTCCGCTAAAAGGAAAGAACAAACTAAACACTAATGAGACTCCATGGATGAATAAAGACATAAGGAAACAACTGAGGGTAAGGAAAGAGGGATACATTAAGTACATAGACAGCAGAGGAGTGCATGATAAGAGAGAATGTGAAGGGATTAGGAGAGAAGCCAAAAAAACAATTAGGAAGGCAAAGAGAAACTATGAAATTAAATAATCAAGGAACATAAAACAAAATAGTAAAATATTTTACAGGCACAGCAATATAAAAAGAGGAAGTTTGGGATGGGAATAGGGCCATTAAGGGATAGATAGACAGGACAATACCACAGGTAACGATAGGGAGATAGCAGAAATATTACATTATTTTGCTTCGGTATTTACCAGGGAGATAGAACAGGTGGACATGACATTGGATGATGAGATGAGTAATGAGATAAGTGCATCTAAAATTTAAAAAAGGGGATATATTAAATAAACTAGTCAAACTCAAAGTGGACAAAACCCCTGGTCCGGATGAATTGCATCCATGCATTTTAAAATAATCTAGGGAAGAGATAGCAGAGGCATTACTACACATATTTAATAATTCGTTAGAAAAAGGTGTAGTGCCAGAGGACTGGCAGGGATAGCTAACGTAATACTGTGGCGGAGCCACCAAAGGACTCAGAGCGGTTGTACATAATTCCTTTAACAGCAATGTAGTTACTGTCTGTGCCTGTACCTTTAATTACACTGTTTGACTGTACAATGCATAGTTACCTTTACAGCACGGTTTCAATGTGATGACGTCATGCCGTTAGTCACGTGATGCCCCAATGGCGGGAAGAACGTGATGACGTCATGACGTCAGTCTTCTGACCAGAGGATCAGTCCTCGTGGAGCCCTCAAGGAGAGTAGACCTGTTATTGATCGGTTCTAGCAGTTCCCAGTTTAAACTCGTTTGGTTTCATTAAAGTTCATTATTTTAATTGCCTGAGTCGAACTCAGTCTTTTTGATAGGAACCTCCGTTCCTACATTGGTGACCCCAACTTCTACGAACGATTTTCGTGGAAGATTCGACATGGACACGAACGCCGTCACACTGAAACTGCCACAGTTCTGGAAGCAACAACCAGACGCTTGGTTCATCCAGGCTGAAGCCCAGTTCGCCATTCGGAACATCATCGCGGATCAGGCCCGTTATTATTACGTGGTCTCCGCCCTCGACAGCGCAACTGCATCACGGATCATCAGCCTCATCGGTAGTTCTCCTACTGACAGCAAGTATGATGCAATTAAGGTGCGGTTGCTTCAGGTTTACGGGCTATCAAAGTCGGAGCGCGCTCGCCGGCTCATCACGCTGCCCGGCCTCGGGGACTCCAAACTGTCCGAGCTCATGAGCCAAATGCTCACGCTCTTGGGTGCTGAACCGGAATGTTTCCTCTTCCGGGAGCTTTTCCTCTATCAACTGCCTGAACAGGTTCAGGCTGCCCTAGCCAGATCCGACATTACAGACTGCGCCAAGCTTGCGGCCGAAGCCGATAAGATTTTCATGGTTACCCAGCAGTGCTGCGCGGCCACGAGGCGCCCACCCCCCACAGAAGCGGCCCCGGCTTCTCCTACAGCGGGCTGGTGCTCCTACCACACCCGTTTTGGCGCGAAAGCCCGATGCTGCCGTTCCCCCTGCAGTTTTTCGCCCCCAAAAAAACCAAGAAGGCGCAGGCGGTGTATAATCAAGTCTAACGGGCGTTCCGCGGTGGCGATGGCCGTCGGTTCTACGGGGAAACTCCCCTATATCACCAATTCCCTCTCGGGCCACCGTTTCCTTTGTGACACCGGGGCGCAGTGTAGCATTCTACCTGCGTCGAAGCTCGACATGTAGACTGGGAACCTCGGTTTTTCCCTCGTGGCGGCTAATGGCGCAGCTATTCGAACGTTCCAAAAGCGGCGGGTCGAAGTCTGTTTCGGCGGTCAACGCTTCTTTTGGGAATTCGTCACGGCCACAGTCTCACAGGCTATCCTAGGGGCGGATTTTCTGTGTGCCAACAGCCTACTAGTCGATGTCCGGCACCGCTGGCTGATCAACGCGGCCACTTTCCACTCAATATCCATGCTTCCACGGTACCTCCGTGGTGCGCTCCATTGCCTGTGCTTTCCCTCCTCCAAATGATTTCACGCGGCTCCTCGGGGAGTTTCCGGAGCTGACAAGGCCCACCTTCTCCTCTTCAGCGACGAAACATGGTGTTGAGCATCACATCACCACTACTGGCTCCCCGGTTTATGCGCGGGCTAGAAGGCTCGAACCCGGCAAGCTCGCAGCTGCAAAGGCGGAGTTCGCCACAATGGAGCGGCTCGGGATCATTAGGCGATCGAAGAGTCCCTGGTCCTCGCCTCTCCACATCATGCCGAAACCAGGCGGCGGTTGGCGGCCATGCGGTGACTACCGATGCCTCAACGACACCACCACTCCGGATCGGTACCCGATCCCGCATATCCAGGACTTCTCGGCCCACTTGACGGGAAATTCTATCTTCTCTAAAGTCGACCTCATCCGTGGATATCACCAGGTTCCAGTGCACCCACAAGACGTCCCGAAAACCGCAGTCATCACCCCTTTTGGCCTCCGAGTTCCTGCAGATGCCGTTTGGCTTAAAGAATGCAGCACAGGCATTCCAGCGTTTAATGGACTCTGTTCTTCGAGACCTGCGTTTCATTTTCGTCTATCTTGACGACATACTCATCGCCAGTGCCAGCAAGGAGGAGCATATCTCCCATTTGCGTTCCCTCTTTACGCGCCTCAGCCAACACGGTTTAATCATCAACCTGGCCAAGTGCCAGTTCGGCCTGCAACAAATCGACTTCTTGGAACATCGCATAACATCGGACGGCGCCGTCCCTTTGTCGACGAAGGTTGAGGCGGTTACTTCTTTCCCGCAGCCGTCGACAGTCAAGGCCTTGCAGGAGTTCCTGGGGATGGTCAACTTCTACCACCGTTTCGTCCCCAAGGCAGCTCAACTCATGCAACCATTGTTCGGGGCCCTCAAGGGCAAGTCCGGTAAAGATCCAATCAACTGGACAGCTGAAATGGTCCAGGTATTCGGCGACACCAAGAACGCTTTGGCCAACGCAACCATGCTGGCGCACCCACTTCCAGGTGCTACTTTCGCCCTTACCACCGACGCGTCAGACTACGCCATCGGGGCAGTGCAAGAACAGTGGGTCAACGGCACGTGGCAACCGCTGGTGTTTTTCAGCCGTCAATTATGAAAGAATGAAAAAAAGTACAGCACCTTCGATAGGGAGCTACTGGCCCTTTTCCTCGCCATTCGCCATTTCCGTTTTTTATTGGAGGGGCACCCCTTCACGGCTTTTGTCGATCACAAACCCCTTACGTTCACCATGGCCAAGACCGCCGAACTGTGGTCCGCTCGTCAACGTCACTTGATATTCATTTCCGAATTTATCACGGACATTCAACATTTGTCTGGTAAGGACAACCTGGTGGCAGATTGCCTCTCCCGTGCGACGGTCCACGCGGTGCACCTGGGAATCGACTACGCCCTCATGGCGGCAGATCAGGTTTCGGACTCGGAGGTCCAATCATATAGAACCGTTCCCTCTAGCTTCCAAGCGACTGACGTCATCGTCCAGGCCGCAGGTGCCACACTCCTTTGCGACATTTCCATGGGAGTTCCTCAACCTATCATGCCAGTCGCATGGCGCCGGAAGGTTTTTGATGCCATACACGGGTTGTCGCACCCGGGGATGAAGGCTTCGCAACAGCTTATGTCGGCCAAGTTCGTTTGGAAAGGTATGCACATCGATGTCCGTGACTGGGGTAATACCTGCGTCGTTTGCCAGAAGGCCAAAGTCCAGCGTCATGTCAAGGCTCCAGTGGCTGCGTTCACTGTTCCGGAGCGTCGTTTCGACCACGTGCACGTGGACCTCGTGGGGCCGCTTCCGCCTTCTCAGGGTTATACTCATCTCCTCACCATAGTGGACCGCACCACTAGGTGGCCAGAGGCAATTCCTTTGGTCTCCACCACGTCGGCAGACGTCGCTAGAGCTTTCATCTCCTGTTGGGTTGCCCGTTTCGGGGTACCGGCGGACATCTCTTCTGACCGCGGGCCACAATTTTCCTCGGATCTTTGGAATGCTGTGGCTCAGGGGCTCGGTACCAAACTTCATCGCACCACCGCCTATCATCCGCAGGCAAACGGCCTTTGCGAGCAATTCCACAGGTCGCTTAAAGCCTCTCTTCAGGCCAGTCTTCAAGGCGCAGGATGGGTGGACAGACTCCCATGGGTCCTGTTGGGTCTTCGTACGGCGCCCAAAGACGACCTATAATCGTCTTCGGCTGAACTCGTCTATGGCCAGCCGCTCCGTGTACCAGGAGGTTGCCTCCCTTCTCCCACAGAGCCATGGTCCGCCTCCCGGCAACTCGTTCGCCACCAAGAAGCGGCCAGATGCTTTGCTCCGATACTGTGGTGTATGTGCCTTTAAGAGCCCCTGTGTACTGTAATGTCGGGAGTGGCCACTCGGGCTATATAAACCTGTATAGTGTCTTGTATCTTTTAGTTCACCTCCAGACTTTGTTCAGTAAACACCTGTTAAACCAACTCCTGCATTCCGTGTCTCCATTAACACACGGATACCGCAGTGGCGACGAATTGGAAACGGACTTACCTGCAATTCGGCAGCACCTCAAGGAGATCGATTCCTCAGACGAAGGTCGAAGAAAAAAAAAAAACTGTGGTTTCACCAGCTAGCCGGGCTGGTGGCAGGTACTGCAATAATCCTTCCTGGGCGGCGGGCTGGGGCTCGATCGGCTGGCTCTGCAGCTGGGCCGAGCAGCGAAGGCAGAGGCAAACAGAGACGGAGGGTGGAGCACTAGGGAGACGGCCAGCGCTGCAAAGCAGGTCGGCGTTCGGACCAAGCAGAGGGAGGGAAAAGTCCCAGAGAGTCCGGCGGGAACGAGTCTCCAACTATTAAAAATAGCTGTATAAATAAAAACCGCGGAGAACAGCGTTGTCAGCAGCGGCTGCGGCGGGAAAGCGTGGGAGGCGCCATTTTTTTCAGGATGCCTAAGACTGGCAATATTACTGCTTTCGATAGTGATGTAGAGGATTGGACCAAATATGTGGAAAGAATGGAGGTATATTGCACAGCGAATGAAATAGAGGATGATAAAAAGGCATCGGTACTTCTAAATCTAATGGGTGCAAGGACATACGGGCTGTTACGAAACTTAATCACTCCAGCCAAACCGATGGACAAAAATTTTTAAGAGATTGTTGATACCCTACAGGAGCACTTAAACCCAACACCGCTGCTGATAGCGGAACGATTCAAATTCTTCAGGAGGAATCAGCACAAGAATGAAAGTAACGCTGATTACCTCACCGAATTAAGAAAGCTGTCAAAGCACTGCCAATTCGGGGCAGGACTGGCAGATTCTCTTCGAGACAAATTTGTCTGCGGTCTCCTAAGTGAAGGAACACAGAAAAGGCTACTTTCTGAGAAAGATTTAACACTGGACAAGGCTTTCAGTGTGGCTGTATCATACAAAGCAGCGGCAAGAGGAGCTGCAGAGATACAGCAAAAGCCACAGGACTTCGGCACCCATAAAATGACACAGGGTTTCGAGAGATGTTATCGCTGCGGCAGATCCACCCGTGACCAGAGGGACTGCTGGTTCAAGGACAAAGCATGCAGGCAATGCGGAAAGATGGGACACATTGCACGTGTATGCCGATCTGGAAACAAAAAATCCACTGACAGAAAAAAAATCAATCAGGAAAAGTACAGAAAGGTACAAACGATGACGGACAGTAGCTCCGAAGACCAGAAGAGCGATAGCGACTCCGGAAACAAGAGACTGAGCTGTCTCAAATTACATAATGTAATTGCCAAAGAAGATTACCAGACCATTTGGGTTACCCTCACGATAGCGGGGTCCCCAGTTAAAATGGAGCTAGATACAGGATCAGCTCTGACCGTCATAAGTCGACGGGATTACGAGCGGCTATTTCCGCATATACCTTTGAAAGACACATCCATTATCTTGAAAACATATACGGGGCAGAAAGTATACCCCAGAGGGAAAATAAGGGTGCCTGTTGTATACAACGGCAAGGAAATACAGAAGTTGCATTTATACGTTCTACAAGATGGTGGTCCACCGCTGTTGGGACGTGAATGGATCAGGAAGAAACGTTTAGACTGGCACTCCATTCAGACACTGACGGTGACCAGTAAGAAAAAAAATGATGATGACATCATACCTGAACGATTAAAAGACATCTTGGCCAACGCCAAAGAAGTGTTCCAACAGGAACTAGGAACCTTGAAAGGCGTCACCGCCTCAATAAAAGTGGAAGATGCGGCAATTCCAAAGTTTTTTAAGGCAAGGCCGGTGCCATACGCAATTCGTCCAGCAGTCGAGGCAGAGCTGGAGAATTTGGAAAAGGCAGGCGTGTTATCCAAGATAGATTGGAGCGAGTGGGCAACACCCATCGTCCCGGTCATGAAGAAAACGTTGAATAATGATAAAGCTGAAGAACAGAGAAAAATTCGCATCTGTGGGGACTTCAAGGTGACTGTAAACCCGGTCCTTCACACGGTACAGTATCCTCGTCCGAGGATAGAAGATATTTTCGCCTCACTATCCGGAGGGAAACGTTTCACCAAAATTGACTTGGCACAGGCATATCTACAGATGGAGGTTGAGGAGGCCTCTAAAAAGTATCTCACGATAAACACACACAAAGGCCTGTACCAGTACAATCGACTGGTTTTCGGAGTAGCATCAGCTCCAGCTATCTGGCAAAGAGCTATGGAGCAAGTCCTGCAAGGGATTCCGAGGACTCAATGCTACCTAGACGACATCCTTGTAACAGGAGAAAACGACAACGAGCACCTTGCCAATTTGGAGCAGGTGCTCACTAGGCTGAGAGAACGGGGCCTACGAGCAAATCGCCCCAAGTGCGAATTTTTCCAGAAACAAATATCATATTGTGGCCACATAATTAACGAAGAAGGGTTGCATAAGTCACCTGAAAAAATTGAAGCAGTCATAAAAGCCCCAGCACCTGAAAACGTCTCACAATTAAGGTCATTCCTGGGATTGATAAATTACTATCATAAATTTTTACCGAACTTGTCAACTGTTCTGCACCCTCTTAACGAACTGCTACAAACGGGAGTAAATTGGAAATGGAGCGAAGACTGTAAAGGTGCCTTCCATAAATGCAAAGGCTTGATCACGTCCAAGGAAGTTTTGGCTCATTACAACCCATCACTGCCAATCAGACTGGCGTGCGATGCATCCCCTTACGGCGTAGGAGCGGCATTATCGCATAGATTCCCTGATGGCTCAGAGCGGCCGATAGCTTTTGCGTCACGCTCATTGAACTCAGCTGAGCGTAACTATGCCCAGATCGACAGGGAAGCACTCAGCCTGGTATGGGGAGTGAAGAAATTCAACCATTACCTACACGGACAAAAATTTACCTTGTTGACTGACCATCAACCCCTCGTCTCCATATTCAACCCTAAAAAGGGCGTTCCCATTATGACAGTGCAAAGGCTACAGAGGTGGTCCCTTTTCCTAGGGGCACACCAATATGACATAGAATACAAAGGATCAAAACAGCATGGAAATGCTGACGGTTTATCGCGTCTACCGTTGCCAACGGTAGAAGAGGCACCTACAGTGGACCCAGTGGAGATGTTCCACTCAACCATAGTGGAATGTCTACCAGTAACAAATTCTACCATTGAAAAGGAAATGAGAAATGACCCGACTCTCTCACGAGTCTACGATTTAACGGTGAAGGGATGGCCAGCACATGGCGAACCACTGTTGCCAGCATTCTCGCAAAGAAGAGAACAGCTGTCAGTGTGCCGAGGAACCTTGATGTGTGGATCCAGAGTGGTGATTCCACCCAAGCTCCAGGATAAAGTGCTAAAGGAGCTTCACGAGGGGCATCTGGGTGAAGTGAAAATGAAGAACCTAGCCAGAGCGTTTGTGTGGTGGCCAGGTATCGATGGAGACATCGAAGAAATGACCAAGGGCTGTCTAGGATGCCAGAAGGTCCAAAACGCCCCACCACAAGCCCCTCTACATCCATGGGAGTGGCCCTCATCTCCATGGCAAAGGGTACACATCGACTTTGCTGGTCCATTTATGGACTCAATGTTCTTAATCGCGGTTGATGCACACTCCAAGTGGCCGGAGGTAATAAAGATGTCCTCCACCACCACGGAAAAAAACATCACAGTATTAAGGACCATATTTGCCAGGAATGGGCTGCCTGAGCAGATCTGTTCTGATAATGGACCGCAATTTGTGTCCGAAGAATTCAGGAAGTTCTTAAAAAACAATGGGGTTAAGCACTACACGTCCGCCCCATACCATCCCGCCACCAATGGATTGGCTGAAAGGTTTGTCCAGACCTTCAAGAAGGCCATAAAGGCCATGGGTAATGAAGACATAAATCTACAGCATACGGTAGATAACTTCTTGTTTGCATACAGGAATGCAACACATGTGGTTACAAACCAAACTCCCGCCATGATGTTTTTCAATAGAAGACTAAGATGCCGGCTGGATTTGATCAAGCCAAACATCAGAAGGGACGTAGAGAACCGGCAATTTCAAGGCATGAATGAAAGGCCAACGAGAACCTTCCAGATAGGTCAACAAGTTTTGGCCCGGGACTACCATACCGAGAAATGGCAGCCTGGAACTATTTGCACACGACTAGGACCGCTGATGTATACCGTGGACATTGGAGAAAGCATAATAAGGCGCCATGCTGACCAGATCATAGAGTCATCCGAAAAGGGACAACCTACACAACTCTATACGCCTAATGATGAAGCAGAGATACCCATAGTATCTACCTCCGATCCGGTGATACTGGAACCAGATGAACCCGACACTGGCATTCAAGCCGAATCGACCTTGCCAAAAGAACCTACTACACCACCGAAAACTACTACACCACCGAGGCGTTATCCGGGCCGAGTCAGGAAGCCTCCAGAGAGACTGACTTATAATTGATTAACTGCAGCAAATGTGTAGATTATTGTTCTTGTAAACATGTTAATTAATGATTACTTAAAATGTTATGTACTGGTTGGCTAAAAGGGGAGGAATTGTGGTGTATGTGCCTTTAAGAGCCCCTGTGTACTGTAATGCCGGTAGTGGCCACTCGGGCTATATAAGCCTGTATAGTGTCTTGTATCTTTTAGTTCACCTCCAGACTTTGTTCAGTAAACACCTGTTAAACCAACTCCTGCATTCCGTGTCTCCATTAACACACGGATACCACAGATACCTACGTCCAATCACGGTTTGCAGAACTCCTACGTGCCACCGGGACTGAAGAATGCGGAGTATGTCTTCATCCGTCACGACGCTCACCGGGATCCGCTCAAGCCCCCTTACACTGGTCCTTTCCGCGTCATCGAACCAGGAGACAAATCCTTTTCGGTCGACGTCGGAGGGAAGCCGGATCACATCTCGGTGGACCACTTGAAGCCGGCTCACCTGGGCCTGGACCACACTGTCGTAGTCGCTCAACCACCCAAACGTGGCCGACCGCCCGTTGCCGCTGCACCAGATCAACCAAAGCCGCCTGACAACTCCACCGCGCTCGCCGCGCCTGCTCAGCCGCAACCGACTGCCAACTCGACCACCGGTCATCAACTTCCTCCACCAGGGTACCGAAGTCGATCGGACAGGCTCATCAGGCCTCCTCCTCGCCTCACCTTTTCTGTTAAAAACAATTCTGGGGGGGCGCATGTGGCGGAGCCACCAAAGGACTCAGAGCGGTTGTACATAATTCCTTTAACAGCAATGTAGTTACTGTCTGTGCCTGTATCTTTAATTACACTGTTTGACTGTACAATGCATAGTTACCTTTACAGCACGGTTTCAATGTGATGACGTCATGCCGTTAGTCATGTGATGCCCCAATGGCGGGAAGAACGTGATGACGTCATGACGTCAGTCTCCTGACCAGAGGATCAGTCCTCGTGGAGTCCTCAAGGAGAGTAGACCTGTTATTGATCTGTTCTAGCAGTTCCCAGTTTAAACTCGTTTGGTTTCATTAAAGTTCATTATTTTAATCTGAGTCGAACTCAGTCTTTTTGATAGGAACCTCCGTTCCGACAATACCTATATTTAAGAAGGGGGATAGAACATGTCCAGGGAATTATAGACCAGTCAGCTTAACATCGGTGGTAGGAAAAATAATGGAATCCCTACTAAAGGTGAGAATAGAAGAACAACTAGAAACAAAAAGTATAATAATGAATAGTCAGCATGGATTTCAAAAGGGAAAATCTTGCTTGACCAACCTTATTAAATTTTTTGAAGAGGTAATAGAGAGAGCAGACAATGGTAATGCAGTAGATATAATTTATCTAGATTTTCAAAAGGCCTTCGATAAGGTACTCCATAATAGACTAATGAATAAATTCAGAGAATGCGGAGTCAGGGGACAAGTAGCAGAATGGATAGCTAGCTGGCTTCAAGACAGAAAACTGAGAGTGGGAGTAAAGGGTAGCTATTCACAGTGGCAGAAGGTGGGTAGTGTTGTTCCACAAGGGTCAGTGCTGGGATCACTGTTGTTCACAATTTACATTAACGATTTAGACTCGAATCAAAAACACAATTTCTAAATTTGCAGATGACACCAAATTGGGGGGTGATTGTCAATACTGAGGAGGACTGCAACAAATTACAGGAGGACATTAATAAACTTGCAGAATGGGCGAATAATTGGCAAATGAAGTTCAACATAGATAAATGTGACGTATTACATTTTGGTAGGAAGAATAGGGAGGTCACTTATTACTTGGAGGGTGCGAGTCTAGTTGGGGTAGAGGAACAAAGGGATCTCGGAGTATAAATACACAAATCACTAAAAGTTGCGACAGTTAGCAAGGCCATTAAAAATGCAAACCAAGCACCAGGGTTTATTTCTAGAGGGATAGAATTCAAAGTAGGGAAGTTATGCTAAACCTGTATCGAACCTTGGTTAGACCACACTTACTGCGTGCAGTTCTGGTCGCCATATTATAAAAAGGATATAGAGGCACTGGAGAGGGGCAGAGAAGATTTACATGGTTGATACCAGAAATGCGAGGGTATACATATCAGGAAAGGATGAACAGGCTTTTCTCTTGAAAAAAGGCTGAGGGGTGACCTAAGAGGACTTTAAAATTATGAAAGGTTTTGATAGAGTGGATACTGAGAGAGTGTTTCCACTTGTGGGAAAGAGCATAACTAGAGGCCATCAATATAAGATAGTCACCAAGAAATCCAATAGGGATTTCAGAAGAAACTTCTTTACCCAAAGAGTGGTGAGAATGTGGAACTCGCTACCACAGGGAGTGGTTGAAGCGAATATTATAGATGCATTTAAGAGAAGGCTGGACAAGCTTATGAGGGAGAAGGGAATAGAGAGTTACGCTGATAGATTTAGATGAGGAAAGACAGGAGGAGGCTCGAGTGGAGCATAAATGCCGGCTTGGACGGGCTGGGCCGAATGGCCTGCTTCTGTGCCGTATATCCTATGTACAGTAATCCCATGTAACACCATCTCCCAGGCTTTATTTAACACCACACCCCAGGCTGTGTTTAAACCCTCCCCCGGGCTGTGTTGAACCTCCCCTCCCCCTCCCCCTCCCCCAGGCTGTGTTAAACCTCCCATCCCCCTGGCTGTGTTGAACCTCCCCTCCCCCTGGCTGTGTTGAACCCCCCCCCCCTCCCCCAGGCTGTGTTGAACCCCTCCCCCTCCCCCGGGCTGTGTTGAACCTCCCCTCCCCCGGGCTGTTGAACCTCCCCTCCCCCTCCCCCTCCCCCGGGCTGTTGAACCTCCCCTCCCCCTCCCCCGGGCTGTTGAACCTCTCCCCCCACCTGTGTTGAACCTCCCCTCCCCATCCCCCGGGCTGTGTTGAACCTCTCCCCCCACTCCCCCCGGCTGTGTTGAACCCCCCTCCCCCTCCCCCGGGCTGTTGAACCTCCCCTCCCCCGGGCTGTGTTGAACCTCCGCTCCCCCTCCCCCGGGCTGTTGAACCTCCCCTCCCCCTCCCCCCCAGGAGGTGTTGAACCGCCCCTCCCCCAGGCTGTGTTGAACCTCCCCCTCCCCCGGGCTGTGTTGAACCTCCCCCTCCCCCTCCCCCAGGCTGCTGAACCTCCCCCTCCCCCCCAGGCTGTGTTGAACCGCCCCTCCCCCGGGCTGTGTTGAACCTCCCCCTCCCCCGGGCTGTGTTGAACTTCCCCCTCCCCCGGGCTGTGTTGAACCTCCCCCGGGCTGTGTTGAACCTCCCCTCCCCCTCCCCCTCCCCCAGGCTGTGTTGAACCTCCCCTCCCCCAGGCTGTGTTGAACCTCCCCTCCCCCAGGCTGTGTTGAACCTCCCCTCCCCCTCCCCCTCCCCCAGGCTGTGTTGAACCTCCCCTCCCCCTCCCCCAGGCTGTGTTGAACCTCCCCTCCCCCTCCCCCCAGGATGGGTTGAACCTCCCCTCCCCCCCTCCCCTCCCCCAGGCTGTGTTGAACCTCTCCTCCCCCTCCCCCAGGCTGTGTTGAACCACCCCTCCCCTCCCCCTCCACCAGGCTGTGTTGAACCTCCCCTCCCCCCCCACCCCCGGGCTGTGTTGAACCTCCCCTCCCCTCCCCCGGGCTGTGTTGAACCTCCCCTCCCCCAGGCTGTGTTGAACCTCCCCTCCCCCAGGCTGTGTTGAACCTCCCCTCCCCTAGGCTGTGTTGAACCTCCCCTCCCCCTCCCCCAGGCTGTGTTGAACCTCCCCTCCCCCAGGCTGTGTTGAACCTCCCCTGCCCCTCCCCCAGGCTGTGTTGAACCTCCCCCCGTCCCCCAGGCTGTGTTGAACCTCCCCTCCCCCAGGCTGTGTTGAACCTCCCCTGCCCCTCCCCCAGGCTGTGTTGAACCTCCCCCGTCCCCCAGGCTGTGTTGAACCTCCCCTCCCCTAGGCTGTGTTGAACCTCCCCTCCCCCAGGCTGTGTTAAACCTCCCATCCCACTGGCTGTGTTGAACCTCCCCTCCCCCTCCCCCGGGCTGTGTTGAACCTCCGCTCCCCCTCCCCCGGGCTGTTGAACCTCCCCTCCCCCTCCCCCGGGCTGTTGAACCTCCCCTCCCCCAGGCTGTGTTGAACCTCCCCCTCCCCCGGGCTGTGGAACCTCCCCCTCCCCCTCCCCCAGGCTGTGTTGAACCTCCCCTCCCCCTCCCCCTCCCCCGGGCTGTGTTGAACCTCCCCTCCCCCTCCCCCAGGCTGTGTTGAACCTCCCCTCCCCCTCCCCCTTCCCCAGGCTGTGTTGAACCTCCCCTCCCCCTCCCCCAGGCTGTGTTGAACCTCCCCTCCCCCTCCCCCAGGCTGTGTTGAACCTCCCCTCCCCCTCCCCCAGGCTGTGTTGAACCTCCCCCCCCCAGGCTGTGTTGAACCTCTCCTCCCCCTGGCTGTGTTGAACCACCCCTCCCCTCCCCCTCCACCAGGCTGTGTTGAACCTCCCCTCCCCCCCCACCCCCGGGCTGTGTTGAACCTCCCCTCCCCACCCCCGGGCTGTGTTGAACCTCCCCTCCCCTCCCCCGGGCTGTGTTGAAACTCCCCTCCCCCGGGCTGTGTTGAACCTCCCCTCCTCCCCCAGGCTGTGTTGAACCTCCCCTCCCCCAGGCTGTGTTGAACCTCCCCTCCCCTAGGCTGTGTTGAACCTCCCCTCCCCCTCCCCCAGGCTGTGTTGAACCTCCCCTGCCCCTCCCCCAGGCTGTGTTGAACCTCCGTCCCCCAGGCTGTGTTGAACCTCCCCTCCCCTAGGCTGTGTTGAACCTCCCCTCCCCCGGGCTGTGTTAAACCTCCCCTCCCCCGGGCTGTGTTAAACCTCCCCTCCCCCGGGCTGTGTTAAACCTCCCCTCCCCCGGGCTGTGTTAAACCTCCCCTCCCCCGGGCTGTGTTGAACCTCCCCTCCCCCTCCCCCGGGCTGTGTTGAACCTCCCCTCCCCCGGGCTGTGTTGAACCTCCCCTCCCCCTCCCCCTCCCCCAGGCTGTGTTAAACCTCCCCCATCCCCCTGGCTGTGTTGAACCTCCCCTCCCCCCTCCCCCGGGCTGTGTTGAACCTCCCCTCCCCTCGGCTGTGTTGAACCTCACCTCCCCGCCCCCTCCCCCAGGCTGTGTTGAACCTCCCCTCCCCCTCCCCCCCCAGGCTGTGTTGAACCTCCCCTCCCCTCGGCTGTGTTGAACCCGCCCCCTCCCCCAGGCTGTGTTGAACCCTCCCCCTCCCCCAGGCTGTGTTGAACCCTCCCCCTCCCCCAGGCTGTGTTGAACCTCCCCTCCCCCTCCCCCGGGCTGTGTTGAACCTCCCCTCCCCCTCCCCCGGGCTGTGTTGAACCTCCCCTCCCCCGGGCTGTGTTGAACCTCCCCTCCCCCTCCCCCGGGCTGTGTTGAACCTCCCCTCCCCCTCCCCCGGGCTGTGTTGAACCTCCCCTCCCCCGGGCTGTGTTGAACCTCCCCTCCCCCTCCAGGCTGTGTTGAACCTCCCCTCCCCCTCCCCCGGGCTGTGTTGAACCTCCCCTCCCCCTCCCCCGGGCTGTGTTGAACCTCCCCTCCCCCTCCCCCGGGCTGTGTTGAACCTCCCCTCCCCCTCCCCCGGGCTGTGTTGAACCTCCCCTCCCCCTCCCCCGGGCTGTGTTGAACCTCCCCTCCCCCTCCCCCGGGCTGTGTTGAACCTCCCTCCCCCTCCAGGCTGTGTTGAACCTCCCCTCCCCGGGCTGTGTTGAACCCTCCACCGGGCTGTGTTGAACCCCCCCCGGGCTGTGTTGAACCTCCCCTCCCCCAGGCTGTGTTGAACCTCCCCTCCCCCAGGCTGTGTTGAACCTCCCCTCCCCCAGGCTGTGTTAAACCTCCCCTCCCCTCCCTTCCCCAGGCTGTGTTGAACCTCCCCTCCCCCTCCCCCTCCCCCAGGCTGTGTTGAACCTCCCCTCCCCCGGGCTGTGTTGAACCTCCCCTCCCCCGGGCCGTGTTGAACCTCCCCTCCCCCGGGCCCTGCTGAACCTCCCCTCTCCCAGGCTGTGTTGAACCTCCCCTCCCCTCCCCCTCCCCCGGGCTGTGATGAACCTCCCCTCCTCCCCCAGGCTGTGTTGAACCTCCCCTCCCCCCATCCCCCAGGCTGTGTTGAACCTCCTCCCCTCCCCCGGGCTGTGTTGAACCCCCTCCCCTCCCCCGGGCTGTGTTGAACCCCCTCCCCTCCCCTCCCCCGGGCTGTGTTGAACCCCCTCCCCTCCCCTCCCCTCCCCCGGGCTGTGTTGAACCCCCTCCCCTCCCCCCCCCCCCCCGGGCTGTGTTGAACCCCCTCCCCCCTCCCCCCCGGGCTGTGTTGAACCCCCTCCCCTCTCCCAGGCTGTGTTGAACCTCCCCTCCCCCGGGCTGTGATGAACCTCCCTCCTCCCCCAGGCTGTGTTGAACCTCCCCTCCCCATCCCCCAGGCTGTGTTGAACCTCCTCCCCTCCCCCGGGCTGTGTTGAACCCCCTCCCCCTCCCCCGGGCTGTGTTGAACCCCCCTCCCCCGGGCTGTGTTGAACCCCCTCCCCTCCCCTCCCCCGGGCTGTGTTGAACCCCCTCCCCTCCCCCCCCCCCCCCCCCCCCGGGCTGTATTGAAACCCCCCCCCCGGGCTGTGTTGAACCCCCTCCCCGGGCTGTGTTGAACCCCCTCCCCTCCCCGGGCTGTGTTGAACCCCCTCCCCTCCCCTCCCCCGGGCTGTGTTGAACCCCCTCCCCTCCCCTCCCCCGGGCTGTGTTGAACCCCCTCCCCTCCCCCCGGGCTGTGTTGAACCCCCTCCCCTCCCCGGGCTGTGTTGAACCCCCTCCCCTCCCCGGGCTGTGTTGAACCCCCTCCCCTCCCCTCCCCCGGGCTGTGTTGAACCCCCTCCCCTCCCCCGGGCTGTGTTGAACCTCCTCCCCTCCCCTCCCCCGGGCTGTGTTGAACCCCCTCCCCTCCCCTCCCCCGGGCTGTGTTGAACCCCCTCCCCTCCCCTCCCCCGGGCTGTGTTGAACCCCCTCCCCTCCCCCGGGCTGTGTTGAACCCCCTCCCCCGGGCTGTGTTGAACCCCCTCCCCTCCCCCCCCCCGGGCTGTGTTGAACCCCCTCCCCTGGCTGTGTTGAACCCCCTCCCCCCCGGGCTGTGTTGAACCCCCTCCCCTCCCCCGGGCTGTGTTGAACCCCCTCCCCTCCCCCGGGCTGTGTTGAACCCCCTCCCCTCCCCCGGGCTGTGTTGAACCCCCTCCCCTCCCCCGGGCTGTGTTGAACCCCCTCCCCTCCCCCGGGCTGTGTTGAACCCCCTCCCCTCCCCCGGGCTGTGTTGAACCCCCTCCCCTCCCCCGGGCTGTGTTGAACCCCCTCCCCTCCCCTCCCCCGGGCTGTGTTGAACCCCCCTCCCCTCCCCCGGGCTGTGTTGAACCCCCTCCCCTCCCCCGGGCTGTGTTGAACCCCCTCCCCTCCCCCCGGGCTGTGTTGAACCCCCTCCCCTCCCCCGGGCTGTGTTGAACCCCCTCTCCTCCCCCGGGCTGTGTTGAACCCCCTCCCCTCCCCCGGGCTGTGTTGAACCCCCTCCCCTCCCCTCCCCCGGGCTGTGTTGAACCCCCTCCCCTCCCCTCCCCCGGGCTGTGTTGAACCCCCTCCCCTCCCCTCCCCCGGGCTCTGTTGAACCCCCTCCCCTCCCCTCCCCCGGGCTGTGTTGAACCCCCTCCCCCGGGCTGTGTTGAACCCCCTCCCCTCCCCCGGGCTGTGTTGAACCCCCTCCCCTCCCCCGGGCTGTGTTGAACCCCCCTCCCCTCCCCCAGGCTGTGTTGAACCCCCTCCCCTCCCCTCCCCCGGGCTGTGTTGAACCCCCTCCCCTCCCCTCCCCTGGGCTGTGTTGAACCCCCTCCCCTCCCCCGGGCTGTGTTGAACCCCCTCCCCTCCCCTCCCCCGGGCTGTGTTGAACCCCCTCCCCTCCCCCGGGCTGTGTTGAACCCCCTCCCCTCCCCTCCCCCGGGCTGTGTTGAACCCCCTCCCCTCCCCTCCCCCGGGCTGTGTTGAACCCCCTCCCCTCCCCTCCCCTGGGCTGTGTTGAACCCCCTCCCCTCCCCCGGGCTGTGTTGAACCCCCTCCCCTCCCCTCCCCCGGGCTGTGTTGAACCCCCTCCCCTCCCCCGGGCTGTGTTGAACCCCCTCCCCTCCCCCGGGCTGTGTTGAACCCCCTCCCCTCCCCCAGGCTGTGTTGAACCCCCTCCCCCGGGCTGTGTTGAACCCCCTCCCCTCCCCTCCCCTGGGCTGTGTTGAACCCCCTCCCCTCCCCCGGGCTGTGTTGAACCCCCTCCCCTCCCCCGGGCTGTGTTGAACCCCCTCCCCTCCCCCGGGCTGTGTTGAACCCCCTCCCCTCCCCTCCCCCGGGCTGTGTTGAACCCCCTCCCCTCCCCCGGGCTGTGTTGAACCCCCTCCCCTCCCCTCCCCCGGGCTGTGTTGAACCCCCTCCCCTCCCCCGGGCTGTGTTGAACCCCCTCCCCTCCCCTCCCCCGGGCTGTGTTGAACCCCCTCCCCTCCCCCGGGCTGTGTTGAACCCCCTCCCCTCCCCTCCCCCGGGCTGTGTTGAACCCCCTCCCCTCCCCCGGGCTGTGTTGAACCCCCTCCCCTCCCCCGGGCTGTGTTGAACCCCCTCCCCTCCCCCGGGCTGTGTTGAACCCCCTCCCCTCCCCTCCCCCGGGCTGTGTTGAACCCCCTCCCCTCCCCCGGGCTGTGTTGAACCCCCTCCCCTCCCCCGGGCTGTGTTGAACCCCCTCCCCTCCCCCGGGCTGTGTTGAACCCCCTCCCCTCCCCTCCCCCGGGCTGTGTTGAACCCCCTCCCCTCTCCCAGGCTGTGTTGAACCCCCTCCCCTTCCCCGGGCTGTGTTGAACCCCCTCCCCTTCCCCGGGCTGTGTTGAACCCCCTCCCCGGGCTGTGTTGAACCCCCTCCCCTTCCCCGGGCTGTGTTGAACCCCCTCCCCTTCCCCGGGCTGTGTTGAACCCCCTCCCCTTTCCCGGGCTATGTTGAACCCGCTCCCCTCCCCTCCCCTCCCCTCCCCCTTCCATTTCCCCGGGCTTTATTGAATTCCCTTTCCCGGGCTATGTTGAACGCCCTTCCCTTCCCTAGGTTCTGTTGAACTCCCTTTCCCGGGCTCTGATGAACTCCCTTCCCTGAGCTGTGCTGAACCCCCAAGCGGATCCTCACCTTTTATTAACGGTCGAGCGGTTTAAAAACACCCGGCACAAAATGGCCGCCTTGTCGCTGGGACCTGTTGCCCTTGGTTACGCCACACACACTGGCCAATCAGACGGCACTGCATATATTTTAACAAGTGGCTAGGAAAGCGCAAGAAAGCCTTCACTCGCTGACAAAGTGCCCTGGTCCTCCTGGCACAGCGCCGCCTCATCACTGCTGCTGGGACACTTGTCTGAAAATTGCTTTAGCACCAAATTCCGTTGGCTCGAGATGAACTTTCTTGTGGTTTGTTTGATAATTGGTTTAATACTATGATTAATCGAGTTTCATATTTAACACTCAAGAACACTGCATCTGCAGTATTTTGCTTTTATTCATATTTAATCTAATTTATTTACATGCTTTTTTTAGGTATAAGGGAATTGAAGGCTGATTTCACACTGCTCTGTTCCCAATTCTGAGCCTTGCTGTGCGGAAGCACAAATCTGATGAGCTGAGGTCAGCACACCAATCTCTGGAAACTTGGGAGGACCACCACTCATTTGAGCCCCTTGATCAGTGCGCCCAGTGACCAAGGCTCCAATCTGGGTGTCGAGACTGTAATGTATATACCTTTAAGGGAGGGAACTACTTTTTACAGCTCATGTATACTGTAGTACCGGCAGTGACCACACCTGTATATAGCACTGAGTAGTAATCTGTACAGTCAGTTCAACTGTGAGCCACGTTGAGTAAACATCTGTTGTACCGTTTCTGCTGCAGTCTGTATCTTATTATACACGGACGTAACATTGGCGACGAGGCAGGTTCGAACCTACCTGCAACTCTGCATCACCTCCCGGGGATTCGTTCCTGGAGATCAGTGGATTGGAGGTCAAGGCCAGAGACTCAGGCGTTGACCACGGGCAACCGCCCAGTCATCCAGCAGAGACTCGAGAATTGCGGGGGAGGCTGTCGAGAGCCAGGCTTGGCTTTCCAGTCGAGGTGGTCCAGCGAAACGGGCTGGCAACAGGTAGTGCGCAGACCTTTCCCGGACAGCGGCAGGCTAGAGCCCGACCGAGCGGCACAGCAAAGGGCCGAGCAGCGTCGGAGAGAGGGAGAGAGAGAGAGATGCGCAGAAACCCACGAGGCGCCGCCATTGCCACGAGGACCGCCGAGAGCGGCGTTGGCAGCAGCGCAGGAGAAGCGCGCGAAACCTACAGGGCGCCGCCATTGCCACGAGAACCGCCGGGAGCGGGGGAGGAAGGAAAGCGCGGGAGACGCCATTTTAAGCCATTGGGAGACGCCATTTTAAACCACACCCAAAATGCCGAAGAGTGGCAGTATCACCGCATTTGACAATGAAGTCGAAGATTGGACTACATATGTCGAACGAATAGAGGTGTACTGCAAGGCAAATGAGGTGTCAGATGACCAGAAAGCGTCAGTATTGTTAAATTTAAAGGGTGCAAAGACGTATGGTTTATTACGAAATCTAGTAACCCCAACGAAGCCAATCGAAAAGAGTTTTGAAGACATAGTAACGATACTAAAGGAACATTTAAACCCCACACCGCTGTTGATAGCAGAAAGATTCAAGTTTCACAAACGGAACCAGCATAAGGATAAAAGCAATGCTGATTATTTAACAGAACTGCGCAAACTATCGAAACACTGCCAGTTTGGAGCGGGACTGGCAGATACCTTAAGGGACAAGTTTGTGTGTGGGCTTCAAAGTGAAGGAACCCAGAAACGGCTTTTATCTGAAAAGGACCTTACGCTGGAAAAGGCTTTCAGCATTGCGGTATCATATGAAGCAGCAGCACGGGGCGCTGCAGAGATACAACAGAGACCGCAAGAATATGGCACAAACGAAATGTCATATGGAACAGAGAAGTGCTATCGCTGCGGCAGAACAACACACGACCAGAATGATTGCTGGTTCAAAGACAAAGTGTGCAGACAGTGTGGAAAAGTAGGACACATAGCACGAGTCTGCAGGTCGGGAAAGAAAACCAGCAATAAGAAACCTGCCAAAGGAAAGTACAAGAAGGTACATAAGATGACGGAGAATAGTTCAGACGAACAAAAGAGTGATAACGACTCCGAAAGCAGGGAACTGAGTTGTCTGAAACTACATAATGTGATCACAATGGAGGATCACCGAACCATTTGGGTCACTCTCAAGATAGCAGGAGTCCAGGTAAAGATGGAATTGGACACAGGATCAGCCCTAACAGTCATAAACCGACGGGACTATGAGCGGCTATTCTCACACATACCCTTGAGAGACCCAAAAATTATTTTGAAGACGTACACGGGGCAAAAAGTCTAGCCCAAAGGAAAAATAAGGGTGACCGTTATATATAACGGTAAGGAAACACCAAAACTAGACCTGTATGTATTGCAAGATGGAGGACCACCATTACTGGGATGTAAATGGATCCAGAAAATACAACTGGATTGGCATTCCATACAGGCACTGACTGTGGCTGACAAAAAGGATGACGACGTCACACCTGGGCGACTGTCAAAGATCCTAACTGACGCGAAAGAAGTGTTCCAGCAAGGACTCGGAACACTAAAAGGCATGACAGCGACGATTAAAATTGAAGAAAACGCAAGCCCAAAATTTTTTAAGGCCAGACCGGTACCTTATGCGATCCGCCCAGCCGTCGAAGCAGAGCTGGAGAGTCTGGAACGTTCAGGTGTACTGTCCAAGGTAGACTGGAGCGAGTGGGCTACACCCATCGTCCCTGTGATGAAAAAATCGTTGAGCAGCACGCCTGGGGAACCAAGAAAGGTTCACATCTGTGGGGACTTTAAGGTAACAGTGAACCCGGTCCTTCACACCGTACAATATCCACTTCTGCGGATTGAAGATATTTTCACCTCGCTATCTGGAGGGAAACGCTTCACTAAGATTGATCTGGCCCAGGCGTATCTGCAAATGGAGGTAGAAGCATCAAAAAAATACCTCACAATCAACACCCATAAAGGTCTCTACCAATACAACCAGCTGGTATTCTGGGTAGCATCAGCTCCGGCTATTTGGCAGAGGGCAATGGAACAAGTCGTGCAAGGGATCCCAGGGACCCCGTGTTATTTGGACGACATCCTGGTCACGGGCGAAAATGACAGTGATCACCTTGCCAACCTGGAGCAGGTGCTCACTAGATTGCAGGAATATGGGCTCCGAGCTAACCGCCCCAAATGCGAGTTTTTTAGAAAACAGATCTCGTATTGTGGCCACGTTATCGATAAAGAGGAGTTACATAAGTCCCCAGAGAAGATTGAGGCAGTAGTCAAGGCTCCAGCACCGGAAAATGTGTCACAACTGAGGTCGTTCCTCGGGCTGGTAAACTACTACCATAAGTTCTTGCCTAATTTGTCTACAATACTACACCCACTGAACACCCTACTGCAAACTGGGGTGCCATGGAAGTGGAGTGATAAATGTAGACGAGCTTTCCAGAAGAGCAAAACACTAATCACATCGAAAGATGTATTGGCCCATTACAACCCAGCATTACCAATTCGGTTGGCATGTGATGCGTCACCCTACGGCATTGGAGCGGTGCTGTCGCACAAATTCTCGGACGGCTCAGAGAGGCCAATAGCCTTTGCGTCACGATCACTAACCTCAGCCGAGTGTAACTATGCCCAGATTGACAGGGAGGCCCTCAGCCTAGTGTGGGGAGTGAAAAAGTTCAATCACTATCTGCACGGGCAGAAATTCACCTTGCTGGCTGATCACCAGCCTCTTGTCTCCATTTTTAATCCGAAGAAGGGTGTTCCGGTGATGACTGCGCAACGACTACAAAGATGGTCGCTTTTTCTAGGGGCGCACCACTATGAGATTGAATATAAGGGCACGAAACAGCATGGAAATGCTGATGGGCTATCACGCCTGCCACTGCCTACTGCGGAGGAAGCACCAGCAGTGGATCCTGTCTAAATATTCCATTCAACTATAGTTGAATACCTACCGGTAACTAACACTTGTATCGAAAAGGTAACCCGAAATGACCCGACACTTTCTCGGGTATATGATTTGACGGTGAAGGGATGGCCAGCACATGGCGACTCACTGTTGCCAGCATTCTCGACAAGGAGAGAACAGCTGTCAGTGTGCCGGGGGACCTTGATGTGTGGATCCAGAGTGGTAATTCCACCCAAGTTAAGGGATAGAGTGCTCAATGAGCTTCATGAGGGTCATCTAGGAGGGGTAAAAATGAAAAGCCTAGCCAGGGCTTATGTGTGGTGGCCGGGAATCGATAAACAAATCGAGGACCTGACCAAGAGCTGCTCAGGATGCCAGAAAGTCCAAAATGCACCACCACAGGCCCCTCTACACCCATAGGAGTGGCCCTCATCTCCATGGCAACAGGTGCATATTGATTTTGCTGGTCCATTCATGGACTCAATGTTTTTAATAGCCGTGGATGTGCACTCGAAATGGCCTGAGGTCATCAAAATGTCCTCCACCACCACGGAGAAAACTATTGCAGTCCTACGGACCATTTTTGCCAGGAATGGCTTGCCAGAACAGATTTGCTCCGACAACGGACCACAGTTTGTGTCCGAAGAGTTCCGGAGGTTCTTGAAAAAGAATGGGGTAAGGCATTACACACCCGCCCTGTATCATCCAGCCACAAATGGATTGGCTGAGAGGTTCATACAAACCTTTAAGAAGGCAATAAAGGCTATGTACAATGACAACATTCCGCTGCAGCACAAGGTGGACAATTTCCTGTTCGCCTACCGGAATGCGACACATGCAGTCACCAACCAGGCCCCAGCCATGATGTTCTTTAACCGAAGGTTAAGATCTCGCCTGGATTTGCTCAGACCAAACGTACGAAGAGATGTTGAGAGTAAGCAATTCCAGCACATCCATGAGAAGCCAACAAGGAGCTTCAATATAGGGCAACCAGTCTTGGCCCGCGACTACCGAACAGAAAAATGGCAGCCAGGAACGATATGCACACGGCAGGGCCCACTAATGTACACAGTGGACGTTGGGGAGAGCATCGTGAGACACCATGCTGACCAGATCCTAGAGTCACAGGAACAAGTCAACCCCATGCCTCGCCCATACGTACCTGGTGATGAACCCGACGTACAGGTCGCATCTACCCCAGAAACAGTAGCATCGGAAGCTGATGAACCAACCGACAACAGGGGGCCAGAATCGCCTCCGCACCAAGAGCAAGACACTCGGGAAAGGCTTTATCCAGAAAGGATCAGGAGGCCTCCCCAAAGACTGAATATATAAATAGACTATTTTCAGCTAATGTTTCATGTCAAAAGTATTCATTGTAATTAGTTTGATATTTAATTGTTAAATGAGTGTTTTGGTACTGTTAATCTAAAAGGGGAGGAATTGTAATGTATATACCTTTAAGGGAGGGAACTACTTTTTACAGCTCATGTATACTGTAGTACCGGCAGTGACCACACCTGTATATAGCACTGAGTAGTAATCTGTACAGTCAGTTCAACTGTGAGCCACGTTGAGTAAACATCTGTTGTACCGTTTCTGCTGCAGTCTGTATCTATATATATAAAAAAGGATATGCCTCTCTGTCTGTCTGTCTCTCTGTCTGTCTCTCTGGCCGGCTATACAATCAAAAGTTATAGAGCGTACCTACACATATGTTATATCAAAAGAAAGCTCATCATTAGGGGACCCTTGTAGGCGTATTTACTTTTTGCTCGGTGGATTCATTGGTTGTCATTTTCCAAAATTCCATATATTCTAGAATGGTTCCCGCAGATTGGAAGGTAGCAAATGTAACCCCACTATTTAAGAAAGGAAGGAGAGAGTAAACGGGGAACTACAGACCATTTAGCCTGACATCAGTGGTAGGGAAAATGCTAGAATCTATTATTAACGACATGGTAATAGGGCACTTCGAAAATAATAATAGGATTGGGCAGAGTCAACACGGATTTATGAAAGGGAAATCATGTTTGACAAATCTGTTGGAGTTTTTTGAGGTTGTAACTAGCAGAATAGATAAGGGGGAACCAGTGGATGTGGTGTATTTGGATTTTCAGAAAGCATTCGATAAGGTGCCACACAAGAGGTTATAAAACAAAATTAGGGCTCATGGGATTGAGGGTAATATACTAGCATGGATTGAGGATTGGTTAATGGACAGAAAACAGAGAGTAGGAATAAACGGGTCATTTTCGGGTTGGCAGGCTGTAACTAGTGGGGTACCGCAAGGATCAGTGCTTGGGCCTCAGCTATTCACAATCTACATCAATGATTTGGATGAGGGGACCAAATGTAATATATTCAAGTTTGCTGATGATACAAAGCTAGGTGGGAATGTAAGTTGTGACGAGGATGCAAGGAGGCTTCAAGGGGATATAGACAGGCTAAGTGAGTGGGCAAGACCATGGCAAATGGAATATAACGTGGAGAAATGTGAAGTTATCTACTTGGTAGGAAAAATAGAAAAGCAGAGTTTTTTAAATGGTGAGAGATTGGGAAATGTTGGTGTTCAGAGGGACCTGGGTGTCCTCATATACAAATCACTGAAAGTTAACATGCAGGTACAGCAAGCAATTAGGAAAGCAAATGGTATGTTGGCCTTTGTTACAAGAGGATTTGAGTATAAGAGTAAAGATGACTTACTGCAATTATATAGGGCCCTGGTGAGACCAAACCTGGAGTATTGTGTACAGTTTTGGTCTCCTTACCTAAGGAAGGATATACTTGCCATCGCGGGAGTGCAACGAAGGTTCACCAGACTGGTTCCTGGGATGGGGGGATTGTCCTATGAGGAGAGATTGAGTAGACTAGGTCTATATTCTCTAGAGTTTAGAAGAATGAGAGGTGATCTCATTGAAACATAGAAAATTACATAGGATTACATACATAGGATATACGGCACAGAAACAGGCCATTCGGCCCAACCAGTCCATGCCAGTGTTTTTGCTCCACTCGAGCCTCCTCCCGTGTTTCCTCATCTAAATCTATCATCATAACTCTCTATTCGCTTCTCCCTCAGATGTTTGTCCAGCCTCCCCTTAAATGCATCTACACTATTCGCTTCAACCACTCCCTGTGGTAGCGAGTTCCACATTCTCACCGCTCTGGGTAAAGAAGTTTCTTCTGAAATCCCTATTGGATTTCTTGGTAACTATCTTATATTGATGGCCTCTAGTTATGCTCTTCCCCACAAGTGCAAACACTCTCTCTGTATCCACTCTATCAAAACCTTTCGTAATTTTAAAGACCTCTATTAGATCACACCTCAGCCTTCTTTTTTCCAAAGAGAAAAGAGACACAGCCTGTTAATCCTTTCCTGTATACCCTCGCATTTCTGGTATCATCCTTGTAAATCTTCTCTGCACCCTCTCCAGTGCCTCTATATCCTTTTTATAATATGACGACCAGAACTGCACGCAATATTCTAAGTGTGGTCTAACCAAGGTTCGATACAGGTTTAGCATAACTTCCCTACTTTTCAATTCTATCCCTCTAGAAATAAACACTAGTGCTTGGTTTGCATTTTTAAAGGCCTTGCTAACTGTCGCAACTTTTAGTGATTTGTATATTTGTACTCCGAGATCCCTTTGTTCCTCTACCCCACCTAGACTTGCACCCTCCAAGTGATAAGTGACCTTGTAGGAGTCTGTGCACTCCTAACAAAAACACTGTGAACTAAACTGGTAGTTAACAAACTTAGTTTAATGCACTGAAAGTATTACAAAAGAAAAACGCAGGAGAAACTCCAAACAGGTCTGTACACTAGCTCACTCCACGAGGACAAACTGGAAACGCCCTCCAACTCTGACGTCATGACGTCATCACGTTTCCCGCTGTTGGGAACGTCACGTGACCCACGTGATGATGTCATCGCGTCAGATCGCAATTGTATCGATCCCGCGCTGTTTAAACAGGGCAAACATTAAAAGGTAACAATAATGATTAAAGATAATTGTACAAGTTACTGTGAGAGTCTCTTTGGTGGATTTGCCACATACGCCCCCCCAGAATTGTCTTTAATGAGGAAAGTCAATCGCCGAGGTCGGACAAGCCTGTTTGACCGACTCCTAAATTCCCGGAGAGGAAAACGCTGAGCAGGTGGCGAGCTGGCAGGTAGCACGGTGCAGTTAGGCGTAGCGGCGGCCGGCCCCGGCGCAGAGGCTGCGCCAGTTCGACCAGCTGTTCAAGGTCCAGGTGCGCAGGTTTGAGGCGATCAACAGAGATGTGATCAGGCTTGCCCCCGACGTCGATCACAAAACTCTTGTCCCCGGTCTGTAGAACCTGGAACGGACCTGCATAAGGAGGTGCGAGCGGGGTACGATGGCCGTCTTGGCGCACAAAGACGAACTTGGCCTTTGACAGCTCCCCAGGGATGTTGGAAGAATGCAAACCGTGCTGCGAGGTCGGAACTGGGCGGAAACACTGAGCCACGTCCCGATGGGCCTCTCGCTGACTGGCTGCAGACCACGGCCACGTAGGTGACGGCAGGAACACGCCCGGAACTCGGAGTGGCTGACCGTAAACCATTTCCGCGGCCGACGACTGTAGATCCTCCTTCGGCGCCGTGCAAAGTCCCAGCAAAACCCACGGCAGTTTATCGACCCATGCTGCAGCCAGAAGGCTGGCCCTGAGTGACGCCTTCAGTGAACGGTGGAACCGCTCGCACAAGCCATTCGCTTGCGGGTGATAAGCCGTAGTGCGGTGTAGTTTAGTGCCCAATACTGAGGCCACCTCATTCCATAGTTCCGACGAAAATTGCGGCCCGCGATCCGACGAAATATCCGCAGGGACACCAAACCGGGCTACCCATGATGAAATGAAGGCTCGCGCGACATCCGCAGAGGTGGTGGACGTCAGGGGAACCGCCTCCGGCCACCTCGTGGTGCGATCCACCATTGTCAGAAGGTGCGTAAAACCACGGGACGGTGGAAGTGGGCCCACTAAGTCAACGTGAATGTGGTCGAAATGCCGCTCCGATACCTCGAAGGTGCCCAGAGGGGCCCTGACGTGCCGTTGCACCTTGGCCCGTTGACAAACCACACAAGTGTTTGCCCAGTCGCGGACGTCTTTGCGTATTCCTCTCCATACGAATTTGGAGACTAGCAGCTTCTGCGACGCCCGCACTCCAGGATGCAACAGCCCGTGTATGGCGTCGAAAATGTCTCGGCGCCAGGTGGACGGCACAATTGGACGGGGTGCACCCAACGAAACGTCGCAGAGTAGAGTGGTACCTGCCGCATGGAACGGTACATCTCTCGGCTGGAGGCTGGCGGGGACAGAACGAAAGGCCTGAGTCTCCAGGTCGGCAGCCTGGTCGGCTGCCATTCTTGCGAAGTCAATGCCTAATTGAATGGCCTGGACGGCGGCGCGGGAGAGGCAATCAGCGACGACGTTGTCCTTGCCGGCCACGTGCCTGACGTCGGTGGTGAACTCGGAGATGTAAGTCAGCTGCCGTTGTTGCCGAGCCGACCACGGTTCAGCTGTCTTGGCCATCGCGAACGTCAATGGTTTGTGGTCAACAAACGCAGTGAAGCGGCACAGTTCGAGGAGGAATCGGAAGTGGCGGATGGCCAAAAACAAAGCTAACAGCTCCCTGTCAAAAGTACTGTATCGACGTTCGTGCCGTTGCAGCTGGCGGCTAAAAAATGCCAGAGGCTGCCATGCACCATCGACACATTGCTCCTGGACGGCCCCCACAGCGTAATCCGATGCGTCCGTCCTGAGGGCGATGATAGCTCCTGGCAGGGGATGTGCCAACATCGTCGTGTTCGCGAGCGCGGTCTTCGTATCCTCGAAGGCGCGACCCATTTCTTGCGACCAAACCACAGGCTCCTTTCCCGTCTTGCCCCTGAGGGCCCCGTAGAGCAGCCGCATGAGCTGTGCGGCCCTGGGGACGAACCGGTGGTAAAAATTAACCATCCCCAGGAACTCCTGTAAGGCTTTCACGGATTGCGGCTTCGGGGGCCGTCCTTAGCTCGAAGCGGCGTTGCCCCTGCGGAAGTTATGTGGTGGCCGAGAAAATCGAGCTGCGCCAGGCCAAAACGGCATTTGTCCGGGTTCACAATCAGGCCATGCTGCTGAAGCCGTCGAGAAAGGACACGGAGATGCTTGAGGTGTTCATCCTTTGTGGTGCTAGCAATCAGAATGTCATCCAAGTAGACGAACAAAAAATCGAGGTCCCGCAGAACTGAGTCCATAAGGCGCTGGAATGCCTGCGCCGCATTTTTAAGCCCAAAGGGCATGCGGAGGATTTCAAAAAGTCCAAAAGGGGCGATGACAGCCGTCTTTTGGACATCCTGGGGGTGCACTGGGACCTGATGGTACCCACGGACGAGGTCGACCTTTGAGAATATTGGCTTCCCCGCCAAATGCGCAGAGAAATCTTGTATGTGGGGGATGGGGTAACAGTCGGGCGTCGTTATCTCATTGAGGCGACGATAGTCGCCACAGGGCCGCCATCCCCCGCCGGGCTTTGGGACGATGTGGAACGGTGAAGACCAGGGACTACTGGACCGGCGAATAATCCCCAGCTTCTCCATCGCGGCGAACTCCGCCTTCACCGCCGCGAGCTTGCTGGGCTCCAAACGCCGCGCCCTGGCGTAGACAGGAGAGCCGGTTGTCGAAATATGATGCTCCACCCGATGCTTGGCGGTCAAAGCTGATAAGGTGGGCTTTGTCAGCTCGGGGAAGTCCCCGAGAAGGCGGGAGACGTCATCGGGAGGTGGCCGCGCGCAGGAGACCGAGTGCGGTGCAGCCATGCTGCGCGCACCTGAAATACCATCGAGCGTGGCAGCGTGCCTAAAAAGTTGGTGCCCAAAAGGGCCTGCGAAATTTGAGCGGTGACGAAATCCCAGGTAAAGCGCTGGCCACCGAAACAGACTTGCACCCGTCGTTTCCTGCAAGTGTGGATCATACCCCCATTGGCAGCTTGGAGGGGGGGACCCCGTCCGCCGGACCGAAGGTCGAGGACCGAGGCGGGAAGTATGCTGCACTGTGCCCCCGTGTCACACAAAAAATGATGGCCCGAGATGGAGTCGGTTAAATACATGAGATTCCCGGAGTCGCCGATCGCCATCGTGGCCGCGGGGGACGCACCGGACCCGGTGTTCTTGACTCGCGGCGATCTGTTCGACGGTCTGGGCACGAAACCACATGGTGGTCGGCAGCAGCGGGCCTTTGGGCTGAAACGAGTGTGGTAGTAACAGTAACCGGCCGTCGGAGGCGCCGGGGCCGGGCCCCTTGGGGTGGGGCGTTGCGCGACGGTGCAGTATTGCTGCCGGACCGCGTAAATTTTATCCGCCTCTTCGGTGACCGCGATGCAGTCCCCGGTGTCCGATCTGGTGAGGGCTGCCTGGACATGTTCGGGCAGCGTGCGTAAGGAACAGCTCGCGGAACAGGAAACATGGGGGTTCGGACCCCAGGAGCGTTAGCATGTGTTCATTAGTTCCGAGGGTTTGGAGTCACCTAACCCTGGTAGTGTCAGTAAGCGGCGAGCGCACTCTGCCTTGGTAAGGCCAAATACCTGCAGCAGCCGAGTCTTGATGGCTACATACTTGTCAGCATTCGGGGGGTTCTCCAGAAGTCTGATGATCCTCGACGCCGTCGAGCTATCGAGGGCGGAGACCACATACAAATATCGGGTCTGGTCCTGCACGATGTTGCGGAGTTCAAATTGCGCCTCAGCCTGCACAAACCAGGAGGCCGCCTGTTGTTCCCAGAATTGGGGGAGTTTCAAGGCCACAGTGTTGGCATCCATCACTGGCCTGCGTTACGTGTCCACCGCGAAAAACGATCGCGAGGATTCGGGGTCACCAATGTAGGAGTCTGTGCACTCCTAACAAAAACACTGTGAACTAAACTGGTAGTTAACAAACTTAGTTTAATGCACTGAAAGTATTACAAAAGAAAAACGCAGGAGAAACTCCAAACAGGTCTGTACACTAGCTCACTCCACGAGGACTAACTGGAAACGCCCTCCAACTCTGACGTCATGACGTCATCACGTTTCCCGCCGTTGGAAACGTCACGTGACCCACGTGATGACGTCATCGCGTCAGATTGCGATTGTATCGATCCCGTGCTGTTTAAACAGGGCAAACATTAAAAGGTAACAATAATGATTAAAGACAATTGTACAAGTTACTGTGAGAGTCTCTTTGGTGACTTTGCCACAACCTCCCTATTCTTCCTACCAAAATGTAATACCTCACATTTGAACGTGTTGAACTTCATTTGCCAATTATTTGCCCATTCTGCAAGTTTATTATTGTCCTCCTGTAATTTGTTGCAGTCCTCCTCAGTATTGACTATCCCCCCGAATTTGGTATCATCCGCAAATTTAGAAATTGTGTTTTTGATTCCAAAGTCTAAATCGTTAATGTAAATTGTGAACAGCAGTGGTCCCAGCACTGATCCTTGTGGAACACCACTACCCACCTTCTGCCACTGAATAGCTACCCTTTACTCCCACTCTCTGTCTTGAAGCCAGCGAGTAATCCATTTTACTCCTTCTTCTTCTTCTTCTTAGGCAGTCCCTCGGATGACTTGCTTCCACACTAAAAATGAGTTCGCAGGTGACTGATGAGTCCAATGCGGGACCTACAGTCTCTGTCACAGGTGGGGCAGACGGTGGTTGAAGGGGCGGGTGGGCGGGGTGCTTGAGTTGACTTGCGCTCCTTCTGCTGTTTGCGCTTGGCTTCCGCTTGCTCCTGGCGAATAGACTCGAGGTGTTCTGCGCCTTCCCAGATGCTACTCCTCCACTTTGTGTGGTCTTGGGCCAGGGATTCCCAGGTGTCGGCGGGGATGTTGCACTTTTTCAAGGAGGCTTTGAGGGTGTACTTGAAGCATTTCCTCTGCCCACCTGGGGCTCTCTTGCCATGTCGGAGCTCCGAGTAGAGCGTTTGTTTTGGGAGTCTCGTATCGGGCATGCGGACGATGTGGCTCATCCATCGGAGCTGATCGAGCGTGGTCAAAGCTTCGATGCTGGGGATGTTGGCTTGAGCGAGAACACTGACATTGGTGCGCCTATCCTGCCAATGGATTTCCAGGATCTTGCAGAGGCAGCATTGGTGGTACCTCTCCAGTGCTTTGAGGGACCTGCTGTACATGGTCCATGTCTCCGAAGCATACAGGAGGGTGGGTATCACTACTGCTCTGTAGACCATGAGCTTGGTGCTGGGTTTGAGGTCCTGGTCTTCAAACACTCTCTTCCTCAGGCGACCGAAGGCTGCACTGGCACACTGAAGGCGGTGTTGGACTTCGTCATCAACGTCTGCCCTTGTTGACGGTAGGCTCCCAAGGTATGGAAAGTTGTCCACGTTGTCCAAGGCCTCGTCGTGGATTTTGATCATCGGGGAGCAGTACTGTATGGCGGGGGCAGGTTGGTAGAGGACTTTTGTCTTACGGATGTTTAGTGTAAGGCCTATGCTCTCATACGCTTCGGTGAAGGTGTTGACGATGGTTTGGAGTTCGACCTCAGAGTGCACGCAGACGCAAGCGTCATCTGCATACTGTAATTCGATGACCGGACTGGAGGCGACAGAGGTTGAACAGTTTCCCGTCTGTTCTGTAGATTAGCTCCACTCCAGCGGAGACCTTACTGAGGGTGAGATGGAGCATTGCAGCCAGGAAGATCAAGAAGAGCGTTAGTGCGATGACACAGCCTTGCTTGACCCCGGTCCGTACGTGAATTGGGTCTGTGGTGGATCCGTTGGTCAGGATCACGGCTTGCATGTCGTTGTGAAGCAGGCGGAGGATGGTGACAAACTTTTGAGGGCAGCCGAATTTGAGGAGGACACTCCATAATCCCTCACAGTTGACAGTGTCAAAGGCCTTTGTGAGGTCAAAGAAGGCCATGTACCGTGGTTGGTGCTGTTCCCTGCAATTCTCTTGTAGTTGACCTGTGGTAAAGATCATGTCCATTGTGCCCCTTAGTGGGCGGAATCCGCATTGCGACATTCTGCTACTTGTCCCCTGACTCCGAATTCTCTGACCTTATTCATTAGTGTATTATGGGGTACCTTATCGAAGGCCTTTTGAAAATCTAGATAAATTACATGTACTGCATTAACATTGTCTACTCTCTCTGTTACTTCTTCAAAAAATTCAATAAGGTTGATAAAGTAAGATTTTCCCTTTTGAATTCCATGCTGACTATTCATTCTTATACTTTTTGTTGCTAGATGTTCTTCTATTTTCTCCTTTAGTAGGGATTCCATTATTTTTTCTACCAACGATGTTAAGCTGACTGGTCTATAGTTCACTGGATATGTTCTATCCCCCTTTTTAAATTTAGGTATTACGTCAGCTATCCGCCAGTCCTCTGGCACTACACCTTTTTCTAACGAATTATTAAATACTAGCTGGAGTGCCCGGCGGTGCCGAGGCTTTTTTGAGGGCATGTTGTTGGTGGAAGAGAGAGAGAGAGCGACTGGGGGGGAAGAGAGAGAGCGACTGGGGGGAAGAGAGAGAGTGACTGGGGGGAAGAGAGAGAGCGACTGGGGGGAAGAGAGAGAGCGACTGGGGGGAAGAGGGGGGAAGGGGAGGGGGGAAGAGGAGGGGGAAGGGGGGGAGAGTGGGAGGGGAGGGGGGAGGGGGGGAGAGTGGGAGGGGAGGGGGGAGAGGGGAGGGGAGGGGGAGGGGAGGGGAGGGGGAATGGGTGAGTCCCCGAGCCCCGCCCCCCGATCTCCCGATGCCCCCCGATCTCCCGCCCCGCGATCTCCCGATGTCCCGCCCCGCGATCTCCCGATGTCCCGCCCCGCGATCTGCCGATGTCCCGCCCCCCGATCTCCCGATGTCCCGCCCCCCGATCTCCCGCCCCGCGATCTCCCGATCTCCCGCCCCCCGATCTCCCGTCCCCTGATCTCCCGATCTCCCGCCCCCCGATCTCCCGGTGTCCCGCCCCCGGATCTCCCGATGTCCCGCCCCCGGATCTCCCGATGTCCCGCCCCCGATCTCCCGATGTCGCGAGCTCCGCCCCCCGATGTCCCGAGACCCGCCGCCCGCCCTCCCGCTCTCCGGAGCCCCGCCCTCCCGCTCTCCCTCCGCCTTCCCGAGCCTCGCTGCCCGCCCGAGCCGGCTTCAAGACCAGAGAGACGCCGCCGCGCAACCTACCGCGTGAGGCCCGGCCGGACTCAAGTCGCGCTCCAGGCAGAAGATGACGCGGACGCTGACTCCCGCCCCGCCTGCCTTTACTAAGATGGCGGTGGTGGCGATGCTCGGCTCAGGCCCGCCCCCTCCAGCCTTCACAAAGATGGCGGCGATCGCTGGCCTTTTGTCGATCGCGACGGGAGGCGCCTAGCTCGGGCGTGGCTGGTCAACAGACGCCTAGGCTTTGAGGCCTGGAAAAACGGTGAAAGGCAGGAAAATTATAGAGGTTAGAAAAAAGATTTACAAATTAATTAACTTTTTTAAAAAACAATTTGTCTTTTAAAAGCAACTTTTTTTTTGCTGGAAATGTAGATTTGAAAAGAAACACGCAGAAAGCGCGAAAACGAAAGGAAAAGTTTGGAATCAAGATGGCAGCGACTCACCTCGGTTCAGAACGATAAGGCCCGCCCACACAGGCACCGATTGGTCGACCGTCAGGTCACCGAAGCGTAGGATTGGTCAATCGTCCCGTCACTCGACTGTAGGAGGGCCCGTCCGCACGCGCCAGGAACCCGGCGTACGATTGGTCGACCTCGAGGTCACTCTATCGCTAATGAGCGGATAATGAGATGCTAATGAGCGGAATTTTGAACATTTTTTGGATACCGCGGGCGCAATTTTTGTCCGGCCGAAACGTAAATACGCTTACGACCGTTTTGGAACGGTAAGCTTTCTTTTGACGTAACGCACGCATAGGTACGCTCTATAACTTTCGAGTGCATAGCCGGACAGATGCACACCGGAGGACAGACAGACAGACAGACAGATGTATCCGTTTATATATATAGACTAGCTGGGGAGCCGCGCGTTGCGAGGGCAATTTTGGGGCGCTTGGTCTCCCTGCCCCTGTGTGTCCCCCCTCTCCCTGTCCTCTCCCTGTCCTATCCCTCCCTCCCCTCCTCTCCCTCCCCTCCCCTCCTCTCCCTCCCTCCCCTCCCCTGTCTCCCTCCCTCCCCTCCCGTCTCCCTCCGTCCCCTCCCCTGTCTCCCTCCCTCCCCTCCCCTGTCTCCCTCCCTCCCCTCCCCTGTCTCCCTCCCCTCGCCCACCACCCCCACTCCCCTCTGTCCCTCTCTCCGGCTCCTCCCCCTGCCTAGCGCCCGAGGTCCGGTGCCGTTGCGATAGCGGCCGGGCCGGGACGGACCAGAGCTGAGGTCCCCCGCGTATCGCGCGGCTGATGGACGGCCGCTGCGGGTGGGCGGCGCATGCGCGGTCAGTACGGGCGGCGCATGCGTGGTCAGTGCAGGCGGCGCGAGCCCCCCCGCGATTTCCCGAGGCTCGCCCCCCCCGCAATTTCCCGAGGCTCTCCCCCCCCGCGATTTCCCGAGGCTCCCCCCCCCACGCGATTTCCCGAGGCTCTCCCCCCCCACCGCGATTTCCCGAGGCTCTCCCCCCCCTGCGATTTCCCGAGGCTCTCCCCCCCCCTATTAAAATGTTATTCAATTCCCTAACACATCATTAAAATATTTACCTTAGTTCCCTAACACACAGAAAGTGTGGGGGAAAAAATTGTGAAAAATCAAGATGGCGGCCACTCACCTCGGTTCAGAAGGATAAGGCCCGCCCACACACGCACCGATTGGTCGACCGGTCAGGTCACCGAAGCGTAGGATTGGTCAATGGTCGAGTCACTCGACACTCAACTGTAGGAAGGAACCCGCCGTCCGATTGGTGGACCTCGGCGTCACACGGTCGCTAATGAGCGGAACGCTGAACGTTTTTGGGATACCGCGGGCGGGATTTTTGTCCGGCCGAAACGTAAATACGCCTATGACCGGTCCGGAATCGCAAGCTTTCTTTTGAGGCGACGCGCGCGTCGGTACGCTCTGTAACTTCCAAACATATAGACCAGGCGGACAGACAGACAGACAGAAGAGCCGCTTTATATATATAGACTAGCTGGGGGAGCCCGGCGGTGCCGAGGCTTTCTCGAGGGCATGTTGTTGTTGGAAGAGAGAGAGGGAGCGACTGGGGGGAAGAGAGAGAGGGAAGGAGAGAGAGAGATAGGGAATGAGAGAGAGGGAAGGAGAGAGAGAGGGAAGGAGAGAGAGAGAGGGAAGGAGAGAGAGAGAGGGGGGGGAAGGAGAGAGAGAGAGAGAGGGGGAAGGAGAGAGAGAGAGATGGAAGGAAAGAGAGAGAGAGATGGAAGGAGAGAGAGACGGAAGGAGAGAGAGGGAAGGAGAAAGAGAGGGAAGGAGCGAGAGAGAGAGAGAGAGGGAAGGAGAGAGAGAGAGAGGGAAGGAGAGAGAGATTGGGAGTGTGAGAGAGAGAGATTGGGAGTGTGAGAGAGATTGGGAGTGAGAGAGAGAGAGATTGGGAGTGTGAGAGAGAGAGAGATTGGGAGTGTGAGAGAGAGAGACTGGGGAGAGAGAGAGAATGGGGAGATAGAGAGAGAGATTGGGAGAGAGAGAGAGAATGGGGAGATAGAGAGAGAGAGAGAGAGATTGGGAGTGTGAGAGAGAGAGACTGGGGAGAGAGAGAGAGAATGGGGAGATAGAGAGAGAGAGATTGGGAGTGAGAGGGAGAGATTGGGAGTGTGAGAGAGAGAGATTGGGAGTGTGAGAGAGATTGGGAGTGAGAGAGAGACTGGGAGTGTGAGAGAGAGATTGGGAGTGAGAGAGAGAGATTGGGAGTGTGTGAGAGAGAGAGATTGGGAGTGTGAGAGAGAGAGATTGGGAGTGTGAGAGAGAGAGATTGGGAATGTGTGAGAGAGAGAGATT